>NC_090310.1:2855000-3155000 GCF_039906515.1 Pseudorca crassidens | reverse complement strand
AGATAGAATGATAGAGATTATGCAATCTGAAAAACAAACAGAAAAAAGAATAAGAAAAAAAAAAGAACAGAGCACCCACCAAATGTGAGAATACACCGAGTGTACCAACATAAGCATAGTGAGAGTACCAGGATGAGAAGAGAAAGAAAGAAGCAGAGAAAATACTGGAAGTAATGACTTAAAACACCCCAAACTTGGTAAAAAAAAGTCTACACACCTGACAAGCTCAATAAACCACAAGTAAGATAAACAGAACAAGATTCACACCCAGACACATCATAGTTAAAATTCTGAAAGACAAAGACAGGAGGAAACTCTTGAAGTCAGCAAGAGAAAAATGACTTAACCAGAACAACGGAACTCAAATAATATTAACAGCTGACTTCTAATCAGAAAAAATGGAGGACAGAAGACAATGGGGTCACACATTCAAAGTGTTGAAAGAAAACTGTCAACCAAGAATCTTACATTCAACAAACTATTTTGAAAATGAAGGTGAAATAAAGACATTCTGAGATAAACAAAAACAGGAAGATTCATTGCTAGCTGACCTGCCTCACAGGAAACACTAAAGGAAGATTGTCAGGTCAAAAGCAAGTGACACCAGAGAGTAATTCAAATCCACATGAAAAAACAAAAAGCACCAACAAAGGTGATTACATAGGGAATTATGAAAGACAGTATAATTACCTATTTGTTCTCCTTTCTTCTCTTATCTGATTTAAATAGGAATTTCATAAAATAATATGTATATAATTGTATTGTTGGGCCTATAATATATAGAAATGTAACATACTTAACAATAGCTGTGCAAAGAGGCATAAAGAAATGAAGAGAACCAGAAATAGTAAATAAAAAGGTTAAAATGGTAAACTCTAAATAGATAACTTGCTCACCTTTCTTCTCTCAACTTCTTTAAAAGACACAAAATTCTATCAAAGGATACCTATAAAAATGCATTCTTGGGGTTGCCACATATATGGACTTAATATGTATAATAATAACACAAAGAGGGGAGGAGGGAATGGATCTATACAGAAATATAGAGATTTAGTATAAATCTGAAGCAAATACTGATACTAGGGCAATCACTATAAATGGAACACTAGAAAATACCCACTCAAAAGAGAAGATGACAGCAAAGGAAAAAGAGAGAAATAGAGATATGAGACTTATAGAAGGCAAACACCAAAATGGCAGAGGTAAATTCTGCCTTAGCAGTAATTACATTAAATGTGAATGGATTAAACAACCTGGTGAACAGGTAGAGATTGGCAGAATGAATAAAATAACATGATCCAACTATATGCTGCGTGCAAGAGACACATTTTAGATGCAAAGTTTCAAATAGGTTGAAAGTGAAAGGATGGAAGTGATACACTACGTGAACGGGAACCAAAAGAGAACTGGAGTTGGCTGTACTAATATCAGACCAAATAGACTTTAAGACAAAATTGTTACTAGAGACAATGAGGGACACTCTGTACTAATAAAAAGGGTCTATCCATCATGAAGATACAACAGTTATAAACATATATGCACCTAGAAACAGAGCCTGCAAATACATGAAATTAAAACGGACAGAAATGAAGTGAGAAATAGACAATGTTAACAATGATAGTTGGAGACTTCAGTACAGCAGATGGCAGAAGATAAGAGTGTAGAAGACTTGAACAGCACCGTAAATCAACCAGGCGTAACAGACACACACGAAACTCACCCCACAGCAACAGCAGAGCAACACACCTTTCCAAGTGAATTCTTGCAGCACAGACCAGATGCTATGCCATAAAACAGGGCTCAATACATGTGAAAGGACTGAAAATATACAAAGTATGTTCTTTGACCACAATGGAATAAAATTAAAAATCAGTAACAGAAGAAGATTTGAGAAGCTCATAAATCTGAGGAAACTAAAACACACACCCCCCTAAATAACCAATATGGCGAATGGGTGACTTGTGTGGTATGTGAATTACATCTCAGTCTGGTTGTTTAAAAGATGTGGTTCAAAGGAAGTGCTCCCATTGGAGCTGGCACTCCCAAGATCCCTCTGTTGGGATCCCACGCATCTGCCTACAACTCTCCCAAATCATAAGGGTCAACGTCGGGACCCAGCAAGATTATGGAGCACAGAATTCTGGAAGAAAGATGGGCCTCATCCTATCTACCTGAGAACCCAGGAGCACACAGAGAGCCCAGACGTGCGAGTTCTTAGCCTGGACTCCACGGGGCCTTCGCTGGAGGCGACTACCACAGGCTTCAGGGGGGCCTGGAGCCCCACATTCAAGGTGAAAATCCTGGGTGGAGAGAGCATCCACAGCTCTGATCAACTTTCTTGAACCAAAAAGCATCTGTGGGACTCACAGAAGGAACCCCTTCCTCCAGGCACAGGGCTTGTCAAGGCCCCTCCTTCACTCAGCCACACGTCCAGGGGCTACGACAGCTCAGCTCTGCACAGCAGGTCTGGCAGGAGAGATGGAACTGCGAGCCCGAGGCCCATCAGTGTGTGTCTGGGGAAGACGTTCTAAAGCCTCGTCAAGGGCTTCCCTGGTGGCGCAGTGGTTGAGAGTCCGCCGGCCGATGCAGGGGACACGGGTTCGTGCCCCGGTCCAGGAGAATCCCACATGCCGCGGAGCGGCTGGGCCCGTCAGCCATGGCCACTGAGCCTGTGCGTCCGGAGGCTGTGCTCCGCAACGGGAGAGGCCACGGCGGTGAGAGGCCCGTGCACCACACACACACACACACACAGCCTCGTCAAGCCTCGGCTCTGATCTATTACGTGAGGACCCGAACAACCTCCTGGCAGGACGTACTGTGGATTCCACGTCCCTCTCCTCCCCTCCCCCCGCCGTCCTCCCTCCCTGCCTCCTTCCTCCACGTGTGTCCACGTGTATGTACTTAGGAATGCGTGTACGTGTGCACGTATGCGTGTGTGCATATGCCTAGCTCGGTGCCTGCACGCGTTTAATAGTCCTCCACGCAAATCAGCTGAAATCTGAATCTGAAAACACCCGCATGTGTGAGAGGAGCAGCAGACTGAATGCCTCTTATCAGCCCGTTCTGAGAATGCTTTCATGAACAAAGAATCCAGAACTGATGAATCCAGTCCTGACAGCGCTGGGAACGGCCACAGGTGCCTGGGAGCTGGGCTGCAGGAGATGGTGAGGGCGGGGGTCAGTAAGCTCTGGACACATTCGGGGGGGGTGTGGTTGTGTGGGTGTGTGTCCAGCCTCAGCACCTGCATGTGGGACGACCTTGGCCTCAGGCTTGTTGTGTGAACAAGGACGAGAACCGCTCTACCTCGCAGGGCTGGTGTGAGTGTTGAACGCACGTGCCCGGCCCAGAGCAGGCGCCCAGTTAGTGCTCAGCACACGCGGAACCGTGAAGAGTGCAGCCCGCAGAGCTGACGCCCGGTCACTGTGAACACCATCCGCGAGGCCTGACGGTCTAAGCGCAGCAGGCCCAGGAACCGAGGACAGATCAAGGCACGTGCTGGTGACTGTCTCTAATCGCTGAGCCAGAACGTGCTGGACGGCGGAGCTGCCCCTACCCGATGTGCTGCTTTTGGTACAAGCTGCGGCTTCCGTATCAGGAAGAGGCAGGTCGGTGTCTGCAGCGTTTCACTGGAAAATCTACAGCCCCTCAACCGTAGACAGATGTTCCTTCTGAACGTGTGCAGCGCTGCTTCTGCTGTTTTCCCCGTGCCCACGGCTACGGTACAGACGGGGGGCCCGGCGTCCTTGTGAACAGAGCACATGGGGCCGACGGAGCGAGCTGTACCACCCTGCCATGCCCTGCTGTCCCGGTCCCACCGTGAGCGCGTACACAAGCCACCATTTAAAAGACGCCATTCTATGGAGCCTCAGGGCTCAATAAGGCCTGAGTTCAGATCAGAAGGAAGGTGAGACTTATTTTAGATTAAATATTGATTTAGAGCATGAATGCCAAGGGGTGGGGCGGGCCTGCGCGTCCATCAAAGAGCTTGGTGAGTTTCATCCCTGTCAAGGCTCAGCACTGCTGAAACCAGTCTAGGACTGACCGGGCCCCAGCTCTCTACCGGCTGCTTCAACTGGTTTTGTTCGTGAACGTGAGAGACTGACTGGGGCGCTTGTGGGGGAAGCGGGGCCCCTGGGGAGGGCGGGGGCCCCGTGTAACAGGCACCCACCTCAGACTCCGTGGCATCCCCTGACTTCTCCTGGAGGGTCCCGCCCTCGGTCAGCGCGGCACCGTTGTACTTGTTGCAGATGTCCTCATCTGAGTAGTGTAGTCCGCCGGGGCTGGGCCGAGGCGGGGACCTGGGCGGGACGGGGACACCAGTTACCCCCGCACTGAGGCCTCCTGACCCACCCTCTGGCCTGCTTCGAGGCTGAGTGGGAGAAATCCACCGCCTCTGGCATCATTTTGGCCCCCAATGCAAACAGTTCGCAGTCCCCCTGCAGCTTCGCGTGACGCCCGCCCCGTCTGGGGCCGGGAGACCTCCCGAGACCGCGTCCCTGCACCTGAGACCTGCCCTTTTTTTCTGTCTCTGGAAATGTCTTTAAAACGTCCCTAACTCCCCACCACGCTGCCCCCCCCCGGCTCGGCGCTGCCCCACTGGGGGGCCCGTGGGTGTGGGCCCGGCCGAGCGGGTCCTCAGGTGGAGGCAGCACGGGGGCTGGAGCTGTCGCAGCCCTACCTGGTCCCGTTCTTCTTCGAGAAGGTGTTCTTCACGTTGAGGTGGCGGCTACTGAGCTCCAAGGTGGCAAATCCCCCGTTGTCCAGGGTCACGGACTCCTCCATGTTGGAGATGCTCTTACCTAAAGCCGGACGGGGAAACGAGCACAGATGCTTCAGTAAGCTGCTCCCCGATGGCCTGCTGGACGGAGCCCAGGGCCCGGCCAGCCTGCGTCAGCCCACCAGACAGGCAGAGTCAGGCTGCGGAGAGAGGCTGCACGTCAACCCCGCAGCAAAACGACGTTCGCATTTTGGTGTTTATTCTGCTCGACACCAAACTCCGAGTATTTTGATCAGTATTTTATTAAAGAGCACTCAGAATACGGTGAACTCTGTAAACCATTGAGGACATTAAAGATTCAATACATTTCAAAATAAAAGCCTCACAGTCATAGGACAAGACAGCAAGTGGAGAGTAACCGTATACGGGGTGACAGCTAGAGGGTGCGGGGTTTCTTGCTGCGGTCATGAAAATGCTCCAGAACTGACTGTGGTGATGATGGTCACACGTGTCTGTGAATGTAACTGAAAACTACTTAAAATAAGTCTATAAATACATATCAAAACATATTCTAAAATACATTAGCCGGCCAAAGTTACAAGTAACTCGAGGACAGGAAGAGGTCCCGGTGGCTCCGACCTCGTTTGGCATGAGAGTTGGTGTGTCCTCACGGCTGTCCCTCTGCTCGGGCTGGTCTAGCCCCCTTCTCCCTCCCCCACCTTGGGAGCCCCTCCCCCAGCCATCTTCCTGACTTATCGCTCACCGCCTCCTTCAGGTCACAGCTCAAGGGTCGTGAGACCAGAGAGAACTTTTGGACCCTGAAGTCTTCGCCCTGTGTTTTTTCTCTCCGTGGTGCCGTCACCACGTCTGCATTTCTCCTGTGCTGGCTTGTTCTCTGTGGTCATCTGTCTGTCTTCCTACCGGACTATAAACTCTTGGAGCACAGACCCAGTTACGCTCGCACAATAACGCTCTTAGTTACATCCCAGCCCCCGGGACGCTGCCCGAGCACACACCAGGGGCACCCTGTGTGTCTGTAAAATTCACCAGCCTTTCTGAACCGCAAGGGTCCTCTCTGCTGGGGATCCCACAGCCCTCACCTCACCTTAATGTTCTACTCGTGTGCAACGGGGAAAAGCCAGCAGAACACAGAGAGTGGTGAATGAAGGATGAAGCTGCTTGTGAGTAGGGATTTGGGTTGATGGGAGGAGAGCAGGTGGAAACTGTTATCGGAAGGGGACTGACGTCGTCCGAGGCAGCAGGATCGTGCAGCAGGGTTAGAACGAGGCTGCAGCGGCAAAGGTTTAGGTTCTGTGCGTCTCCCGGGCAGGCAGGGGGACATGCTGGTAGACAAGTGTTTCTTTTCTGCTTTCTTTCCCCCTGGGCTTCAATGATGACATTAAATGAATGCTCCAGGGTGAGGCTGAGTATCAGAAGCTGCGGGTCAGATCGGACTTTTCAGGTCTGTTTCCCAGATGGAGAAGAAGAGTGAAAGCGGGGAGATTTTCTCTGCGCCAGACATAGGATTCTGTAATAGCATTAGCTCAGTAAAGTGACATGCCATTCATACTCTGTAAATCCCGCAGGAATAAAATCTGACTTACGAACACTTGTTAGAAGTGAATGTATACAGAAAAAATAAATCCTTTCTTGGAGGGATGAATGGCTTAATGTTACAAAAGCAAATGGCAGGCACTTTAGGTGCCTGGTTTGATGAACCCTTCTGGTGCCGTGACAATGGTGCTGGGGGCTGGGGTCGGGGGATCTGCTGGCCCCCGCTTCACAGAGGTATCAGAGTGTTCCCAGCACCCCGTGAGGTTCCCTCACGGACCTTCGCTGCTTATACTTCTCCACTAAGAACACCCACCATTCTGCCTTCTAGAAACATCCATTCACTAGGTTGTTCCTGACCTCTCTGTAAACGGAGTCACACTGTATGGGCCCTTTCGCGGTCGGCTTTGCCCAGGTTTGTCCATTTCTCTAATGACGGCGACTCCTTTAGCAACGCCGCGCCAGGCTGTGCTGGGAACACCGGGGACCCGGCCCACAGAGGGCTCAGAGCTGCGATGCGGGACCTAAGGCAGGTGCTCACCCTGTGTTAGGCAGAAGCGCTGGGCCACAGACGCGATTCTGTACCATCCCCGAGCCACACCGAATGCCTGAGACGTGCCCCACTCACTGTCCTCATGATACTGGAGTGAGATTTTTCATCTGTTTAACGCTTTCCGCTCTCTAATCATCGCTTAACAAAATACTCCTGCATTTGAGCAACAGTGCAGATGAGGAAACAGACTCACAGAGGCCAAATGACCCAAAGGCCCACTTGAGGGCGGAGCTGGGACAGAATCTGGTGGCCGAGGTCCAGAGCTCCTGTTTCCCTGCACCTGCTGCCTCCGAAGGGATGTCTGTTGTGCCTGTTTCATCGAATGAAATGGAATGTGGATGTGGGCACCCCGGATCCAGGAGGGAAGCCCCAAACGTTTCAGCTCCAGAGCTCCCCCGTGGGGAGACGGGGAAAGGCAGGCGCCGTCCCACCTGGGCCGCAGCTCCCGTACTTCTTGTTCTGGCCGTGCAGGACCAGGGTGAACGCCACCAGCAGGATGCCGAGCAGGCTGGACAGCGCCATCACCAGGAGGAACCACCACTGCTCGTAGAACGGGGCCTCCACCTGAGCTGAAGGGCGACACGGGCACGGTCACGTGGGACAGAAGCTCCGTCCCTGCCGTGAGCGGGGGAGGGGAGGGCTCGGAGGCAGCCCCGGGCACGGGGAGGGTAAACCCCCCTGCCTGGGCTGGGTTGTCACGGGCAGACCGACCCAGAGACAAGGCTCTGGTTCCACCGTCTCTTTTGGGCCCAGGGTCCTGTCACCTCCCCACCCCCACCCCGCCGCTCCCACCCCAGAGACTTCACTGTCCTGGACCCTGGCCATCGTGTTTATATTCTCTCAATTTCATCTGCTTACAAATGTCGTCTGGGTTAAAGGGAGGGAGGAACAAAAGCGCCTGGGTTTGCTCGTCTCTCCCAGTGCTGGGGCTTCCCTCCCAGACAGCCCCCAAGTCCCCCGGCCACCTCCATCCCCGCTGCCACCCCCTGGGCCACCACCACCGCCGCCTGGGCCACCGGAACCACTGCTCAACTGTGTCGCCTCTTCCCGTTGTGCTCAAACCCTTGACATCACAGAGAGCGTTCTCAGGTGGGAAGTCGGCCCCTCCTAAAAGGCCTCAGTGCTGCCCCTACTGGCCTCGGGGTGCGGTCAGTCTAAGCCTGGGAACCCCGTGACCGGAGCCCTGCCCGTGCCGAGCACTGGACCCTCCCACACCTGCCCAGGAACCTCTGCTTGCACCCTCCGGCTGGGTGGGCCTGCCTGACCACCTGTCGGCCTCTCCGCTGCATCAGGGCCCCCAGCCCCGGAGGCTGGGCTGTGTTTTATCTATTTCGATCCTCCAGCAAAGCTGAGCCGAACAACGGGCCCCCCTTAGATAACGTTTTCCCAGAACGAACAGAAAAGGTTTCACTTGAAAGTTGCTTTGAAGAAGGATCGTCTTCCTCATGTTTTATTCTGTTCACTAAGACGAGAAAAATGGGAATTGCTTCTCGGTAGGTGTCGGATGGCCCTGGGGTCCCACTCGTGCCTTCCACGAGCTTCCCTGTTTCAGGGCATCAGACGTGAGGGACGGAACAGGAAGCCCATTACAGATGGAGCCCAAGGTCTGGCTCCCAGGAGCATAAACCCCCAGAAAAGACCTCTCCCTTATGCTAAATACCTCACTGGGTTGACGCGAAGCGTGTGCCCCCTGGGAACGAGGGGGACGTCTGCTCTGGATCACGTAACAGCCCAGGGAGCACTTTAAATCCAAAATACATGAGCTGGATTTCAGTCTGTACGTTAAGTCTTCCATCTAATAAGGCCAACACGTCCAAGCCGACCTCTGGGCAGTGGCGCAGAGCAGGCCTGGGCAGAAAGGCCTGGGCGGCTACAGGACTCCAGCCCCAGGCCGGGCTCCCCAACCCCGGTCTGCACAGCGGGGCCTGAGGGGTGCCGGCAGGGGACGGACGGCCTGCTGGCTTCTCGAAACCATGAGATGAGCGGACCGCCGACCAGCTGGAAGCCGAGGCCAGCGCGGGGGTGCGACGGATTTCAGAGGAACGGTCCAGCCACGGCGCCCCGTGACCTCAAGGGCCGGATCCGCATGCTCACGTAGGAACTAGCCTTTGCCACCGGCGACGCGCGTGTGCAATGAAAAGCTCTGTGCGTTTGGAATTGCTTTCTAATGATTTCTTGCTCATGGACCAAGGGAGGCATATCCTGAATTGCTGAACTGGGGTGATGGGTGCTGGGGGTGCCTTATTCTATTCTCTCTACTTTGGGGTGTGTTTACAATTTTCTTAATAAAGATGAAGGAAGCGAGGAAAATTTGACTTTTCTACGTACTGTTCGTTAAACAAGCGAGTGGTGCCCGGGTCCTTCCTGCGACCCCTCTCACTGAGCGCCCCTGGGATTCATGTTGCCCCTAGACCAGGGGCCTGAGCGCCCAAGACGCTACCCTTTCCCCAGGCTCACGACCAGGAAAGGATGAAGGATGCTTTCAATCTGAACAAGTGCAGTCAGCGGCTTGAACAAATGTGACTGCAGGGAAGGGAAGCAGATTTGTCTTGATTGGAAGGAAAGCTCTCGTGGCTTCTGGCCCGGACTTGGCCTGCTCCCTTGTCCAGATGACCTCCAGTGGCCAGCCCTCACTCAACCCCTCTACAGCCCGGCTCGCAATCCTGGCTGCACGGAAGGACCGCTGCGGAGCTAGACAATCATCAAGCCCAGACCTGTGCCCCCGGCGATGCAGTTGCTGTCCAGGGTGGGGCCCTGCGTGGCTGTTTTCTAAGCATTCCCGAGGGGTGACCCTAAGGTGCAGGCGGGGTGGAGACCCGCTTCTCACGCGTACCTGGGACCAGCCTCACCTGCCCTCCCCTCCCCGCCCGCTGGTCCTCACTGGGCTCCTCACCTGCTACTTCCTCTGCCTCGTCCCAGGCTCTCCTTCCCTGCAGCCGCCCCACTGCACCCTTCAAGACCCAGACCCGGGCTCCCTCCTCTGAGAAGCCCTTCCTGATTTTCGGGCAGTCACTTTGACCCCCAGCTGCCACACCCCTTGCCACGTCACTGGTGAGGACAGAGTCTGTCGCCGCTGACACTCGAGCTCTGGGAAAGGGAGCCCGGCCTCCCCGTGTGCCCTGCTCCGCCCAGGGCAGGGCGGGGGGCGGGCACCTCCCACTTCAGGCACAGGGCTCACCGGGGCCCCCGTGGGACACGACCGCGTGTCAAGGGCTGACACACTCCCCGGTGGCTGCTGGGGGCGAGCTTTGCTTTTCAAAACCAGCCCATGGCTCTACAGTGAGGTCGCGTCCCCTCATGGAGGGTCTTGGGCTCCACTTTGCCTGGGAAGCCTCCTCCCTGGGGGGACCCTGCCTGGCTGGAGCTGGTGGCTCCGGTGCTCAGGGAGAGAGGAGAATTCAGAACGGCTGGCGCACAGCGTGGTCGGGAGTGCGGAGCGCGCGGGGCCCGCGTCGTCCTCCCAGCTCCTCGCGAGGCGCGCGCCGGTCCTCCTTCCGTCACCGTGGCTCCAGGTCACCCTCCCTGCCCCCGAAGGAGGGGCATCGCCCCGGGATTCCCGCAGGGCTCCTACCTGACACGGCAGCAGGGGGGCTGCTGGGCTCCCCGTAGCCCACCTGGTTCACGGCCACCACCCGGAACTCGTAGGTCACTCCTTGCCTGAGCTTGTCCAGGCTGGCGGTGTAGGACGTGGCGCCCCGCGGAATGTCCTTCACAAACATGTCCCACAGGCCTTCATCTGCAGGGCAGCGAGAGCAGAGGTCAGGGCGCCTGCGCGTGGATGCCCACCCTGCCCTCAGCTCCCAGCTCCCTCCCCTGAGAACGGATGTGAGCCGGAGGCTGGGTGAGCTGCGGGGGCCGGGGGCACAGGCAGGAGAGGGGCCTCCCCCTGGTGACCAGACTCTGCTAAGCCTGCAAGCTGGGCAGAAGCATTTCCCCCGGTGCTCCCTGGGCCTCTGGTTTCTGACTGGATCTCACCTTTGGTGTAGGGTTCCGGCTGCCTACCGACCACCTCCTGCCGTGTGTCCCTAAGCCCACCTTCCAGACTCACCGAGGACACCCGCTGGCCCAGTGGCGCCTGCGCGCACCAGCCACTGACCTGAGTTCTCAGTCCCACTGCTTTCTAACTGGAAACGACAATCCCGCCGGCGGCTCAAGGAGAAAACTTTGAACAACGCCTCTTGTACCAGCCAGCCGCCAGCCTCGCGGTGATGCTGCCACGCTGTCCCCACCGCCTGGGGTGGCCGCTGCAGCGTGCTCGGCGCAACTTTCCGTCATCGATAACGGGTCGTGTGCTCTCGCGGGGCGAAGGCGCCGAGTGGCAGCTGGCATGGCGGTGCACGTGCTCTGGGACAACTAGTTCCCTCACCTGGGGACCCTGCCTTAACCTGCCAAACCGAACTCCCGAAGTGCCGCCCTTGAGTTCGAGCATCGTTTGGAAGCGCTGCAGCATCAAACCTGCCCTAAGACCAGCAGTTATTTAATCTATGCCCAGGTGCTACCGAATACAGGTATAAATTTTAAAAAATATACTGAATTTTGAACAGGCGCCGACACATCTATGTTCATAGAGCATTATTCACAGTGGCCAGAAGGTGGAGGCAACGCAGATGTCCATCAACACAGGAATGGATAAAGAAAAGTGGTCCATCCATACAATGAAATATGATTCAGCCTTAAAAGGGAAGGAAACTCTGATACCTGCTACAACGTGGGTGAACCCAAGGACAGGATGCTCAGTAAGTCAGAAACAAAAAGGATAAATACCGTATGATTCCACTTATAGGAGGTCCCTAGAGCAAATTCATAGAGACAGAAAGTAGCAGGGTGGGTGCCGGGGGAGGGGGAGGGGGGTTAGGGTTTGACGGGGACAGAGATTCAGTTTGGGAAGATGGACAAGTTCTGGAGGTGGACGGTGGTGATGGTTGTGCAACAACGTGGATATACTTAATGCTACTGAACTGTACACCTACAAACGGTTAAAATGGTAAATTTTATGTTATGTATTTTACCACAATAAAAATACATATTGAATTTCTTTAAGCCCTGACGTGTAGGAAAACATTAATAAAATTGAAATTGAAGCCAGAAAATCAGGTGCAGAGAAAAAGGAAGAAGCTAGACAGCCTTGGTGTGAAGCCTGCCTCACCGCACGTTAGCTGTGTGACCTCAGGGAGAGGACTTAACCTCTCTGTGCCTCATCTGTAAAACGGTGACAACAAAGGGCACCTACAACACAGGTGTGTTGCAAGGGTTAAACAAGTTAATATTGATAAAGTGCTTAGTAAGCAGTACACTCCGTGAGTGTCTGCAAAATAAAATATAAATCCAATCTCTGAGGAGGTCTTTCAGTAAAAAGTGGGCTCAGGGCCCAAAATGTTCATTTGAAATAGTGATCCTTCATGAATTATAAATTCTTTTATAGGCACAGGTTTGTGATCTTTTAAAAACAGCAGGAGATCTGGAGAGGAATCTCCATGCACATTTGAATATGCATACATACGTGCAGACAGCTTTACGGGGCGGGGGGGCGGTTATCTGGAAACCAACCTTATCACACACCCTGGAACACCAGATATGTTTGAGAGGATCACAGTAAACAGAAGGAGACAGCTAGTGTGTAAGTTGCATTTGCATAGGGTTTAGAGTTTGCACCGATTAAGCCCTTGTAGTCACAGGTTAATGAAGGAATGGATGTGAATGAGACCTGAAAGGCATAAATCTCTGTACAGGCAAAAAGGGAGTACGCTGATTATTTATTTCTAAATATTCACATTGACCGTAGTTTCTCACCAAGCCACCCATTACCACTAATAATGTCCAAATGGCAAGTCATAGATTAAGCCTTTCTTTTCCTTCTAAAAATATTAAGGTTTACACTCATGCTTGTCACATGTGATTTATTTCTGGTTTGGCAAGAAAGATCGGGGAATAATAGGCACGGAGGGTGCGTTTTCTCTGCACGTGCCACTCCCTCTGCCTGAAGTCCCCGGCGTGGTGGCGGGCATCCTTCCCCTCCGCCCCCTCTCACTCATCCACACATTCGATCCACAAACACTTAATGCTCCCTCTTCGGTCAGGCCCTGTTCCAGCCAACAGGGGATCAGATGAGATTTCTGCTCTCAGTGGGCTGTTTATAAGTCTATGGGGGAGGGGGGTGATGGAGGAAAATCAACAAGCTCATTGCACCTTTTCAGACTCATCTTTTTGAGGCCAGCCTTGACCCTCTCCTACACCCCTTCTGCCAATGGGCCTCCAGAACGCTTCTTCACATTTACCTGTCTGTTTGCACCACTGGGCTCTTGAATTTTTCAAGAGTTCAGTAAATATCAGTTGACCTGATTCATCTCCCCTTCCTTACTCCTTCCCTTCCCTTCCCTTCCCTTCCCTTTCCTCCTTCCATGCATCCTTCCATCTACCCATCCATCCATCATCCCTCCATCCCTCCATCTGTCCTCCCATCCATTCATCTTTGTGCCCCCACAGCCTTTCACAGGGCCTGGCACTGGCAAGCTTTCAGTAAATAATAACCACCACCATTTAATTTAGCACTTACTATGAGCAATTCACTGTGCCAAGGGCTTTAACCATTGAATAAACTGTGCAATATTTTCCCTCTAAAAGGACAGATCATTTTATGCTGTGAAAGAGACTGAAGAAAAAATACAGACTCTTGGAAACTGGATACTGCTTAAAGCCATTGAAATTAAGGGACTTAAGAGTGTGAAAGGCATTCCCAGACCATCTGCAGGCCTGAACACTGCTGCAGTGGGCTCTCTGGATGGCTTTTGCACGACTGTTTCTGTAATGCTTTCCTGCTTCTGCGGAAAAAGAATTACTTCCCCTGCCTCTACTGTCACCTAAAGTCCACATTTTATTTTAAGCGCTCTGTCATAGCTCCAGGAATTATGTGCATTTTTCATAAAAACATTTAAAAATATTGATACAGAATCGCAACACACGATTTACTTTACACTGAAAAACGCTGCGAGGGGCGGAGTCACGCCAAGAGAACTTCCTGCGGAAGGAAGCTCGCACTTTTATTCTGCTTAATTCTGCCTTTCCAGAATTAGCGTCCTCAGCGTTTTAGGCTGCACTTGTGGTCCCCTGGGCTATCTATCCACACTAACATTCACACCGCGATCACGGCAGGCAGAAAACCCCGGCGGCTGCCGACGCCTCCGCTCAGTCTCTCCACTGTGCATTGTTCCCTCGCTTGTATTATGTTGTTAAATATCTCAATAAATCAATGACGGAGAAAAGCATGTCTACAAATTAGGGGGAGAAATAACATTACAGAACTATTAAGCATAATGAGATTTGCGCAACTGATTTTCCACGCACCAGGATGATCCCCGGGCCTGGACTTACATTCTCAATCAATACCTGAGGGGGGTGCGGGCCCTCGTGCTTTTCTGGGGATGCATTCAGCCGGCTGTCAGACTCCCGGCGAGGTCACCCCGCCGGGTGCTCAGCAGACCCCAGCCTGCTTTCCCTGCCCACTGGGGGCGCTCCTACCCCTACATCACCCTCGTGTGGGGAACTCGTGATTGGCCCGAGGAGAGCAGTCGCTCGTGTTTCCCAAAGCCACATCCCTGGATGGCCGATGCCAGAGGCCTGAGGACCAGCCCTGCGGGCGGTGCCCGGACTTCGACCTTCCTGGGAGTCACGTCGACCTTCAGGCCAGGGCCTCCTGATGTCTGTGGCGGGGTGTCCGTGGCATCTTGCTGGGCTCGGTTCCCCTTCTTGGACTCCCAGCACCTTCTCGGCCTCTCCTTACTGTGACACTGCTGGGGAAACGCCACCTCGAGGTATGAAGGTGGGGGAACCGTGGAGAAATACACGTGGCAGAATGCTGCTCGATAGGCCGCACTCCGGTCACACACCTCCATCCCTGCCGGGCTCGGAAGGAAAGCTGCGTGAGGGTCCACACACGCACGTGCGTCCCACCGGCTGCTTTTCCTTTGAAGATATAAGCTCTGGGTCCCGGCTGCCCTGTGGCAGTATTTGTTTACTAAAGAAGGAGAACGGCTAATACTGAACATCCTCGAGGAGAGCAAGCACTTCCAGTCCACGCGGGTCACTGCCCCGACCGTACTTGTTTCCGGCGCTTGGCGCAAGGCAGCTTCTCTCCTGCGGGGCCGGCACCTTGCCG
Source organism: Pseudorca crassidens (assembly GCF_039906515.1). Lineage (NCBI taxonomy): Eukaryota > Metazoa > Chordata > Mammalia > Artiodactyla > Delphinidae > Pseudorca > Pseudorca crassidens. Next base: position 3,140,027 of record NC_090310.1, on the reverse strand, counting down.
CCCAGGCACATCTGCTCCCGGCCGTGCCCTCGTAACCGGGGAGCAGGGACACCGCCCTCTCGAATCCCAGGGTCCACGCTCCACTTACCCTGCCGACGCCCAGAAGCGTGTGTCTATGGCAGGTTTCAAGGCAGGCGCCAAGAAAGACGTTTGACCTCGTGGACGACCCAGCAGGGTCTCCACGCTGAGTGAAACTGTCATTCACGGCCCAAGGGTTCTGGTTCCACTAAGCTCATAACCAGCGCCATGACGTCGGCTTGCAGCTCTGAGCCTGGGAGCTGCTTATGGCTTAAACGCTGCCATTTCTCTTGGTGTAACTGGGCTGGGTCGGAAATTGAGCTGAAACAGGTGGGGCTTACACCGGAGGCTAAATACATCTGATGATAAAATAATTGTATGTTATCCGATCCTTGTTGAAGGCAGGACACCAATGAGATGAACGCAGAGGATGGCCTGGGACCAGGACCCAGCCCAGAGAGAAACGGCTGCAGAGCCCGACAGGCTGTCAATTCGGGGTCATGCAGGAGAGAAGTGAACACAGGCCAGTGACAGAGTCAGAACTGCAGCTGCAGCCCTTGGGCTGAGGCGCTGACTTGGCAACTTCCGTGGATTTTAAACCTTCTGAAAAGCACTGATTGTTTTTCTTTGTTCAGTTGAAAAGTCCCACAGGCAAAGATCAGAAGGGGACAGAGTGAGTGGGGAGGGGCCTGGGGGCCCCCAGGAGGACCGCAAGTGGGCAGGGAGGGGCCCACGGGGACAGGGGCCCTGCTCCATGTAACCCCCTCTCCTCTCTGGGCTAAACACATTACGCGTGAAAAAAGCAACACAACGTCTGCCCTGCGTTGGGTCCATCCTAAATATGTATTTCACGGCTGCTGTGGAGAGGAAAATATATTTATAGTTCCTTTAGTGCCATTCTGGTCTATTGTGTAAATATGTAAATTAGGTTTCCCGATCTATACAGTAAAATGCCTCGGGACAATTTGTGTAAATAGATCATCTGCATATGCCCGCTGCATAGTTTCCACTGCCTTCCTGGGAGCTTAGCAACTCCGACTGGGAGGAAACCTTCGCCCAACCGGAGAAATGAACCTTCGGCAAGGCTGTCCTGTGGCGTCCGGGGCCGCGTCCACACTCGCTGACTGCCCTTCTCCAGGAGTGACGGGGGTGTGTGTCCTAGTCCGATGTGAATTTCACCAGCTGCCGTTCAATTCGGTGTTTTCACGTTAGGACATCAGCAGAATTTGCAGGGGTTCAAGTGAAGAGGCACAAGGCTGCAGGGCCACCTGCCCGGGCCGCTGGAGCCTGCTGGCCACCGTCCCCGCGCCAGCCAAGCGGACGAGCTCCATGCCTTCCAAGGGCAAGATGCAGATGAGGCCTGGTGGGGAGACGGCAGGCAGCCCGGGGCCCCCAGGGCCACCCGACAAAGGGGCTCAGTCTTTCCAGACGCCCGCGGTGACGGGAACCCGGGTGGCCCCCTATTAAAAACTACCCCTCCCAGGGCCCAACACCACTACCAAGCTCCCTTCAGACACCACTGCCCTGCCCGGAGAGGGTGTCTCGCCAAAGAGCCTCGGGGAGAGAGTGAGACGATGCAGCATTACTGTTCCGTGTAATGAGGCCTGTAATAGATGACAGCTGAGATCCAAAGCCCCAGGTACTGGCACGGCGTTTAAATATTGACAATCCGTAAATGCATTTCATCCGACTCCAGGCAGCTGCAGGCCTCCGTTAAGGGGGGAGGGCGTCTCTCAACTTTCAGCGGCTGGACGGTGAGGCCGGCGGCCTGCTCTGGCCCAGTCGAAATCGCTGGCGACCTGCTCTCCAATGTTGAGAAGGTGAAGCAGAGCCCTCGGGGCTCGTGGGAAACGACAGCGTCCTCCGGGTCAGCTTCCTGGCATGTCTTGGTCCCCGTGGGTCAGCTTCCACCTTCTGGTAGTGACCCGGGGAGTCAGACTGCCAGCTGCCGGCAGAAGGCTCGTGTCTGGGCGAGGCCCTCGGGTGTGGGGCGCCACCCCATTAGTGCTGCACCACCGTCCAGATTCCCAGAAGCTGCACTTGTAACCACCAAGCACCCTGTTTCCTTCATCGCAGCAGATGGATGAGCAGGGGCAGCATGAGGGGAAATGAACCAGCTCCCCAGGGAGCCTGAGAAAGCACCCTCCAACCCCGGGGCGGCCCGAGTGCTCACTAGGGCTAGGATTCCCATGTGCCTGCGTCTGGCTGGTGGGGGCCTCCGTTCCCCGCAGGCCGATCGCTGACATGAAGGTGCTCGTTTCAGAGAGACGGTGCACCTGACTGACCAGGGTGAGGAGACCATCCGTGGAGATTAAAAAAAAAAAATTTAAGCTCAGCTTTTTCTTTTGAGATAATTGTGGATTCCCACGCAGCTGTGGGAAATAGCACAGGCACCCCACTGTGTCCTTTATCCAGTGTTCCAACCCCCCGTCCCCCCGCAAGGGAAACTACAGTACAGCGCAACCGGGAAACTGATGCTGACGCAGTCCTGATGGGACCCTTTGCTGCAATGCTTGCACCTGGACACGTCTCTCCTCGAGAAACAAAAACCAAAGAAACTGTATGAGACTAAAAATAACTACGTGCATGCCCAGTTGGGACAAATTCTGGACCCCAAAGATACAGAGACCCAAAAACCCAACTGCCACTTTTGAAGAGACTGGAGCAAAAGCAGGGGGTTGGGAGCAAAAGCAAGGTACTGAGCGCGCCCCCTGCACACTACACCACCCAAGAGGTGGGCAAAACACCTAAGTCTCCCCTCTGGCCCGACTCCTGGATACACCCCTACCCTCACCCCACGTGAGGAACACACTCGCTCCACCCCCTGCCCCGCCCCTGTCAGGGCGTGAAGCAAGGGAGGCTGTTGCTTGCTCTCGAGCGCCCCCTGCTGCAGCAGGGGCCTCAGTAAAGCCTTGCCTGAATTTCCTGTCTGGCCTCTGATCCATTTCTATTGAGGAAGGAGGCCGAGAACCCTGGTGGGTAACACTGATCCACAGCGTTTCCATCGCCTCAAGGGTGCCTCGTGTGGCCCTTTTGCAGCCACGTGTCCACTGGGATCCTTAACTCTTGTCGGGGAGACAAGCTTTCAGGTAGAAGGAAACGACTCCGCGTGTCCTCTAGAGCAAGGCTTCCTAACCTTTTCTTGGTGCCGTGGACCCTCTGCCAACCTGCTGACTCTGAAGGACCCCATCTCAGAATGGTTTTCATGCGTAAAATAAAACTGAAAAGGAAACCAGTTACATTGGTGGCGCTCCTAAACGCCTGGCAGCAACCGCAAGTTCACAGTCACGTCCGTCTCCCGGTTAGCGAGGAAGGTCTGGATCGCGTGGGTTTTCTTGGCACCCTGGTTAAGCTACGTGGTCTTTGGAAGATGTGGTGGAGAGACGTGCATGGAGGGGACACCCTCATCCCAGGGAACCCAGAAGTCTTCGCTTCTTCACGAACGCTTTCGATGAGAAGGTCTAGCAGGGTCTGCAGACGACCGGAATGTCAACGCCGTGGTGAGCAGGAACGATCTCGGGAGATCTCTGCACACCTGGCACGTGACGTGAACGGAGCTGTGATTTCTACTGCTGGTGGTGTCACAGGTACTGCGGCTACTTACGTGGGTTCTCACCTACGGTTATGGGTTGAACTGGGTCCCCTCATCGTTCATACCTTCAAGGCCGAATCCTTAGTATATCAGAATGCGACCTTATTTGGAAACAGGGTCTCTGCAGACATAATTAGTTAAGATGAGGTCATGACGGTGGGCCCTAATCCAGTATGACTGGGGTTCTTCTAAAACGGGGAAATTTGGACACAGGAACGCAGGGAGGAGGCACGTGAAGAGGAAGGTAGGGGTCTGGCTGACGTTCTGCTACAGGCCAAGGACCCGCAAAGGTTGTCAGTGACACGCCAGAAGCCAGGGGAGAGGCCTGGACCAGATCCTCCCCGATGGCCCCCAGAGGGAACCAACCGTGCCGACACCTCGACCTGGGGTTGCAGCCTCCAGACCTGAGAGAGAACACGTTTCTATTTTCTAAGCCACCCAGTGTTTGGTACTCGGTTACAGTAGCCGAGCAAACTAACACGTGTTTATAAGTGAAGGAAAGCTAATCAGTTAGAGGGCTAGTGAAGATAAACACGTGTTTTTTCCCGTCGAAGCTGATGGAGCCCCTTGGTGGACCCGAGCAAGGCAACCTTTGCAACAAACGCTCTCCTTGGATTTGGGGAGCAAGCAGCTTTGCCTCCTGAGGCCAGTGCAGCCTCCACTGCCTCAGTCTGGGCACAGACCTCACAGGGCCTTTCAGCCACGGCATTTGGGTTTTTTGGTTTGTTTTTTTTGCGGTACGCGGGCCTCTCACTGTTGTGGCCTCTCCCGTTGCGGAGCACAGGCTCTGGACGCGCAGGCTCAGCGGCCGTGGCTCACGGGCCCAGCCGCTCCACGGCATGTGGGATCTTCCCGGACCGGGGCACGAACCCGTGTCCCCTGCATCGGCAGATGGACTCTCAACCACTGGGCCACCAGGGAAGCCCGCGGCACTTGTTGATCTCCGAAAGTGCCCCGGGTCAGATGTCGCCAGCAGAGAGCTGGCTGGCTCTTCTGGGTCCACTGCTTTCAGAGGTACGGGGGGAACAAGTGACCACAGAGGCCTCTGGCGAGTCCAGCCCCGTCACGGATTTGGGACCCTCCATTTCCAGAAAAGGCCAGATGCCCTGCTTATCAGAAACTGTCGGGATCTCCCAGGCCCGGGGGCTGAACATGGGCATTCTTGAGCCAAAGAAGTATTCACATCGCCTTTGTGTAGAAACTGTTTTGGTTTTATGTACTAGGTTTCTCCTTAGAAGTTTCTAGAAGGCACTTCTAAGTAATCTTTCAAAAGCCGTTTGGTGGGGAGGAGGGACGCCCGTGACGTCTGCGACTTTGGGGCTCTTCCCTCTTGGTCTAAGAGCTTCTTTAAACATCACACTGAAGTGCTCACAGCGCTGTAGTCCACCTGGAGGCGGGGCCTGGCGATCACTTTCCAAGTGCGTCCCTGGCACGCCGTGTATTTTCACGCTCGGATGTTCCTGCTGAGCCGTACGGCCGTCTGAAGGTCGCGGTGAACGTGCCCGGGGCTCCTGCGAGGGTGATGCCCCCCCAGCTCCAGCCGTAACATCCGACTCAAACCATCCCTCACTTTCCAGTGGTGCCTGCCCTTAGGTATTACTTGAACAGAGAGAAGGCGGAAACCCTCTTAGCGTGGATGGGGTTGGGGCGGATCTCAACCTCGCTCCCCGCGGATGACGTGTGGGTTTCACTACTAACAGGAAGGTTCATGACGATCCGAAATGAGCAGGACACTCTCCACCGAGATCTCGAGCGGAGCCTCTGAAAACACTCGTGGGTCTTACCGCTGAGCTGAGAACATCCTTAAGTGACCCTAAGTTCTCTCGCACGTGTATCTGAGTGACAGTCATCCTCCCCCAAGCCCAGGTAACGTGGCCGGAACACCATGGGTCTGATGCCCGTGAGGTCGCTAGCGCAGCCGTGGTTATGAGAATGGGGGGGTGGGGGCTTCCCCGGTGGTCCAGTGGGTAGGGCTCCGCACTCCCAATGGGGTTCCATCCCTGGTCAGGGAACTAGATCCCGCAGGCCGCAACTAAGAGTCCGCAGGCCGCAACAAAGATCCCGTGTGCCGCATTGGAGACCCGGCGCAGCCAAAATAAATAAATAAATAAAAAATAAATATTTAAAAAAAACAACGGGGGGTGGGGGAGTGAGAGGGCACCTCTCATTTCAAGTCAATGCCCTCCGTCTCCATGTCATCAGGGAGATGCTGGGCCGGGGAGGCCCCAAGCTCTGACACGTCCCCTCTTTTACAGATGCAGAGACACCGTTTCGAGGTTTCGCCCGCCCTACCTGAGGGCCTGGCCTCGATGACGTAGCCCGTGGTGGGCGTCCTGCCCGCGCGGCCCTCCGTCCACTGCAGGGTGAGCTCAGAGGCGGATCTGGTGACCGAGACGTCTCGAGGGGACCCCGGGGAACCTGTGGACAGAGGAGAAAAGAGCGGGTGGGCTTTGGCCCGGGACTCCTGGGCCTGCAGAGGGGCCGGCTCTGCTGCTAGGTCTCCAGGCAGGGCTCACCCTGGGTCAGTCCCGGTCCCTCATCTTGAAAGTCGGGGTGGGGCTGACACTGGCCTCACAGGGTCCATCAGAGCATCAAGAGAGCTGAGCCGTGGAGGTGTCCTCTCGATCCACTGCCCCCTCCTCCAAAAGCACTTAAACAGAGGCCAAGGGCATTTGTGCAGCGGGAACCACGCAGTTCCTCTTCATGCCAGGAAAACTTCAAATTTTTCTTACGTATCTTATTTCAAAAATCGAATGCACTTCTTTTCGCTTTTTTTCCAGAAGACAAATACAAACTGGACACGCTCAACACCTAAGAGCTTGCTCACCCACACTGAATGCATCCGCGTGCAGACGTTCAGGTAACACACGCCTTGGAAGGCGGGGCCAAAGGAGTCCTGAGCTGACGCCAGCTCTGAGCGTCCAGCACGGCTCGTCGGGAGTGCAGACCAAGCCCTGACTGGACGAAGGAGGCCCGATACTCACCCTCGGCCGGCCCGGCCGTGACGCGGGCCCGCAGCTCGGGCCCGTAGGCGATGGTCCGCGCTTGCACTCGGAAGAAGTAGGTCACCCCCTTGGTGAGGTCGCGCACCTTCAGCCAGCGCTGCCAGTTCCCCTTCACGTCCACCGTCACCACCTTGCTCACCCCTAGAGCCGCAGGGAAGGGCGAGAGGGGCCCTGAGCACCGCCTCTTCAGCTCTAATGACCAGGAGGCCGCGAGGTTTGCTGAGGAAGCGTTTCTTACCACCGGGACTGTAAGTGGTGGCAATGGCCGATTTCCAGCACACGTAAGTGCCCTTAGAGTCTAAGCGTGGTAAGTGGGTGCTGACACGGGGAAGAACCACCCACAGCACGCGGGAGGAGGCCCCGGCTCACTGGCCACGTTGGGGCGGGGGAGAGAACCCCGGTGACAGGCACCAAGGTGGGGGCAGGCCCCCGACGTCTGGAGGGTCCCTCCCCACTTGGCTGGGAGCTGCACAAAGCCCTGTGTCACGTCGAAGGCGACCTCGGGCTTCCCAACTTAGTCGGGGGACAGAACGTGGAGGAGGAAGATGGAGGAAGGCTCTGCGTGGGCTGCAGGCGGCCCCCCCACGGGGTCCACTCTGCGGCCTAAAGGCTTTGGCAACGCATGACAACTTCATCCACAGACCCTGAAACATGACGAACCTGTCACCACAGAGAGTGGTAGTGACGCAGCCCCACAGACCTGTGCCAGCACAGAGACGCTTCCCTCAAACACAGACATTGAGCAGATGTGATGCTGGCTGTACTAGGTTTAATTAGAAAATAGAGGTTGGACACTTTGGCAGGGGGATACAAACTGAAAAGTACACAAACGCAGCATTTTCCAGAAGGGAAAATAGGGTTCTTTGGTAAAACAAGTCTGAAAATGAAGCATTCAAACAAAAAAAGCTACATAAGTTCTAGACTGCGGGACTTCTCAGAGCCTTCAACACACCGATGTCTGTCGGGCACCTCTTGGAGGAGGGTGTCAGGCTGGGGCAATTCCAGGACTTGTGAGTCAGCAGAGGTCGTGCAGAAGAGCCGCGCTGGGGGCCTGCTGTCCTGGGTCCGGCGTCTGCGCCACCGTGTCCTGTACACAGAGAACAGCCGTGCTTCCCAAGAACAAGGGGCCACCTGCCCTTGCTGCGACCGGCCGGTGTTATCTGCACCTTGAATCTTAGGGTGGCCTTGATCTCAGAAGAGCCCAACAACGTGCGTCCTCGCTACAAAGTGGGTCCAGCTTTCAGAGTCATCAAAGCAAATTCCTCTGATCCTACAGGCCTCCAGAAGCCCTTCTAGTTGGCTTACTGTCTTCATATTGCGCCTTTTATGAAACATTTGTTCAGCGACATGATTCTCTTCCAAGTTGTTTTGGAGCAATTTGGGCTGCTCTTGTGTGATTGGAGCTTTTCGGTAGAGAAGCAGGGCCACTTCTGCACAGAGAGGCCGCCCCTCAGCTGCATCGCTCCAGAACGGGGTTTCAGGGATGAGTCCACACCCATGGTTGACTGTCACCAGTGAACACACGCGGGATCCTGCCAGATATAGTTTTCCTGGAGAGCAGCCCCTTCTTTTGTTAAAAAATGCCCTCCTTCTCCTCAGAGCAAAACCAACCCTGTGCACAGATCTTGTGAACTCTGTCCCGCCAAGAGGTGGAGCTGGTCTGCTTCCCTCCCCCTCCCCCATCCCAACCACATCAGCGTCTTATTTATTCAGTCAACTTTAAAACCATGCCCTGCACTCCAAACCTCAGGGTGCAGTCGCCTGAAATATTTCCATTTCAAACACGTAAGAAAACATAAAAATAGCTCTTCTATGGAATCAGAGTCCCAAGAACACGGCTCAGTGTTCCGAGGGCCTGGGGGCTCTCCACGCAGCCAGGCCTACTTTCCTGGTGGAGGGACCCGGGGTCCACAGCACTGCAGTACCACATCGACGCCCCTGTTCCCGGGGCCTGGGCTGCAGGCTGCCCGACCAGGGTCTGCAGGTGTCCCTCCAGACGCTGCCCGGGCCTGGGGGAGGGGGCATGAAGAAGGGTCACCCCAGGCAGAGGTCACTGTTTTACAACTGCTTTTTACTCTCTTTACCACAAACTTGTGCATGTGCATATCAACATAAATATCATATCCTCGGTGATCTTCACAAGGGAAGCGGCGTTACCACAGAGAGTTCATATAAAGATGCTCGAGCTTCTCCCTACGTTTGCAGCCATATCTCTGGGAGCTGCACGGGTCCTCTGAGGCATATGAGAGTACCGAAATGGTCCGGAGTCCCGCTTCCTACTTTCGTGGTTCCCTGCCTAAATCCCAGATCCAACCGCGAAGGGGGTGAGGGCCAGGCTTCTCCAGGAGACGCCCTCCAAGAGGCCTGCGCACCCATCAGGTCAGCCAGCCGCCCTGAGGGGAGGAGACATAGCATCGGGGCACTGGGGGCCGCTGGGGAGGGATGGGCCCAGGTGTGGGGACGCAGGGCAGCCAGGGCTGGACCGAGGCCCGAGGTGCCGGGCAGCCTGCCCTCAGCGGGTCCGGGAAGCTGTGCGGTGCTTTCACAGCCACGGCCTGGCGTTCAGCCTCTCTGTTCTCGCCCACGACTCTGTCCACGGTGTCGGGCCTGCTCAGCTAGGCAACGGCGCGGTCTTAGGTGAGAACGCCCCAAAGAGCCCCGGCAGAGGCGCCCAGGGCGAGCGCCGCTGCTCCACGATTGGCCGAGGGCGGGTTCCCTCTGAAACTCGCAGGGTCGGCCAGAGGGACGGGGAGTGCGGACGCCCCTGGATCTGGAGCCTGTCCCAGGCCTGTTACTTCTTCCCCGTGAGACGCCGGGCGACACACTGGACCTCTGCAGGCCTCCGTTTCCCGTCGGTCCTGAGTGGGCAGTGCCCACCTCACAGCAGTGTCAGGAGGGCTGGATCCCAGACCCTGCAGTGACTGTTCGAAAGCACGTCAAGCTCCGGGCGCTGCGATCCACCTGCGTCCCCGGCTGCAGCTCTCCCGCTCCGCGGTGGCCACGCTGCCCCAGCACCCAGGGCTTATGGCGGCCACCACGGAGCTCAGCTCGCCACCCAGGGCTTATGGCGGCCACCGTGGAGCTCAGCTCGCCACCCTGCTGGTCAGTCCTTGGGAGGCAGCTGGCGTGGCCAATCGTGGCCGGGCTCCTGCGTGCAGCTGGTCCTCACGTGCCTGGCAGGTGGCCGGCTGTCCGCCAAGGCAAGAGGACGGATAGGTCACGTCCCCAGCATCTCCCCGAGGGCCGGCTCAGGCGTGTCCACGAGAGGACAGGGTGCCTCCCGCGTGCAAATGCTCTCCACGCCTCCGCCCGCCCCACGGCGGTTACTGCTCCAGTGGCCACTGCGAGTCATGCAGCTGAGTCCGGAGGAACGCAATGGGGCTCGATCTGGGGCCTTCCTGTGCTCGACCCACGACACCCACCAGCAGGAGGACTGCCACCAGCAGCCGCTGCCCACGCCCCGGTGACGGCCTCCTTACGGCCCCACTTCGGCCGGGCCGTGCTCCTCTCTGGCTGCCAGCCGTGGCCGCCGGAAGGGCCCAGGACTAGTGTACATCTGGCTAAGTCAGGGGTTCTGGCTGAGGCCGTGGTCCAGGCGGGCTCGCGGTGGGATCCTGGGACGTGATGCCGGGTTGGCGGTGAGCGGGGCACTTCGGGAAGGTCACAGGGTCACCAGGGCGGCACCAGGGCAGTGGGTCGGTGAGCTCTGCTCCTGGGGAAGGGGTGTTTGCTGGTTGCCACGGAGGCCGGGGGAGGCTCGAGGCCTGTGGCCAGCCTCACTCCAGCGGGAGCAGGGCCCGAGCTGTCGGGGGGCAGGGTGGCCTGCGGTTGGCGGCCCGGCTTAGTGCCGGCCTGGTGCTAGAGGCAGCCCTGCGACACCTCAGGCGGGACTGGACGTTTCCCGTCACCGTCACCGTCACATGGGGTAGCCCCAGCCCTGGACCGGCCACTCGACAGGCAAGCAGGCGTCAGTGGGTCTGGGACGTGCACAGCCAGAGCCTGGCGTCTGGACAGTTTGCTGCTGAGGGCGCAGGAGCCGGGGCGGCGGCTGAGTGAGCGCAGGGCTGAGCCCCCGTCCCTGCTCCAATGGCAGGGCTGGCACACTGGCTGGAGACCCAGGCTGAGAGCAGCGGGCCTCCCCACAGACAAGGGACGCTGCTGCGGACGGCGGGCGTCTCGCTACTTGTGAAAAGAGGCGAAGATGGCTGTGACCGAAGTGACTCCACCTGTTGTCACTCCAGGGAACGGCAAGCCCCACCTGTGGCCGGAAAGCAAGATGATTTCCTGACTGCCCCTCGGGCTCCGTCTCTGCCGCTCAGCATCACGTTTACGTTCAGAGACACAAGCTCCGGACGTTCGTTCCCCATCACGCGACAGATAAGACCTCGGCTCTTGAACCTGCCCGCCTGGGTTCGAATCCCTCCTCTCCCCTGTTCCCCAACCGTAGGCTGGGGACAACGTCTTAAGGGCCCGAAGCCCGACTGCTTTTTTTTTTTTTTTTTGCGGTATGCGGGCCTCTCACTCCTGTGGCCTCTCCCATTGCGGAGCACAGGCTCTGGATGCGCAGGCTCAGCGGCCATGGCTCATGGGCCCAGCCGCTCCGCGGCATGTGGGATCTTCCCGGACCGGGGCATGAACCCGTGTCCCCTGCATCGGCAGGCGGACCCCCAACCACTGCGCCACCAGGGAAGCCCAGCCCGCCCGCTTTGTCTGTGGCGTGAGGACAGATGCGGCGCGCCCCGCAGGGCTGTGCTGAGCATGAGGAGAGAACGCAGGAGAGCGGTGGGTGCGGCCTGCTGTGTAGCCAGTGCCGGAGGGGCAGCGCCTACCGGTCGGCGTGCTCGGTGGGGTCGCGTTGACGGGGGCACCGGGAGAACCCTGTGAGCTGCTCGTGGCGAACCTGAGTGTCCAAACAACGTGAAACAAACAAGCAGCCCCGGGGACACCGGGAACTGGAGCTGCTGCTGCCCCCCGGCGATGAGGCGGGGGCGGGGGTTAGGCGTGGGGAAGCTCTGCAGCAATTCTAGCGCCTGACCGTGCAGAGGAGGGTAACGGGGGGCACAGCCAGGCCCCGCTGCGGAATCCGGCCGGGCGGTGGCCTCGCCGGGAGGCCAAGGAGACAGCTGTGGGCCGTGGAGTTTCTGGAAAGACTGTGCAACCCCCCCCCCCACAGACGCTCTGCTCAGCACTCAGTCACTTGCCGGAGGAAGCGCGGGAAACCTCACTCACGGCCTGGGGTGAGGACGGAGGCGGAGGCCAGTCAGGCACCGTTCTCGGCAACCCTTTCTCATCTGGACGGCACCAGTGGGTTAATATCCTTGAAAAGGTGTTTGGGACCTGGGCTCGTGGAATCTGCGCGCACGTGCGTGTGCAGGGAACGCCGGTGAGCAAAATGGAAGTCTCCAGCAATTCTCGGCCCTCCCTCCCTACCTAACGGGCGGGAACGTGGCCCGTCTCCTTCCGGACCTTGACCCAAGCCACGCCCAGGCCACCTGTCCGCAGACAGGCGCTGGGTCCTGGAAAGACACAGCAGAGCGCGCTGAATCAGTGCTGGTCCCCAGCCTCTCGGCTGTTCTACAAACCGTTTCCACACGTCGCCTCTGCTGTTATTTACCTAAGTTCACGTGAGAGACAGGAAGGACCCTCTGCCACCTCTACTGCTATTTACCTAAGCTCATCGATTTTCTGAGACGCGCTTTCTCCCGCTCACATTTTTACATCTCTGATTTGGGATGCAGCTCGGAACTGATGCTTCAGGAGGACTGGGCCGTGGTTTAGTGGAAGCATTTCTTCGTTCTCAGCACTTCATAAAATAACAATGAACCTCCCAGGCCGTGGCGGTGTGGATTCGATGAAATAAAATCTGGGCTTAACTTTTCTTCTTCGAATCAACTCCCTGTTTTACTTGAATGTGCTTGTTTTAAAAGGAAACTTTTATCATGGCTTTAAATGGAGAGCCAATATCATTTGATGTGTTGGTGATATCTTTTCCTCCCAGACATTAAATAATCCATAATTTCTACAGTCTGTCTGTGTCTATGACCAGGGCCTCACCTCCCTTCTCTGCACCACAGTGCCGGGCACACAGTGGGGACAGAGAGGAATGCCAGCTCGGCCCTCAGTGTGCGCTCCGGGAGTGGGGCAGCGGGCAGAGATGAGTGGATAAGAGATCAAATCAACACAGAGCTGGCGGCACTAACTACAGCAGGGGCGCAGGGACAGAGCCATGCCGTCACGGCCCAGCTCCTTCCCCCCCGCCCTGTCCACCCCTGCACCTGTCCTCTCCTCTCCCGTCCATCATCCCCGCCCGGAGCCCCCTGCCAGCCCCCCTGGTGGCGCCGGGGTTGATTCAGCCGCGGATCCCGGTCTCCTGTAACTCAGACCCGGCGCCTCTGGCTCCACCTCGGCCCCGTGTCACTGGCCCTGCGGCCGCCCGGACGACTGGCATTGCCCCCTCCCTGCAGGCCCCGCGTGACCGAGCCTCTGTGGGCCAGTCTTGTCTCGGACGCTGGGCGCCTGGGCCCTTCCTGTCCCTCAGCGCCTGTCCCCGCTCCACGCCCGAGGCTCTCACGCAGTCCCACTCTCCTCCTCGTGGCGCTGATCGCTATCAGACTTGTGTGTGTGTGTGTGTGTGTGTGTGTGTGTGTGTGTTCGTGTGTTGCTCTCTCCTCCTTGGAGCGCAGCTCACTGCACTCAGGAAAGCAAGGATCTCGATGAACAGGTCAGCTCAGATCCCAGCTTCCCTGAACGGCACCTGGCACACAGCAGGTGCTTAAGAAAGACGTGCTGAGTGGAGTTCCCCGGCAGTCTAGTGGTTAGGGCATGGCACCTTCACTGCAGTGGCCCGGTTCAATCCCCAGTGGGGAAACATCCCGCAAGGTGCGGGCCCAAACCCCCACCCCCGACACCAAAAACAAACAAAAACCTCGCTGAGTAAACAGAAGAATGAGGGCAGCCCCAGAGGAGCACCCGAGGGAAGCGTCCGGGCCCAGCTGCCCACGTGGCTCCAGCCTGCGGCACCCAGGGTGGGACGAGCGCTGAGATCTCAGGCGCAGCAGGAGAGGCGGGTCTTGGGTGATAAAGAGGCCGGGTCAGGGGCCCTGCGGAGGGGCTGTGTGGAGCCCCGGACGCGCTCAGTCGGTTCACCCGCCCCTCCCGGCGCCATGCCGTGTGGACGGTGGGTGTCACGCAGCCAGGAGGCTTACCTTGGACGGGTGCTAAGGGCTCGTACACCACTCGGTAGCCCTGCAGGACGCCATTGGCTGCCGTGGGCTCCCCCCACGAAACGTTCAGCGTGGTGGAGGTTACTTCCGAGAATGCCAGGAAGCTGGGCGTCCCGGGAGCTGGAGGACAGGACAGAGAGGACGTCACCAAAGCCCCTTTACGTCGTCTACATACGCGTCTACGCCTCCGCGTGGAATAGGGACCTTATTAGATGGAATCTCCAACTTAGTGAAGTCTCAGTGCCGTGGATGAAAAGGAGATTTATCGGTCATCTCCGAACTTCCCAGGGTCAAAATCAGAAACTCAGAGCCTCCCGAGAAGAGCGGAGAAAACGGCGGTGTTTAAACACAAAGGAGCCTGAGAGGTGCAATGACAAAGGCATAAACACGAATAATGGATGGAAACAGAAAATGCGGTGCAGACAGCGCCCTCTGCTAGCACCTGCTGGAGGATTCCACGGGCTCCAGTTCCGCTCCTCCGCGGGGGTGGGGGGGTGGGCTCTCCCCTCCCCTCCTGGGGGGCCCAGAGCCTCTGAGGACATCCCCGCGCACGGGTCCTCATCTGAAATCCCACGGGCGCCCGGCCATCTCCCTGTCCCCCTTGGTCTGGAGATGGGGGAGCTCACGCGCCACCCTGAGCTGGAAGAAGCTCCTGGCAGACGCAGAGGCAGGCTGTGTGGCCGGGGAGGACGCCGACCCCGCCCGCGGCTCCCGTCTGCCTGGGCCCCGTGGGAGGGCCGGGTGGGTGCTGGCACCCAGAGCTGCCCCTACCCCAGTGGGCACTGACGCTCCCCTAGCTGGGTTCCCCTCCGTGCTCAGAAATGCCCACTGAATCGGCCCCCACTTGCCCCCCTTCCATCCTCCCCCGTCCCTGGGGGCCCTTTGGCCCTGTGACCCGCCAGGCCCGCAGCGCCCGAGGGCCTCCACCTCCTACCCTCGGCCCCACAGGTCCGCCCATACCCTTCCCGCTCAGAGCCCACAGTCCACAGACAGCTCCTCCCGGGCTGCTGGACGGGCCCCGAGGACGCAGGCCCTGCAATGCAGTCATGGTCATCTCCCAGGGGGCCTGACTCTCAGGAGCCCCTGTTCCCAGGAAGGCTGAACCCACAGAGGTTTGGGGAGCCCGGAGCCGGTGGGTCTGTGCCCCACGGGCTCCCTAACTTACACTGCCAGCCTTCCACTCCCTGCATCTCAAGAAGGCCCCAGAGCTCCCGGGACCCAGGGCCCAGCCGCCGTTCCCTCGGGAAGCCTGGTCAGCCTCAGGAAGCGCCCCAAACCACTAGGGACTCTGCGAGTCGCCAGGAGAGTGAGTGAGCGGCTCAGAACGTACCCCAGATCAGGAGAGGAGGTCACGGGCAGTGTGACCCCTGGCAGGGCAGCCCGGCCACGCCCTAGGACCTGCGCGGGGCATGTGTCTGAGAGACGGCCTGCCAGCTGCTTCCAGGGGACTCTGTGGCCCAGAGGCCCGGGAAGGCCAACACTGCGGCCTGGGCTCAGCACATCAACATACAAGGAGCTCCCCCTGTCCCGGGATCTGGACCCTGAGAGAATCCCCCGGAGGCCTGGAGCAAGTCCTGCCGGTGACAGATGAGGCCTTGTGCAGATGGAAGCCCGGCCCCCCATTGCCCACGCTGCTCACGCTGGTGAATGTTCACGGGGCAGCTCCACGCAGCAGGCCTGGGCTGGGCGCTGGGGACACCACACGAATCGGACCCAGAAATTCCCAGCTACGCGGGATCTGACTTACAGGACGGGCAGAGCGGAGAGCCGAGGGAATGGAGAGGGAGGGTCGGGGAACAGCGCCAGGGCAGGGAGGTGCCCCAGGCTGTGGGAAGGAAGCCCGTGTCCTCCTACCGGCCTGGTGGGTCCGGCCCTGCCGGGGGTCACTCCTGGGCCCGTCTCCAGCGGCGTTGAAGGCCGAGATGCTGACCAGGTACTGGGTGTGGCTGGTGAGGTTCTTCAGCTTCGCCGTGGTCTCGGGCAGGAAGAGCACCCTCATCTTCTCCGTCTCGTTCCGGCTGTCCGCCTCCCAGTAGTAGATCTGCCAGAAAGAGCCGGAGGCTGGAGGCCAGCGCGGGGGGGAAGGGGTGGCGCCCCCTCTGTTCCTCAGCCTGGGGGTGGGTGGCCACTGAGCCAGAGGGGACCTGAGTGCTCCCGGGGGCCGAGCTGTGCTCTGCAGAGTCGGGGGTGGCTGAGGCCAGGCCAGGGTGGACGGGGCCTGAGGATGGAGGTGGCATTTCGGTGGCATCTCCTTCGGCTGCCAGGAAAGTGCCTTTTCTCTCACAGGGCTGGCTGTGGGGGCCCTGCCCCTTCCCCCAAGCTTCTGGACAGAAGGGAGACCAATCTACCCCCTGCTCCAGCCTGTGGGTAGAACAAGTCCCCAGCTTCTACCCTACGCTCCCACGTTTTCTTTAAGGCTGAGATCGAAGGCTTGGATCAATGTGACCCCATACTCCGGATATTAAAACAGCCAAAAATAACTTGGAGACGAACCACGTAGGGCTCAGCCCTGCTGGAGCAGCCCTTGTTTCTCCTGGGTTCCGTTTCTTCTCGTCTAGCTTTTAATGCGCCCGTGGGCGAACATGATGCCCGCGTCCGAAGGTTTACTAAGGTCATCAGAACTGCTTCCCTAGACAGCTGGCTGAGAACCGCTGCCCAAGCCAGTGCCAGCCAGGCCACCCACAGAAAGCCCCCATCCACGGATCCACCTCGGCTCTGTGGGCCTACAACAGGCCGGGCCGTGAGAGCTGCTGGCCCACGCGCAGGGCAGCCGAGGCCCGGGGCCTGCTCTCCCGCGCCCCCATGCCCGGCCAGGCCGGAGCTGAGCTGGCGGGGGAGCCTCGCCGTATCCACCTGCAAGACGCAGTTCAGC
Source organism: Pseudorca crassidens (assembly GCF_039906515.1). Lineage (NCBI taxonomy): Eukaryota > Metazoa > Chordata > Mammalia > Artiodactyla > Delphinidae > Pseudorca > Pseudorca crassidens. Next base: position 3,123,317 of record NC_090310.1, on the reverse strand, counting down.
TGCTGCTCTGAACTGGCCAGATGAGACGCTCTGCTTGAACAGGCCTTACTAGCCTGAACTCAATATCCAGGTTCAATGTCTCTGTCATTAGGAAATTAGGAAACATGTTTTGGACATACATAAATAGCACCTTGGCTCCGGGCTCAGGGGACTTTCCGTTACCTCATTAATCACTGCAGGTGTCCTGCCGTGGAGGACGGTATTTATTTTCACAAAACACCTACAAACGTCATTTTTAAAGGGACGTTGAATTGGCCCAATAGTCTTCAGGGGAGGCTACCATGGAGTCTGATGGCTGCTCGACGTGGGCTCAACAGCCCAGCCTCACTCTGGAGGAAGGCGGGGAACTCTCAAGGGACTGCACTTCCGGACGGTTCTAGCTGACCTCACGGGGTCCGAGCCCCCTACGCAGGGGTGATGTTGGAGGTGGAACACTGCGGGGGCTTCCTGCCCCCACCAACTCTGTGCCATTGTTCATCACCTGATGCTCGGACTGCAACGGGCTGCTGCCTTTCTTGGATCCCCCCTCTGGGATATTGAACGTGGAATCATGACAGTGCAGTGTAAGGGTTCTCAAAGTGAGGTTCCCAGGAGCACGCAAATCCTTGGACCCCATCCTGGACCTACCGAACAAGAGACTCGGACCCAGGGCAGGGCTTGGCGCGGGGGGAACCTGTTCTCCTGAGGGCTTCCCTTTTACTGTCGGCAAAGGCGGTGGAGACTCCCAGAGGGGGTGCAGGGGGCGGGAGGCGCTGCTGGTCGCGCGGGGAACTGGGCTCCGCTCTCCCAGGCCAGAGGCAAGGTCAGGCTGAGCCCGTTCCAGCCGCCCGGCTGGGGGCCGAGGGTCTGTCGGCCTGAGTCAGGACGGGAAGCAGAAGCGGCCAGGGTCCCAGCGGAGCCCTCGGGAGATCTGGGGATTCAGGCCACCGACCCTGGCCCGCAAGTGACCTGCAAGGAAGAGGCAAACCAGGCGAGAGGGCGCCTTGCCTTGTAGCCCTGGATGTTTCCGTTCTGGCTCTCGGGCGGCGGCGGCTCCCACGTGACCTCCAGCTGGCTGGCCGTGAGTGGGTTCACCTGCACGTGCTGCGGAGCCATGGCCGGGGCTGCGGAGAGAGCAGCGGGGTCCGCTGAGAAGTCCCGAGACCCTGCCCTGGACCACCCAGCTTGTCTGCCAGCATGACCACACACCCTCCTCAGAACCGCGCCTTTAAATTCATGAAATAAAACCTGGAGAATCCCAAAGAAAACGGATTATATCGAGACACAGCAGAGCTCTGGAAACGAAGGTGTGACACGGTAACCCACGTGCTTGTGCTTGTGACTGAGCCCTGAAGCCAGGCTTAGGCGCTGCTCGCGCGACACCTCTGAGGTCAGGTGGGATGAGCAGAGACGGCGCAGCAACCTCCAACCTCGCCAGGACAGGGGCACACCCGGGGGCACACCCGGGGGCCCTGCTGCTGAGAGAGTCCCAGGCCCCAGGGATGCGGCACTGGTACGTCGCCACATTCATAACTGAGGGAGATGCTCAGTTCCAAGTGGAACTCGGAGAATATAAGGGCATTTATGGGAGCTCCCTGGCGGCCCAGTGGTTAGGACTCTGCGCTTTCACTGCTGAGGGCCTGGGTTCGATCCCTGGTCAGGGAACTACGATCCCACAGGCCTCGCGGTCAAAAATAAATAAAGAAAGGCATCTGTGTTCCCACCACGAGTCCCGGATCCTGGGTAGGAAGCCGTGCTCCAGGTGGAGCTGATGTCTGCAGACCCGGGGCTGCCCCTTCTCAGGGACGGAGCACAGAGGCCACAGCTCCGTGCCCCCCAGGAGGACCCGGTCCCACTCCTTCCCTCCCAACCCCGAGGGCCCCCGGGTGCTGTGTTGGTGTCAGCAGGGCCACACTGTGCAGATCAAAGGTGAAAGGTGACTGACAGGGCGCCATGGCCGTGGCCTCGTGGCCTTGCAGGCAGCCGCGGGTAAGTTGGGAATGACCCGGAGGACGCACGTGTACATTTGGGGACATTTCTCCCCTCTGGCCCGTCTGTCCTCTGCCTCCCAGGAGCTACTCCTTCCTCCCACCTGGGTGACTCCTCCCCCAGTGAACTTCACGCTGGGCTGGACCCTGGGGAGCTCCATGGAGCTGTCGGGGACATTGCTGCAGGGCCAGGGCGCCAACCCAGCACCCTCACGTTCCACGGCCCTGCCTGCGGCCAGGGTGCTGCCTCTTGACTCGAGTCTATTTAGGGCCATGAATGGAAAGGACCACGCGTCAGCGGTCAGCGCCGGAGGGAGACCGCCCAGCTCACAGTCTCTCTGGAGAGGCCTCCTGGGGAGAGGATGACCTCCTTGAGGCGCCCCTCCCCCGCTTCTACCCCTCCCTGCTTCCCCACCACCAGTGCAGAATAAAATAGTAATTAACGCCCACTCAGCCTGACACCGACTGTTTATTCTGCTCTAACCGCGTGGCTCCTGTATTGTCACTGCCCAACCGCCGCTAATGGAAATGTTAATAGCCCCCACCAGGTGGCTGTGACAGACGCTCAGCCTCATTATCAGAAATGCTTATTTACCGCCCCATTAAACAACAGAATCGCACAAAAAAACAATTCAATCAAAACTAACCGGAGGAATTTTAACAGCCACATTAATAATCCAAAACATAAATAAAGTTAATGTCTTCTGCGTGTTTGCCATGGGCGACTCTATCACAAAATCACTGTCGTACGATTAAAACGCGAAAGGCAAAATGGAGCACAGCCATTACCCTGGTGGCGGGTTAGGACCATCTGTGCGTGGCCGCCCCAGTCCCCCAAGTTTCCCTCTCCAAGCACAGCCAAGCCCAGGGCCCACGACGGCGCTGGGGTCGACACGGGCTGGACAAAGCCTCCCTCCACCGCCACCCCTGGTCCCGTCCCGGGCGGCTGAGCCCCAGGCGCTGCTGTCCCCAGGCTGAGCTGTCTCCACGCCCCCCAGCTGTCCTACAGCACAGCCCCTTCCTGCCAAAAGAATGCTGCAGGTGACAAGGCCTTTTGTGATGCTAACACAGCAGGGGAGGGAGAAACCCAGGTGAACATCGAGCAAAGCACGCCAGTTTCAGGACTTATTTTTTTGGTTCCTGAGATCCTCAGGGTCTCCACCCTGACGGGAGCCCCTGACGTGCAGGAAGGCCGTCTGTCTACACCCCCAGCGCAATCCTTTCCTGTCAGGAAGGTGCTCAGTTTGGAAACCAATGGAGCGTCTGATGGATCGCGAGCCCCTTGTTCTCCAACCTTAGCATCTGTGGAGTACGGCGCTCGCGAACATCGGCTCAGAATGCTGTGTTAAAATGCATGAAATTCGTTTTTAAAAGCACGCTGGCCTGGCCTGGCAGTCCCTGGCGTTTGCTGATACGCAGATGGCCCACGGACAGCGCTGGAGGGCGGGTGCAGGGTTAGGGCACAGAGCGGAGATTCTCTCCATCCGGCGTCTCGGCCCAGGCAGACGACGCTTTCCCACAGCTGTCACCCACCGGCCTTGAGGGATCGCTCCCGCCACCCCAGCCCCGGAGAGAGGTCCGGGCAGGGCAGTGATAGAGAAGCTTCCTGGACTTCTGGGGGCTCCTTGCACCTGACAGCAGTAGTGGAATCCCAGCGATTTCTGGAATCTTCTGGGATTCTGGCTGAGCGCTGGGAGAGGCCCTGCACAGCTGGGTGCTGTGGGCTGGACTCGGCGGGCGGGACCCACGGAGCAGGGAGGGCAGCACTTTGGCCGGCTTGCTCGGCCCCGACGTGGCCACCAGGCATCAGGGATACACGGTGGCTGCCCTGACCCGGTGTAGACTTCCTGCTGACAGGGAGCGCTGGCCCACGGGCTCCTGGCTCTGCGTCCCGCAGACCCTGGGCGGCCGTGGGCTCATCGGGGCCTCCCACGTCAACTTTTCAGAACCTCTGCTCCAGGGAGGCAGCTGGACAGGCACCCATGTGCTGAACCACGGCAAGGAGAGGAAACAACGCCTCAAAGGCATTTGGTAAACAGCCGAAGCTGGAGGGCAGGGGCTTGTCAGTGGCTCGGCTGGGACCGTTCACCATCCGGCCCCCGCTCGCCCGCTCACTCTGCCCCCGTGGCGCGGCAGGGGGCGCCCACCCACCCTGCAGAGTCCCCCCCGAGGGAGCTGCATGCCTCCGACACCGGCCTGGCCGACGACGGGGGAGCAGTAGTTACATGCAGGGCACTTCCCAGCAGGAGCTTCCAGAGCGTTCCACGGCGCCGACCTCTCCCCACCCCCAGACCAGCGGGGCCCCCAGATCCCCATCTGTGTCTGGGAGCACAAGAGGCGTAGCTGACCGTAAAGGACAGGGACGCGTGAGAGGAAACACGGGGCGTTTCAGGCGCCGAGACTTGGGGGTGATTTGTCGCCACGGAGCAACTTCGCTGACGTTTTCCTGGACATCAACCAGGCCCTCAGCTTAGCTTGCGGGGCGAGTGGACACGAGGATGGGCAGGACAGGTTCAACAGGAGACATAATTCACAGCAGTCACAGCACCAGGCAGAAAGTGAGGACAGGGTCAAAGGGCCACGACGGGTTACCGCTGTGGCTGGGGGACGTGGGGCCTTCCTGGAAACAGAACACCCAGCTGGCTCTTCAGGAATGGGGGGGATTTCACTCGGGGCCGTGGGCCGGGGAGGCGGGGATGGAGCAGTGGAGAGCTGCGGGGCGGGGCGGCTGCCGGCGTCAGGACTGACGGGCGTCTGGGGGCTGGAACTGCTGCTGCTGGACCAGGCCAGACCATGCTCGGTTTTGACTTTCCCTCTTTGTAAGCCCGTGATTTATTACTTGGGTAGAGCAAGTTTTTAACTGATAATCTGAGGATCACTGTTAATGTTTTAATATAAGGAAATAAGAATTTCTTTACGTGATCTTTCAAAAATTGTACATTCATCAGTTCACTTTAATTACACCAATATTTCTCCGGTCAAACACTGTTTCTCATTTCCTGTCAAAATGAGTAGGAGGGGCTTCCCTGGTGGCGCAGTGGTTGAGAGTCCACCTGCCGATGCAGGGGACATGGGTTCGTGCCCCGGTCCGGGAAGATCCCACATGCCGCGGAGCGGCTGGGCCCGTGAGCCATGGCCGCTGAGCCTGCGCGTCCGGAGCCTGTGCTCCGCAACGGGAGAGGCCAAAACAGTGAGAGGCCCGCGTACCACAAAAAAAAAAAAAAAAAAAAAGTGAGTAGGAAACAATTCTCGAATGTATTTTCACCTTCTCAGCAAACTTTGCCAACACATCTGTTCCCCTAAGCAGGGATAACCGGCGGGGAGGGACTCCAGGTGTGGGTAACTGTGTGGCCTCTGGGCCCCCTCAGTCCATAAAGGAGGTTTGCATGGGTGGCGGGGCTTCGGCCCCGAGGGACAAGCAGCGACTCGGCCCAGGAAGGAAGGAGGGGCAGATCGCTAGGATCCAGGAAGGAGCCACGTCCGGGCAGGCGTGCAGCCCCTCCTCCTCCAGAAGAAGGCCGTGAGTCACTGCTGCCACCAAATGGGATGTCCGATGCCTGGTCCCCCAGGACGCCGGGCAGCTGTGAGCCCCGCCCGCAGGAAGTCAGGCCCGTAAATGAGCATTTCCACTGACACTACAAAGTAATTTTTAACAGAGCTTACGACAGACAAAGTGAGATCATATCTGATAAATCTGTAACGCACATGAGGGACACGCACCACCCTTCTCTCAACCGACAGCCCCCACTTCTCCAGCACCCCCAGGACTCGTGGAGACAAATACAGTGGTGCTAACGTCTGCTTTAACTTCCGGTTAACGCAGGGACCCGTCAGTGGGGTGTGAACAGCACTGAGGCCGGTATCGACGGTGCGCCCTTCATACCAGGGGATCAGGCATCTCTTGCAAACCCTTCATCTGGCCTCACTTCATCCTCATAACCTGGGGAGGTGGGTACAAGTCACTGCCCATTACACAGATGGAAACACTAAGGCCCAGAGAGATCTGGGAACCTGCCCGAGGCCACACACTCAGCAACCGTGTGGATCTGGCCGTACAAACCCAGGCAGCCTGGCTCTGAGCCTCGCTCCCTCCCTCCCTCCCAGGGGAATTCCTGGGGCCGGGGCAGGGGTAGTGGGTGGGGGGGATGGGTAGTGGGGGCAGGGAATTCGGCCCCACGTGCCGTGCCTGGGTTCCTGGAGCAGCCCCCTCGGACCAGCACGTCTCCCCGCTGCTGCCGTCCTCCCCTCCGAGCTCCAGCCCCCAGCCTGTCGTCCATCACCTCACTGCTGAGCCAGGACCAAAAACAACTCCAAGGAAGCTTAGCAAGAAGAATCAGCAAACTGGTCACAAAAACTATTTTCAAAAAACTCAATGCCGTGTACCCCAGGCTACAGAAAACATAGCTGGGAGGCGGTGGAAGAGGCCCTGGCTGGCGAGTTGAAGGTCTGGGCTCAGCTGGTGGGACTTGGGACTCCGCTCGATCTCTGCGCTGCAGTTCCATTGTTTGTAAGATTGGAGAAAATACCAGACGTAAAGGGTTTTCGAGCTGAAACGAAATGGGTGGCGTGAGAGCAGAGCAAGGCCCGGCCAGGGGGGCGTGGTGGCCCCAAGCTCGTCCCCGAGGTGACTTCTCTGTCCTGATAATCGCCCGAGGGCTTATCTGGGCGCTGGGCACCTAGGGCACTGCTCTGTGCGGGCTCTGTCCCCGTAGAGACGGTAGGTAATCGAGTCACCACATGCTGACGCGTGTAGATGTCCGTCTCCCTGGTGGTTCCCGTATGAACCGAGAGCAGCCCAGGTGTGTCACCATGGATCCTGGTCGCAGCTCCAGGGACCCCACTCCTGGTGCTCACAGCCTCACGCGATCCTTCTGACACATAGGATATGGCAGACGCGGTGGGGTGGGCAGTCTCCTGCAGGCAGGTCAGGGAGCCTGAGCTGCCCCTCCTGCTGGTGCTCCCTCCTGGCTCCTCTCGCCCCCCCCCCCCCCCCAGCTCCCTCTAAGGAAGCCAGCCCGTATGGTGACGCTCCACGGAGAGGTGGCCAGGCGAGGACCTCGGGGAGGCCTCTGCCCATCAGCCCAGGAAACGGGGTCCTGTGCACAAGCACCCGTGAGCTCAGAAAGGGGCCCTCCCTGGTCAAGCCCTTGGACAGCGCTGCAGGCCTGGCGACACCTTGTGAGAGCCCAAGGTAGAGGACCCAGCTAAGTTGAGCCTGGATTCCTGACCCACAGACTCTGCGAGGTAGCAGGTGTGTGCTGTCTGAGCAGCTATGTTGGGACAATTTGTTACCCAGCAGCAGATGACTAATACACCCCGACCAGTGTGAGCTCCTCAGGGAAAGCACCCAGCCCAAGGCCAGACCGCACGCTCTGGGCTGCCAGGGGCTGGCTGGAGTTTGGTGCGGCCCCTGTTGTAAATGCAGGATTTCATGGTGTTCCAGCGAAACACCCTCTGTTAAGGCCAACATGTCCTCTTAACCAGCCCAGACCCAGCTGTGGCCTTGGCCCCATGAGTTTGCACAGGAAATCTAGGGTAAGCTCCCGGCCTTTCCACTGCTGGACATCCTGGCAGAACTGCAGAGCTCTGGAGCAGTGCAGGAGCTGGAGCGGTTCTGATTACAGGTGCCTCGGACCAAGGACGGGGTGAGTTAACGAGGGCTCTTAGCTCTGACAGAGCACGTTCACACGTGTGGACAGAATTAGGGGTGCTCCAGCTGCGGACCAGGCAGCGGCAGCCCTAGGACTCCGAGTGTCCAAAGAGTATTTAAAAAAAAACAGTGGTTTCAATCTGAAACGAGGTGGAGGCCAGAGAGCTCCAGACTCATAAGAACAAGCACATTTTTCCTACAGATGTTTCCGTGATAAAGGTTAGTGGCGAGCAAATCCAGCATTTGGTTTCATCCAGCAATGACCTTTGCTTTCCCATCATCACCACCGCTCACACCATCTTATCAGCTTCATCACTGCTACCGCCGTCGCGAGACGCAAAGTTAGAAGCCGCTCAAGCAAACCAGCTACGTTGCTTGCGACTGTGGTGGGTTTTCTTTTTTTCCTCTTTGCCTGTAGAGTGAGTTTCCCATCACGGCAAGATCCAGGTCCTGACAGACCACGACCGTATTGTAGCCGACCTGGTCCGCATAACGCAACTCACGGCCCCTAATTAACCAACTGCATCCCACGTGGTTTGTATGCACAAAGTTCAAGCTGTAGGGAAAGGATCTTATTCTCATTTTCCCCCTTAGAAAACTGAGGCGTAGCGGAGTTAAGTCACTTGTCCCAGGACGGACTAGATTTGAACTTGGGTCTGCTGACTCTAGGGCCCAAGCTACTTCCCAAGGGCAGAGTTGGGAAGCTTTCCATAAAGGGCCAGACACGCGTCTGGGAACAGGGGAGCAGAGACGCAGGTGGGTGGCGAGACGGGGGAAGATGGTCGTGGTGCCTGGTGGTTGAGCGCTCAGCCTCTGTATCCTAGTCTGTCTACTTGAAACTTCCCTCATTTCCCCAAGTTAAACAACATAAGACAAACGAAAGCAAGCAGGTTCTCTCACGAAGAGCTTGACTGGGAAGGAGAGGCAAGAGCTGGGCCAGTGTTTGGGGTGAGACACAGGGTCACGGCACGTCTGGAGCCCAGCAGGCAGCGTCAATACCGACCCTGGGTGGCCGTCTCCCTAGCTGCCCACATGGAGGCGGTGCCTCCTTGGTGTGGACGATCCAGCGTCCACTCTGCCTGCGAAGCTCAGCTGCAGCCCCGCTCCTGTCCGCCCCAAGCTCTGTGACACCCAGAGGCCCGCCCCGTGTGGCTTGACCCTGGATGGCCTCAGCCCCTTCCAGGACCCATGGGAGGCCATTTCCCTTCTGCCCAGAGGGCGCCCTCGTCCGGGGCAGGACTGGGGTCTCCCCGCCTTCAGGGGCCTAGCGAGGGGTGGGCTGCGAGCCAGCGGTCGGGTGAACCGCGGGGTTCTCTGGAGGCTCCGGCCGAGGACGTGGACTCCGAATGGTGTGGCGTTTGCGATCCTTTCCAAGTAAAGAGCTATGCGTTAGAATGTTCTCTATAACCTTCCTACATTGACGGAAATAAAGTTATGAATAGTGTCATTTCTCTACCAGTGCTTCCTGGGCTCCCGTGCCTGCTAGGGAAGGCCGGAACCCAGGCAGGGCGACGTGGGGAGCCCGGGGAGCGTGAGAGCGATGCCCGGGTTTGGGGGAGGGGCTGACCCCACCGTGGCGGGAAGAATGCAGGGTGGGCCTGGTGCAGCTGAGGTGCTGCTGAGGGGCAGACTGGGGCGGGGCCGGAGGCTCCCATGGGCCCCTCTCGGGAGCACATCGTGCTTCCCTACAGACACGGGGATGCACTGAGGGGAGGAACCGGAAAAGCGACGGGATGGGGTTCGGGCCCAGGAAGGGTCAGTCCAGCGGGGCATGGAGGACGGGTGGAGGGTGGCTCCAGAGGAGGGGCCTGGGGGCCCGCTCACCCCGGGGGCCCTGCCCCGCCCTCTGTCCCAGCGTTAACGAGGCGCTCGCAGCGCCGGCCGCTTCCCCTCTTCCCCGCCCCCCGGGCCGCGTCTGACTGCTCTACTGGCCTAGTCCCGGGGGCACCCCGAGTTCTCAGCGCATCTGCTCCTGTTACCCCGCCCCCACTGCGCTTGCAGGGCGCTTGAAAACCAACGCGGACGCTGGGCTCGGTGTCTCCTTCCCCACGCGGGCCTCAGAGCAGGCATCCTGGGGCCAGGGGTGCAGGGGAGAGAGCCCGGAGGGGCGGCAAAGGCCCAGCGGTATCTTGCTATTCTCCCCGGCACGGCGAGGGGACGGGCGAACTCTGCACCCACTCCACCTCCGGGCCCCGTGGCCCCGGGTCGGGGGCTGCAGACGCCTCACCGCCGACCTGAGCTTTCACGGGCACGGCCCACTGGACGCAGAGCGAGCCCTGGCTCCTTCACTGAAGAACCAACAACGTTCTTCCTCCTGTTGGGTCAGGGACAGGGCGGACCTCGGCCCCGGGTCTAATCAGGGGTGAGCTGTTGCGACATCTGGGATCACAGAACAACACAAGGAAACTGCAGGCTGTGGCTCAGACCTGCACCGAGGGACCCACCGACTCCAGCAAGAGATGCAAAGGGAGAGACAGGCCGGCGCAATGCCAAAGTCCCTGCATGGGGACCTTTGTGATGGTGACTTCCCACGGCAGGAAGGTGATGGCCGAGACTGGCCTGGGTCTCCCCCTCTGGAGCGAGGCTCTTTCCCTGTGAGGCTCGCACACAGGCACCCCCACTAGCAGCCCGCCGTGGCCCCCGGACCCCTCTTCCCGTGTGTCCAGTGAGAGCTGGAGCCCGACGCAGCCACGCAGCCGCACACCGGGCCACGGAGCCCACGCACGCTTTGCTGGGCTGTGCGGAGCTCCCCCTCCCTACACCCCAGACCCGCAGCCCTGGTCCCGCGACAGTCTGTGAATGTCAGGTGCGTATGGGCGTCAGGTCAGAGCCTCAGGCTTTGTTAGGAGGGGCTGGGTCTGCTCTGCTGCTGTCAGGGCCCCTCGTGGTGTCAGAGCCCCTGGGGATTCTCAGCCACCAGGCCCCCTGAAAGGGCAGAGGCTGCAGGGCAGGCGGGAGCTGGGGCTGTAGGCGCCTCGGGCAGGATCCCTCCCTCTGGGGTCTCCCCTCACCTCCCCGGGCCCCAGGGGGTCTCCTCCCTCTGGGGTCTCCCCTCACCTCCCCGGGCCCCAGGGGGTCTCCTCCCTCTGGGGTCTCCCCTCACCTCCCCGGGCCCCAGGGGGTCTCCTCCCTCTGGGGTCTCCCCTCACCTCCCCGGGCCCTGGGGGTCTCCTACCCTCTGGGGTTTCCTCCCCCTGGGGTCTCCCCTCACCTCCCCAGGCCCCGGGGGTCTCCCCCCTCTGGGGTCTCCCCTCACCTCCCTGGGCCCTGGGGGTCTCCTCCCTCGGGGGTCTGCTCCCTCGGGGGGTCTCCCCTCACCTCCCTGGGCCCTGGGGGTCTCCTCCCTCTGGGGTCTCCCCTCACCTCCCCGGGCCCTGGGGGTCTCCTCCCTCTGGGGTCTCCCCTCACCTCCCCGGGCCCTGGGGGTCTCCTCCCTCTGGGGTCTCCCCTCACCTCCCCGGGCCCCGGGGGTCTCCTACCCTCTGGGGTTTCCTCCCTCTGGGGTCTCCCCTCACCTCCCTGGGCCCCGGGGGTCTCCTCCCTCGGGGGTGTCCTCCCTCGGGGGGTCTCCCCTCACCTCCCTGGGCCCCGGGGGTCTCCTCCCTCTGGGGTCTCCCCTCACCTCCCCGGGCCCTGGGGGTCTCCTCCGTCTGGGGTCTCCCCTCACCTCCCCGGGCCCTGGGGGTCTCCTCCCTCTGGGGTCTCCCCTCACCTCCCCGGGCCCTGGGGGTCTCCTCCCTCTGGGGTCTCCCCTCACCTCCCCGGGCCCCGGGGGTCTCCTACCCTCTGGGGTTTCCTCCCTCTGGGGTCTCCCCTCACCTCCCTGGGCCCTGGGGGTCTCCTCCCTCGGGGGTGTCCTCCCTCGGGGGGTCTCCCCTCACCTCCCTGGGCCCTGGGGGTCTCCTCCCTCTGGGGTCTCCCCTCACCTCCCCGGGCCCTGGGGGTCTCCTCCCTCAGGGGTCTCCCCTCCCCTCCCCGGGCCCTGGGGGGTCGGGCAGGCTGCGTGGCTCCCCTCCTTCCTGTCCAAATCTGCTCTCCCCCACCTTCACTCCCCCAACATTACAGTGTCTGCAGTGCTCCAGGCAACCAGAAAGCCCCGAGCACCCTGGACACTGGGGTGAATCAGAGGCGTCTTTGCATCACAGACAGGAGGTGCAGAGAGCAGAACGGGTGGCGTGTTCCGGAGCAGAGGGGTCCCTAGTTCTGCCCAGGCCGGGGACAGGGCGGCCAGGCCTTGAGGGGCTGGCCTTGAAGGTGGGCTGAGCGGAAGATTGGAGGGTCTTCCAGGGACTGGAGTGAAGAGCAGGGGTTCCGGGCAGATGCAGCGCGGTGTGGGTGGGATGGCGTATGTTCCGGGGGAGCAGTCTGGGAGGTCTGGAACCACAGACGTGTCCCAGGCAGGAAGACAGCCTTATCCTGAAGGTGGGGCTTGTCCTCCAGTAGTAAGTGTCCTGAAGGCCAGGATATGGGCTCCTTTCAGCTGTAGAACCCCGAGAACACAGAGCTGGGCCTGGAGGTTTCACAGGGGCAGGGGCGGGGGTGACTGGCACAGCAGTCCTGCTGAGGAACCCACAGACACATCTCCCAGAAGCAGCTCTGGCCCCTTGGAAAACTCTGCCATGAGTGCCGCACTGACAGCTGAGCAAACACCCAGTCCCCTTCTGGCAGCAGCATTCAGATCTCCCCTGGGGATCTGGGGATCCTTCCTCCCATTCGGTCCATGTGGTCCAGGTAGAGATGACATCATCCCCTGGCTTTGGGACCTCAGGCCATTGGCTGCAGCAGATGGGCGTGTAAGGCAGGCTAACGGGGGCCAGTGGACTGCCACTGGAGGCACCGTAGAAAAAGGAAACTCTCTTTCTGCCGCCTGAAGCTACAGGGCCACCTTGATGAAGAGCCCGCCCCAGACAGGAGTGAGCTGAGAGGATAGTGCAACCAAGAGGGGACGTGGGACCAGCCTGTTAGGGTGCTGGATCCAGCCATGCCTGAAGCTGTACCCAGGCTCTTCAACTCTTCCGTTATGTGAATTGATAATTGATTTTTTCCGTTTAAGCTGTTTGGGTTTCTATCTCTTGCAAACTGGAGTCCTTACTAATGTATTATTTTTACCAATTTGAAATGCCTGGACTCAGAAATCAATCTCAATGAGAAATCTCCTAAAGATTACGCCTTCTCTCTGAGGTTAAAAGGATTTAAATATTACACATTTGGACTGGAGGGGACCCAAAGATCATTAACTCTCAACCTCTCATTGTTCTGTAGATGGGCCAGACCAATCCAGTAACCACACAGGATCTCAGTCATTCACTCACCACTTACTGACTGACCAGTCCAGGCATGTCCTGGACATTTATCCTGCAGGTGGGACAGGCAAGTTGGGGGCAGAGTTGGGACAAGGACCCCAGTCTCCTCACTCCTAGCCCAAAGCTTTCCCCTCTGCACCACGGTCCTCAGGGCCAGGGCTCAGAGAGGTGAAGTAACTGGCCCCACATCCCACAGCCGGAAACCGGCCGAGCCGACACTCAGATGCTCAGGGCAGCCTAACTCGGGAAACCGTGTTGTTTCCAGGCTGTTTTCACACAAGTCTGAGTGTTTCATGCCGACCAGTCTGCGACATGATGAAGCGTCTGGCCAGGTGAGTGGAAATTGGCCCCAGTGAACTTTATTTTCTGCAGGCCTGGTTAGCAGCACTGCTCAGCATCGGAACGAAACCATTATAAGGGGCCCTTGGGCTGTGAGAGGCGGAGACTGGGAGGGCAAAGGGTAACTGGCAGCCACGCTGGAAGTACTGGCATCCTCCTTTCAGAACATTCTCTGCAGTGTAAACACAGACGGCAGAGCAACGCGCTGAGGGCGGAACATCCGCCTCTGTGCCCCGGCCCCTGCTTTCCGTGTTCCTGATGGAGTCTGTTTGGAGGCTGCCGCCCACGCCGCGGTGGCAGAGCCGATGGACAGCCTCCTTCCATCCCTCTCTGCGACCCCCCCGCCCCGGGAGAGTCCGCATGGGGGCAGGTGTGTGTTGGCAGAGGGGCCCCCGTGGAGGGGGCGGGAGCGGCCAGCACCCTGCATCACGGCCAGGCCACACGGGCTCAGCCTCAGCTCAGCACTTGGGAAAAACACCTGGTCCACCCGCGTTCACAGCGGCTCCACCACAAACCCGAGAGGTGGAAACAACCCAGGTGTCCACTGATGGGCCCACAGGTAAAGAAAATGGGGTGTCTGCCCACAGTGAACATGCCTACTGCATGAGAAGAAACAGAGTCTGACACCTGCTCCAACACGGATGAACCAAGAAAACACGCTGAGTGAGAGGAGGCGGGTGCAAAGGACGAATGTGGGGAGTCCATGCCTAGGAAGTACCTAGACTAGGCAAATTCACAGACAGAAAGTAAATTAGAGGCCGTCCGGGGCGGGGGGGAGGGGAGAGGGAAGGGTCTGCTGACGGGCGAGGGGCTCCTGTTTGGGAAGATGAAGGACCCCAGAGGAGACGGCGGGCAGTGGCTGCACAACAGGTGAATGTGCTTCACGCCCCTGAGCTGGACGCTTGCCAGTGATGAGGTCGGCACGTTTCACGTTAACTGTGCTTTACCACAAAACAAACAAACAACAAACGAGACCCATGAACTGCGCACACCCCACGGTCGCCCGCTGGCTGGCTGCGGCCCCAGTGCCGGCCGGGTCTCCCGCCCGGGCTCCAGCCCTGTTCTCTGGACGTCTGCTCTGGTCCTGGGCCTGAGGCCCTGTCCAGAGTGCCTGGGCCCCCGCAGGCTGGGTCCTTTCCCTGGAGTGCAGGCTGGCGGTGGGCGGGTCAGCTCTGCAGGTCGCAGCTGGCCGGCCGTGCGCCCCTCAACCCAGCGGTACGAAGGCCCGCACTGATGCCCAGCGAGGTCCCAGAGCTCCTGCTCTGACGGATGGCACGCGCCACGTCCCCTCCCTGAAATGTCCCCTCCCTGCCACGTCCCCCGTCTGCCCGCGTGGGCTCCTCTGTGGCCAGGCCCATGTCCTCCTGGAACGCTTGGCCCCTGCCCCACCTGCTCCAAGGAACCTCCACCTCCCCCCAGACAGACTTTTGTGTAGAGGCCGATGCGACCTCCTGGTGGCGCACTTGGTTATCCTCGCTCACACGAAAATACTGTGGGACCGGTCCAGAAAAATCCTGCTGAGTTAGGCCCTCAGTGCTGATTGGTTTACGACGATAACCTCTCCAAATAGCAAAAGGTCACCTGATGTGTTCTGTGCACCGGCCGAGTGACCAGAACCCCTCTGTCCTCCGGCAAGCCTGGGTCTCTGTCCACAGAGGGATTCCAAGAATCCTTCACCCTCCCAACTCCGCACCAGCAGATCTGAGCAGAGCCCTCAGGCCAGCTGTCAGGCTCAGAGGAGACGGCCGTCGGCGGGGCGGTGGGCGTCGGGGGGAGGGGTCGCCCTGTGGGCCAGAGGGCAGGCGGCACAGCTCGCAGCAAGGCCTCCACACAGGACACGACGTCTCCCTGTGGGTTAGCCCCACAGAAGGGACGGTCCTTGAAACATACCCAGGGCCACCTCTCACCTAAAAGGGGTACAAACATGGATCCACGTGGCTTTTCGAGACCTGGCAAGGGCCTGTTACAGACGGTCGGGCTGACTCAGTGCCGGGGCCACTGCCCGGCCCAGCCAGAGACGGCAGCTGACAAACATCCCCCCTCCACACACGAAGGTTCCCGCACACCTAGGTTCCCATGGAGGCGACAGCATCGCTCCCCTAGAGCAGGTCCTGATAAATCCAGACGTTAAACATCCTGAATATCAAAAGCAAGACCTGGCCGCTGTCCCCGTCGGGACACCCAGCCCTTGGCCTCTTTCCAGCCATGACCGGAAGCCTCCTGCCCCACCAGCAAAATGACCTTCATCGAGGGGGACGCTGCTGGCGCCTGAGCTCCGGGCTGGGGGTGGAAACGCGGGACCTACCGGCCTCGCCGACGAAGACCTCCACGGGCGCGCTGGCCGGGCTCTCGCCGATGACGTTGTAGGCTGTCATGACCACTTCATAGCGCCGGTATTTCTTCAGATCTGCAAGGGCCAGGGGACAGGGGTCAGCTGGCGGGACCCCCTCCCTTTCTTAGAAAACTCCCTCCATGAGCCACGCTGAGGGACCAGTGCCCCTTGAGAAGACGCGGGGGAAGAGCTCTTTCTTGCAGAGAGAGGTCTGCGAGGGGCCTGCCACCCTCTGTCCCGGCATTAGTGACACTCGTGAGGCAAAGACGCAACCCATCCTGCGCTCAGGGGAAGGCGGCAGCAGGCTCGTCTTCTGAGGGAAAGAAGCTAGGATACAGGGCCTGACCCGGGCTTGCCTTTTGGTCCAGAATCTCTCCGTAAGCGTAGGAACCGACGGAGTGAGACCCTGGCCCAGTAGGGCAGGCAGAACCTTGACCACCTTCAAGGGAGGGCCTGGAGGTCGGATCCGCGGCACCTCTGCTGAGCTAGCCGCTCGCTGGGAGGCACGATTTGCAGGAACCATGCACCCAGGTGGTCCGGCACGCACCTGGGGCCTCGGGAAAGCCACGCAACGGGGAGAACCTTCCAGAATGTTTTGGCTTAGAGGTCAGCTCTCTCACCACGTTGGCTAGTACAGAGCTCGTGCCTGGCTACGGGGCCTGGATTCACATGTCATTTTCTTCCCAGGACACGGCCATTAACACCTCAAAGGCCTCTGTTTGCCGATATGTGTACATTTCATGGTCAAGGTTCTGTCCACGTGGTCCAGCCGTGCTGCCAGACAAACAACTAGGCTTCGTCTCAACCCCGGGACTCGTGTGGCCTGGGAATCCACGGAGACACACCAGAGTGGACGCTGCTGCGTGGTCGGGGCCGCCCCTCCCGCACTGCATAACCACGATTGGAGGGCCTGGACGAGACCCCGGGAGGGAGCCCTCCTCACTGGGGCCGGGCCTGCGCTGGACGCTTCATCTGGCTGCTCGGGGAGGTCACATCTGGGGGAGCACCCGGCCCAGGAGGGACTTGGCGGAGAGACCAGGAAATAACCAGGGGGCGGTGGGGGGCGGGGTGAGCGAGCACACGACGGATGGACGGATGAGGTGATGCTGGGGAGGTGGGACAGCTCTGTGAGCCCCGCCCCGGCTGCCAGGTTGGTCAGGTGGTGGCGGGATGAAAGAGCACGGGCTGGCAGCCAGTGCCCGCACACCTGGGGCCGGGGGAGGGCCGGCTCCCCCTCCCCCACTTATCCTCTTTCTAATCCAGCCACTTCTCTGTGCTGGAGTGAATCGCATCGGGGCCCCTTAGCCTTGCACTTGGTTGCTGAAACCCATCCCCAGACAGGAATCCGAGGGGAAGCAGTTTGGTTAAAGAGGAATGGAGGACGGGTGGATAAATAAATGGGGTGTGTGCATGCGGTGGACGGTCCCTCAGCCTTGAGAAGGAAGGAGACCCCGACGCTACAGCACGGGTGAAACTAGAAGCGAACCCAGCAGGCACAGAGGGACCAACGCTGTGCGATTCCATTTCTGTGAGGTCCCCCCCGGAGGAGCCAGGGTCACAGCGGTGGAAAGTAGGGGGTGGGGGCCAGGGCTGGGGGAGGGGACGGGGCGTCCGTGTTTCACGGGGACAGAGTCTCAGTCTGGGAAGATGAGAAAGTTCTGGAGGCGGACGGTGGGGAGGGCTGCCCAACAGTGTGAATGCACTTAATGCCCCTGAACCGGACCCTTAAAAATGGTGAAGACGGCAATTGTGTGTTACGTGTATTTTACCACAATAGGAAAGGGGCTTAAAAACTACGTCGAAGGAGCCAGAGAGGAGGTCTGCCCACTCTGCCTTTCCTCCTGTCCCAAACTCGAAGACCAGCTGCCGGTACCCCGCACTCCCAGCCTCTGCTTCTAGAAGTTTCCTTTCCTGTCTCCCTGGTGGTTCCGGCATACTGCGAAGCAGCGTTTGAGGAGGAACCCCAGAAACGAGAGCCTCGAATCCAAGCTGCTTCCACTGGGCCCCTGAGAGGCCACGCGGCGCTGCCTGGCGGCTCGCGGTCACGCCGCCACACGGCTCCCGCTGAGGGCGCTGCCACTTACGTATTAGCTCGTATGTCGTTAACGTGGAGCTGCTGTTCACGCTCTGGAAGCTGCTCTGGGCTGTTAGGGGCAAGCAGAGCAGAAAGGCGGTCAGCGCACAGGGAGCAGCTCTCGCGTGACGGGCTGCGAGCGCGGAGCCGGGGCCTGGCCGGGAAGTCTCTCCACGCCCCGCGTGGAGGGGTTCGCTCGCCGGGGCCCCCGCGCTGCCTGGAGAACCTGCCAGGCCCCCCGGCCCGCGAGGGGGTGGCGTGTGCTCACCCCTCAGGTTAAACGGGTCAAGTTCGCATCTGGCGCGAGGTAGCGGAAGCAGCACAGGGGGAGATGGAGGTCGGCGTCTCCCGGGCAACGCCTCGTCGGGCTACCTGCGCTCAGGTAGAGCCCCGGGCTGAAGGGGACGAGCAGACCCCACCGCACCCTCTCATTCCACGGATGTGATTTTGTGACACAGCCCAGGGAGACGCTCGCTGCGGTCTGGACATCAGCAAAGGATACCCAGGGTGACGCTGAGACTGGGGCCCACGACTGAGCCAGTCCTCCTGGCGGGGCCGGGGCTGAGCTGCAGCCCCGAGGCCCCAGAAGGTGGGCTGGGGAGGGAGCACGGGAGCTGCCCATAGCACGCGTGAGCCTCGCCGAGACGTGGGGCCCGAGCAGGCCCCGGCAGAGCAGGCCCCGGCTCCCTGGCCTGGCCGGCCCGCCCCGACGCCGGCGCGCAGGGGTTAAGGCTCAAGTATGTCCTCTGACAGTGTGTGGGACGCCAGGAAGAGAGGAGCGGGGAGCGCGGCGCCTGCCCAGCGGCTCCAGAGCTTCCTCAACGGCTGCTGGAAGGACTGCCAGAGTCCGCGGAGGGGTCTGGCGGGGTGCAGGCGAGCAGACACATGAGCCGGGACAGAAGCCGGGGCTCCCTGCAGCCGCCCCGGCGCACCCCAAACCTGCTCCACTCGGGGCGGCCCCGCGCGGCACACGCCCTGCACTGGCCGGCTGACCCCTGGCCCACCCGAGCCCCTGCCGCCCTGCTTGCCTACCCGCACCGAGCTGTGCTGGGCCCTGCGTACCCCGCTTCCCGTCACATCCTCGGTGACACCCTTTTACCCCGACAGTCACCACAGATGGATCCTCCTCCGGGCAGCCTCCCCGGTCCCCCAGCGGCCGGGGGCCTCTGCTCACGGCACCTCGCCACGCCCTGGGCCGTGCGCACCGGCGGTGGGAGGGGGCAGAGCCGCACCTCCTCCAGCCCCCGAGGCCCAGGCCTGGGGGGCGGATGCACCGTGGTCACAGGAACCTCCCTGCTGCCGGGCCCGTGCAGGGGGAGGAGAGGGCTCACCTGTGAGCTCGGCCCGCAGAGCGGAGGGGGTCTTGAGCGTCTTGGACTCAGTGGCCGAGGCCGCCTCGTACTCTAGCTCCCGGTAGTAGATCCTGTAACCCTGCAGGAGGCCGTTCAGGCTCTCGTCCCTCGGGGGCTGCAAAGACACCACAGTCAGGGGACCTGGATTCACGTGTGGCCGCCTGGCTAGGCGGGATTCGCCAGTCCACACGGAGGGCCCTCAGCTGTTTGCGAGGAAACAGGCAGGTGTCACACCGATGACGGAACTCGGGGACAGAGCCTGCTCTGCGGCTGTCTCCCTGCAGCCTGGGGCTCCTGGGGCCGGAGTGCGGCACGGGCGTCTCATCCACGTCCAGCCCAAACCCCCGAGCCCCAGGGCTGAGGCCGGAGACCACGGCCCAGGTCACAGACGGGCGAGGACGCTGCCCGTAGCGGGCCAACCCAGGACCTGAAGGGAACCGGGGATGTGGCCTGGCTCTGCATCGTCCGCCGCTGGCCTCACCCCGTCCCCTCAGTCCCTGTCCCTTCTGTCCACCCAGGCTGTGGCCGTCTCACTGGGACCCTCACCGACCCCTCCGCCTGCCCGGTCACCCCCACTCTGCCCGACCCAGGCGCAGGCTGGAAGCCACACTTCCCTCTTCCGCGTCAGCGCGTGACGGCGGGGCTCGTCTGACTCCTAAGAACCCGGTGGAAGCCAGGTGACGGGTAGCTCGGTGATGAGGCTTAGCTCGAGGGAGAATGTGAGCCCCGTGAGTGTAAGCCCAGGACCCGTGCAAACCCACACTGGGTGCAGCGCCTGGTCAGGCAGGGCCCAGCCGGCTGTCCCTTTCCCTGTGGCTGACAGATGTGTCAGGAGAAGAAAGGTCGTCTCGTTCCACACGGAATCCCAGTGAGGCCGCAGCACCGACCCCGGTCTGAGGGGCTTCGGGGTCCAGTTTCCCCTCTGGGATCCTCAGCGAGTACAGGATCAAACCTCCCAAACTGTGAGCAGACAGACGGGCCGAGAGCACGCCCGTGATCCTGGCTGGAGGGGTCACGAGGCCCTGCCCGGGGACAGGGACGCTCCCTGGACTCCTGTGACTCTGCAAGGCCACCGCCTAAGTGATGCCACTGCGCCTTGGTACACAGCGTCCTGGTGCCTGAATGGAGGCCACAGCTTTGGCAGGAAAGCCCCTCTGTTGTTGGTTGGACTGTGTCCCCCCAAGAGATATGCTGACATCCTAACCCCGGGTACCTGTGGACGTGAGACCTTGTCTGGAAACAGGGTCTCTGCAGATGTAATCAAGCTAGGAAGCGGTCACACGGTGGTAGGGAGGCCCTGAGGAAGTGACCGGCGTCTTGGAGGCAACTCTGTTTTATTTGTCTAAGTCTTTAACGCACTTGCCTTTTAACCCAGCAGTTACAGGTACACGTCTGGAAACCGATGCTACACAAACATTTGCAGGTGTGCAGTCCTGAGTCCCACAAATACAAGCGCGGGACTAACCCCCACGCCCACCCCCCCCAAACAAAACCCAACGCCTAAACCAATCCTCTCTGGGTCTTCCCAATGACACGAAGACGACAGGACGGCCTTCCAGCTTGAAGGGCACCGACAGCAAAATTGCTTGCAAACGCAATCGCAGACTTTGGACTCGTGAACGCCATCGGCTGTTATAATAGCTAATTCGCACAGGCACCTAAATGTTCAACGCGATGGATCCATGAAGACAAAGCACATTCTAAGA
Organism: Pseudorca crassidens; assembly: GCF_039906515.1. NCBI lineage: Eukaryota > Metazoa > Chordata > Mammalia > Artiodactyla > Delphinidae > Pseudorca > Pseudorca crassidens. The sequence goes on along the minus strand of NC_090310.1, from coordinate 3,102,594 downwards.
GGCAATATACAATCTAGCAATTATCTGACAAATGCTGAGACTATAAAGAGACCCAGAGATTCTTACAAGATGAGGACATTTGGGCACAGGGAGGCCGTCATGTGGAGGCACAGGCAGAAGGTGGAGGGACGCGTCTAGAAGCCCAGGAGCACCAAGGACTGCCGTGGCCACCAGAAGCTGGGGAGAGCAGGGAGGGTGCCTCCCTGTGTCTTCAGAGTTAACCGACACCTTGATCTTGGACTCTGGCCTTCAGAACTGTGGGAGCGTAGATCCCTGTTGTGCTAAGGCGCCCAGTTTGCGGTGACCGGTCACGGCAGCCCCAGGACACCCGCCTGCTTTGCTGTCCAAACTCTCACCCTTCAATCCTGGTCCCTGAACCCAGGCGCCACGAGGACCTGGATGTTCGGATGAGTCTGTTTCTCTGTGACTTCTTGCTACTCAGTCCCAAACCCAGGAACCAAGCGGATGTGGACAGTGCAGGCTCCTCTGCTCCCCAAACTCTCCAGCAGGACAGCGCAGACAGCAAGGGTAGTTCCCGAGACACAGGGGGCCCTGCACACGCTCGCGTACGTGCCAGAGTCACCACGTTGTCACCAGCGAGAGCTGCCGCATGCTCCCTCGAGCCCGGGCGCTGCACTGCGGCTCTGCTGCAGCCCTGATCCTCATGGTGCCTCCCGGGTCCTCGGTGACGCCCTCGCCTCATGACAAGCACCTCGGCAGGTCATTTTCCCCATCAGACACAGACACGCGTGCCTGGGAAACTTGAGTGGACTCGCCACGCGTGTCCATCTTGTTGGAGGAGCCCAGCAAATCCAATCAAACGACAGTTCTCCTGGCTGAGGGGCGACAGACCCCAGCGTAAGCTCAGGGGCAGAGAGCCACCAGGAGGGCCGCGGCGGAGCCGCCAATGGCCCCGAGCACATCTCCTTGAGGAGCCTGTCCAGGCTCCGCCCACCTGACTTTCAGGGAGTGGGAAGCTTGGGAGGAATGGGAAGGACTGGATTCAACTCACCCAAAATATCAAACAGGCAGGATGCTGGGAGTTTGCGAAAATAACAACGTCCTCCCTGGGGACCAAACGTGGCTCTGGAACCAGCGGCCAACACCCGGTCCCCAGCCTGCGTCCACACCTGGGGGGGGGGCGGTGCGGGGGACGGGGGAAGGGACGGAGGCTGTCAATCCCAGGCTCAAACCCTTCCAGCCGAGGAGGAGAAGATGCGGCAGGGGTGTGAGGAGAGGCCGAGCCCCAGGTCCCAGGCACACCTGCTGCAGCTGCGGGCAGGTCCACATCTGGCCACACCAGAAACCGCGCCCCCCGTGATGCCCTCCCAGCAGGAGCCGTACCAGCCCGGGTAGGAGGGGCAGGTGGTCGCACAGCCTGGAGGGCGGCCTCTCTGAAGGCCTCACTAGTGAGGCTCTCGTGACCCATGGCGACGCACGAGGCCTGCCTGCCTTCGCGGGATCCTGAACAGGGCGTAACCACACTTTCTATTCCTCGAGCTTGGAATAAACCATCTGTCACTGGTGAGAGGCCTCTGCGACTCTGGGTGTCCTGGGAGGTCCCGGTAGGGCAGCTCCACGTGACCCAGAGAGAGTTCCAGAAGCAGTGGGACCAGTTCAAGTCCTGGCTCTGCGATGGCCTTGCAGGGCAGGCTCAGGCTGGTGCCCAACCTCTGGGGCTCAACCCTGTACCTGCTACATGTGGAAGCCGGCCTAGGTGGTCTCTAGGGGGTTTCTGAACAGAAGTCTCCCTTCGCACGTGCAGACCTTTCTCCCAGCCCTTGGCCCTGACGACGCGGTTCCTGTGGTGTCTGACTTAGCACGTGCCCGTGGAGGCCGGGCCTTGTCTGTGTCGTGTTCGCGTCTATCTTCCCACAGCTGCTCTGCCAGGCCTGGGACACAGCCAGTGCTTAGTCAGTGCTGGTGGAGGTGCGCTGGGTTTGCTCAAGTGAAGGCGACACCACCTCTGGCTGGATTCATCCTGGATCAGCCACCTGCACGGGCAGACACTTGAAGGGACCGGGGTCCCCTCTAAAAACACCTTCACTCTGCCTTTTGCATGTCAGAAATTCTACCAGCAGGCTTTCTGGGGGTCCAGGGCAGTTCTTCAGTTTTCGAAGCCCCCGTTAAAATGCAGATGAGCTGGTCAGCGTGCCCTGGCCTTGACGGCCCACTCCAGCGGGTGGAGTGGGAAGGGAAGGGAACGGAGAGCTGGGGACGGCCGGGAGGATGAGGGCGGGCATCTTGTAGGCGGCAGCGTTGAGCGGAGGGAAGGGCCCGGGTGGGGAGGGGGCAGGACTCCCACCACGAGCCTCAGTCCTGGCCAAGCACTCAGGGATGGGCTGGAGCCGGTGCAGCGGGCTTTCCCAGACCAGGCAGGTCTGGGGTGGGGAGGGTCCACATGGAGTCTGAGGCCTCACAGTGAGAATGAGACAGAGCTGGAACTCAGCTGCTGTCGTCCTGAGGCCTGAGACCATGACTTCCCATGACTTCTGTTTCCTGGAGCACAGAACAGGGATGCCCTCTGACACCTGTGGGATTAAGTCCCGATGGTGCAGCGGAGCACAGGAGGCCCTAGAGAACCCGGCTCCGTCGTGCCTTCCCTTGAAACGTAGCACCAAAGCCCAGCAGCCTTTGCTCTGGCTGTGCGTGATGCTTGTATAGTCGTCTCCCCGCCTTTTACTGGGGGGGGTGAGGCAGGAGACAGATGGGCCCCAGGCTGAGCAGCTGGAGTGTGTCCCCTGTGGGGGGACAAGGGCAGAGAGAAGCTGAGCCCTGCCCAGATAAAAGATAAAGAGACCACGTATTTCTCATTCTTGAGGTCAAGGAGACCTGCCCCGACTACACATGTGCAGAAAGGCCCCTCGGAGGTCAAAAGGGACGGGGTGCCACCCCACAGTAGGTGATGTCAACCCTCCGAGAGGCCTCTTCACTAGAATCCATCTTGGCTAAGAGATGTGCGCGCACACGTGGGAGGACTCCGAGATAAACCAAACACGGACCCAGAACCAGGCAAAGCAAGATGACTGGCTGAAGGAAACCCGGAAGAAATGCCCCATATAAGTGACTCAAACTACCACGAGGGCGCAACTCTCTCTCTGAGTCCACCCGTGTGAGTCTATTCACACGTATCCTTTTTCCTCCTAATAAACACTTCACTTGTTTCACAACTTTCCATCTCTTTGTGGGATTCATTTCTATAAAGCCGATGGGCCAGGGCCTTGTCCCCGGCCACTGGTCTAGTGGCTATAGGATTCAGGACTCTCACTGTTGCAACCTGACTTCAATCTCTGGCCGGGGAACGGAAATGCTGCTTCAGGCCGCCGCAGGCCGAGGCCCCCTGAGATCAGGAGGACCGCTCATCCTGTCACCTCCCACCTCCCTCTGGCCCGAGTCAGCTGTTCCCCTCCGCTGGCTTCGCACTAAGGCGTGTAGAGCTCAATGCACTAAATGGAATGTGTCCTGCTCACCTCGAGGCGCTCAGCCCTCCAAGCCGGAGCTGGTCCTCTGCAGACAACAGAGCGCGTGGTGAGGAAAGCAACAAAGGCCGAGAGCTGTCCTGAAGAGGCCCCGCCGCCCTGCCCCCTCTGCCCAGGCAGCTGCAGCACGCCTCTTAGGAAGGCGTCCCATACAGCGCTGAGTCCCCCCTCCCCCGAGTCCATCGTGCATGATGGGATCTGTCCCTTAGGACGTTTTCTTTGATCCACTGCAGCCACACGAGGGGAAACGCCTTTGGGTGACAGACTGTGTGACCCGCTGGAGGTTTCAGAAGAGCCAGCTTAAACGTTGGGATCAATGCAGAGACGTGAATGCCCAGTATGAGCTGCACTCAGTGTGGACACAAAGCCACCACTGTCTAGAACATACACTCAAATCCTTAGATTCCAAACAGCACTGGACCCGTGAAAGGCACAGTTTGATCATCCTACTAAGAGGAATGAAATCTGACAGACAAGCCCATTCAAATGGGTCAACGGCCTTGAAATTACAGGCAGTGTTTGCATTTTTAAACAAATTACAAAAACAAAAAAGTTTACAGGTGAAACATTTCATCTGGAATGCAAATCTATATTTAACCGTAGTTCCTTTGTTCTGCTCACTCTGATTTAGTGAATTACTCGTGATTTTAATTATACTTCAATTGCCCAGCAGTTGACGGGCAGTTATTTCCACAGTGCATCATACTGACCACCTCCTGTGCAGGCTTCCTGGCATTAGTTTGTTCTGCTGGGGTCTGAAGGGGGACAGCTGACACACACACACGCGCCGAGCGCCTTTGGTGCGGCTCTCGCCACTCCACAGAGTGTTCTAACCGCAACTGAGGGCTTGCGGCCCAGTGGCCAGAGGCGGGATGGCCGGGCTGACAGCCAGCACCTCGTCCACAGCCACGTGTTCGGAGGCAATGAGGTGACATAGCCCCGAGCCGCCGCCTTCGCAGAAAAGCCCACCTAGTCCCTGGACAGACAGGCCCCACGCCTACAGACAAAGCACAGACCTGGCCGGGTCCAGCACAGCCCGAGGGACCTGCCTGCTCTGGGTGGATCACGGTAGTGGAGGGCGGGAAACACAAGTGCCTGGGACCCTGATGGAAGTCAGGGCTGTGGAGGTCTAACGGGCCTTGGACCGGAGACCTTGCGGTGACGTCAGAGGTCACCTTTGACCTCCTGTTTTTATGCAGGAGGAAGCTGGAGCCCGAGAGGCCTCTGGGGATCACAGTCACGCAATGACACACTGGGGCCTGAGCCCAGGCCCTGGTCCTCTCCCGGGGCTCCCTGGTCCTCTCCTGGGGCTCCCTGGTCCTCTCCTGGGGCTCCCTGCCCCTTTCTGCCCCGCCCTTTCCTCCTGTGGCGGCGCAGTGCCCCCGGCCAGGATAAGCCCTCCCCACTCTCCAAGGCCACGTCCAGACCATCATTTGTGCCTGGTTCCCGCTGGTTCTGGGTGTGATTCCGGCATTATCTGGACGATTACCATCGACCCGGAGGGAGCCTCTCGTGCCCACACAGACCACTCCCTGGACCCCCAGCCCACAGAGGCCACTCCTAGGCAGACCTCAGCTCCCCGTGGCTCTGAACCCAGACCACAGCGCCTGCCCTCTGTCTGCCCTCGCCACAGCCTGCTGGCTGTAGGCACTGCCCCCGCCCAGGACGGCAGCCCCCATTCTGGACTCAGGATCTTCCCTTGTTGGCCAGATGCTGTGCCCACGCTCATCACTGCCCTTGGCCCCTGCCCATGGGTCTGCGTGCCTGCCCGGCCCAGCTCCAGCCCTGCTCCTGAATTAGCCCCCCATGCCCTGGCTGGATACATCGCCCTCCGCTGGGCTCGCCCTCGGGCAGGGCAGCCTTCCTTGGCGGTTCTGCCCCTCATTATTTCTGCCCTCAAGGCACCTCACTGTTAGCAGAAATGATCCAGAAGTGGAAGTAAGGCAGAGAGGGCAGCAGGTCCTTTCCATGTCGTATTAGAGCACTGCTAACAGCTCACCAAGGGCTATTTGATTATTTAGGAGAAGGTTCCTTGGTTTGACTAAAGACCTGGAACTAACAAAGATTCATGTCATCCTGTTGATGTTTTGTCTGGTTGGAAATAATTCCTGTACTGTCGATAACCCAGTAGGACGCGAACCAGTCTTGCCACAGAAGCCTTGCTCCATCTGCGTCCTTCTCCAAAGCTCAGTCCGTCTGCGCTCTGGGCTCCCCCCTTGCCATCCTGCTGGTCCCCTCAGTGCGCTGGGCACGAGTCCATTACGCCTGCCACGACAGTCCTGCATCTCCAGACTTGGAAGTTACACTCACCATTTCCCCGCACAGTGTGCAAGCCCGACTGGCGTGTCCCCTTTGTCCCACTCCACCCCGATCCGGGACCTGGCAGGTGCCGGCTGACCACGCGGTCGCATAAACGGCTTTACCAAACACCGTGGGATGCTGGGGCGCTTACCTGCCACTGGATCAGAACAGACGAGGTGGTGTGCGGCGTCACAGAGACAGAGCTCGGAGGCTCTCCTGGAACTGCAACACCAGAAAGAAGGCAAGGATTAGGCGGCTCTGCCTGTGCCCCGCGGCTGCTTGGGCCAAAGCTCTCTCCCGCCCCGGTCAGGAGGCAGGGCCGGGCCCAGCCCCCGAGAGCCGAGAGCCGGGGAAAGCTGGCCAGCCAGCATCCAGCCCCCCTCTTCCCTGGGGGTGCCCTGCCCCCACCCGCCAGCCTGTGTCCAGGAGACAAGGAACCTAATCCTGGTCGGGCGATCACAGCTCACGTCCCTGACCTTCCCCCCCAGGCGGACCCCAAGACAGACACGCGAGTCTGGGTCTCTCCACGGGGAGCTGCTCACACCAGAGGAGGTGCCCGTGGAGCCCCTGCGCTTCCCAGATCTCCCCGGGGGCCTCCCCTCCCCCAGAGGGGGAGCATCAGTGTTTTGAGGTACTCAGGTCAGAGCGACTCCCGAACAGGACGAGTGATCAAGCCAGGCAATGGTGCCCTTGGCTTTAAACACGGACGTGACTGTCAGGGACAGAGGCTGGCTTCTGGGGGCCGGAGGGACGCCTGCCCTGGTCTGGGTCTCGGTGGTGGCTCTGCTCTACTCCCTGGGGGACAAGGTCGGTTTGACCCCTGCCCACAGCCCCGCCCTGCTCTCTGGAGTGCCTGCCATGCCAGCAGGCCTTCCTGACAGCCCTTCCCCACCTCTGCTCCCGCTGGGCCCGTGCGGCCCTGTCTCAGCAGTCGGATTGGCCTCCTTACGGCTGCCCCACTGGGACATCCTGACACCCGACACACAGTTAAGGTTCAGAAGTGGGCTTTGAGCAGAATGACTGAGGAGTTCTCCCCGCCCCGCCCCGCCCCAGGGTGTGTCTGGCACACTGTCCCGACGCGGCCCCGGGTCTCTGCTCTGTGAGTCTCCCCTGCACCTGTCAGGCCTCCCCGTCCCTCCCAGGGATAGCTCTCCACCCTGCGCCCTCCGACCTCCTGCTGTTCTATCTTAAGACCCTGGTCCAGCTTTCCTGATCACAAAGGATTACTATTACGGGGTGGTCTCAGTACCCTAAACACTGTTATAAGGAAACGTTTATTAGCAAGCCATCCACAGGCTCCCAGGTCCCTCCCCCAGCACAAGGCTGCCCACCCCTGGAGTCAGCCTCTGCCTAGAGCTGGACTTGGAGACGATGCAACGACAACACAAGGCTGTTCCAGGGCAAAGAGAGATCACAGATCTCCGAAAAGGAAGATGACACGATAAACGCATCCAAAGGAGTGATCTGAATATGAAAGGGGTGAGAGAGGCCCTCTTCTGACTGAGCCCCTGAGGGGCAGAGGGAGGCTGGGGGAGGCGTCCTGCTTCCACAGTCCTTCTCAGAGACTCCCCCCCAAACCAGCGTGCTGCATTTTCTTTCTTCTAACAATCAGTGCTTAGCTGAAGTGGAACCTTGGTTGTGTTAAACGTGGGATTAAAGTGGGAGCCACAAAAGACAACCTCAGTTTCTCCAGGGCCAGGTCACGCCCCTCCTCCCCGGGAGCTCAGCTGGGACTGCAGCCTCCCATGAGCTCGGCGGCATGTCCCCGGTCAGGACCACCAGGGGGCCCTGGTGGCTTCTGCTCTGTTGCAAATAGTCTCTGCGTGCCCCTGAAGAGCTACAAGGGTCCCCGGAACCCCTTAGCTGGTCCTTCAGGTCACTGGCAGCCTGGTGTTGGAGAAGCCGCCCTCCCAGGTTACAGAAAGAGCAGAGCTGAAGGTGGGGGGGTCCCGGGGCGAGCAGGCGGACGTGGGCTGGTTTGAGCCTCGCTCCCCTGCTGCGTTAACTGGGGGAGAGCGTGCTCGGGGCAGGTCTGGGGATTATCGTAAAGCACTGCTGGGCGGGCTAAGGGTTGGGGTCTGCAGTCCGGGATCAGAGCCCAGCACTGCTACGCAGCAGCGTTCCCTTCCTACCCAAGCACCTGCCTGTCTGCTGGGCGGACTTGAGGACACCGTCTCCCAGCTCCCTCCGAGCCTGCTTTGATCACCGATTGCCAAACAAACTCACAACGGATCTCCGGGCCCAATTCCTCTGAGCAGGACAGGGCGGGTGAAAAGTCACCTGGAGCTGTTAGGGGGTCTCACTTCCATCACTCAACTGGGCTTTTGTCAAGTGACAAAACTGGGTGGCTCGTGAATGAGAAAAATGGGGAAAACCTCTTAAAACACAGCTACCCCAGGACATCTATCTTTAATGACCCTATAAATTAGTCAGTCTCAGGGATGCTAATGGATGGTCGGGGTTTGGAAGCCAAAGAAACCTCCTCCCTTTGGAAGCCCTTGAAGTCTTGATTTACGGCCCTGGGCTGTACAGGAGCGCCCAGCTTCTGCGGCTAATTGAACTCCACTGCCCACGGCCACTCCCTCCACTCCCCTTCCTGGCTCAAGACGAGAGTGGGTCTCTCTAGGAGCCGGGGTTCCGGGGCGCAAAGGCGGCAGCGGGAAGTGGGCCCCTTGCTCACCGTCCTGCAGTGTGGTTACCGCCTCTGTCTCCGCGCTGAAGTCACTGTCCCCAATGTCATTGGTGGCCTTCAGGCGCAGCTTGTAGGAGGTGAAGGGCCTCAGCCTGAAACACGGAAGGGACCCGTGACCGCAGAGACCTCCGCCTGTCCGCGGGCCCGGGCGGCGGCGGAATCCCCGGGCGCCCGGGACTGTCTGGGGAGCAGCTCCCAGCACCCAGCCCTGGCTCACTGGCCGGTCTAGGGCGACAGGAGATTCCCGGGGCGGGGGGAGCCCAGAACTTCCCAGCAGGGGGAACGGAGCGCTCGCCTAGGGCTCCTGGGGAGGGACTACCACTTCCCGCAGTCAGAGACTCCTGTGCGCAGCAAATCGCTGCTCTCCGAGCCGCTCGGAGGACTTCTCAGCAGGAGCTGATCTCACACGGCGCAGGCACGGGGCCTCGGAGCACGGAGAGCAGGCGCTCCCCTCCTCCCGCAGCCCAGCGCTCCTTCGCGGAGCTCCGTGCCAGCCCAGCCGGGGCCTGGCTCCAGGGGCTGCCCCTGCCCCGCCCCCTCCCGCCGACTGAGCGAGACTCCAGCAGCACAGCCCCATCTAAGCCGCAGGGCGGCTCTGCAGGGTAGAGCCGTCAGGATTCCTGCTTCACGGCGAGCGGACAGAGGCCCCCACCCTCCGCCGGAGGACTGGTCAGTGGCTGGGGGCGGAGGCTGGAAGAGGGGTCTCGCCCTGAAGTAACACTGCCTCCCACCTTAAGTAAGGCCAAGACAATGTTGGCTGTCCATGTGAAAAGATGTCCCCCTCGGCCCACGGATGAGACTTCCGGGACATGAATGCTCTCCTTGGTGCCACCACTGCAGGCTTCCTCCCTCCCTTCCATCCTTCCTCCCTCCCTCCCATCCTTCCTCCCTCCCATCCATCCTTCCTCCTTCCCTTCCATCCTTCCTCCCTCCCTTCCATCCTTCCTCCTTCCCTTCCATCCTTCCTCCCTCCCTTCCATCCTTCCTCCCTCCCATCCATCCTTCCTCCCTCCCTTCCATCCTTCCTCCCTCCCTTCCATCCTTCCTCCCTCCCATCCATCCATCCATCCATCCCCCCCACCCCCAGACGGCCCGTGTGCCCAGCGCAGAGCCACACTGATGACTGAGGCTTCAGACAAACTCCGCCGTGGACGACACACAGACCTTCACCCAGGTCCCCGGCGATGCTCCCCTAGCTCAGCCCCGCTCGGCACCCGGCTGGCTGGCCGGCCGCTGTCACCACCCTTCGGGTTTTACTTCCAGAGGAGCAAATGAGGGCCCTGCGTCCTCCCTTCCCCCCGAGCAGCGGCTGTGTCTCAGGCAGCGGCCCCGCTGTCCTCTCCGTTTCCCGGACCCGAAGATCCGAAGTGATTCTAGACGCTCCCTCCCCGTCCCTCGAGTCCAAACCATCCCCAAGTTTCCTCAACTTGGTCTAAGCACAGCCCTCCCTGCCTCTGACCAACCCTTCCCGTGGCTCTGACGCAGCCTGTAGACCAGTGGTTTTCAAACTGAGCACTGAGGAACCCCTGAGACCCCGAGGGACCCTCCGGGCGTCCAGGGCCTCCGTTCCCCCTGCACCAACCAACAGCAGCTCCACTTCCACCCGGTCTGTAACTGGTTCTGGGTGACACTCTGTTTAGAGAAGGGATTCTGCGTTTGGAAACACTGACAACCATTTTTGGAAAGCACGATCAGAGAAGTTTTCTCTACCTCTGTTTTCAAATCGCCTCCTGCGTAAGACGGACGGCAGCGGCTCTCTGTGAGCCGACACCTCGAGGGATGCTGTTGCTTCCCAGCCCCCCAGAGCCGACTGCACCCTGCTGCTCGCTAGTCCATCGGCGCCCCGATTCCACAGCCAGGAGCAGCGGTGACGGGCAGCCCTGCCTCGGGCCTGGCTTTAGTGGAGACGCTTCCAAAGTCCCACCTGAAGGACGATCTGGTTTTTGGGTGACATCTTTATTCAGTTAAAATAGACAAGTAAGTTCCCATCTGTCCCCAGCTTCCTAGGAGGGATTTCATGAATGGCGGAGGTAACCACGTCTTTCCTCCCCCGGCCTCCGTCTCCCCCGTCTCCCCATCTGGGCTGATAGCAGCCCACACCGTGAGGCTGTTGCTGGGATGAGTTCGGGGAGACGGGCGGGGGGGAGTCTGGCCCACAGCCGGCGCTCAGAACTGAGAAGTGGCCGTAGTGTTCTCGTCCTGCAGGTGTCAGCTTCACCAGCTCCAGGCGATGCCTGTCCCTGCCCACCGTCCCCTACACCCCGTTCACTTCCTCGTCTCCTCCATCGCAATTTGTAATTAACTGTTTCCTTGATGACTGGCTGTCTTATTTACAAGACGCAGGACTCCTTGGGGACAGGGACCGAGGCCCCATTTATTGCCTTGTCCCCAGCACCAATGGCAGTGCCTGGCACCCAGGAGGTGCTCAGTGAGTACCCACACAAGGGATGAATGGCTGGGGTGACATTATCTGTCTCTGAAGTTTCTTGGGAGGGTGGAATAAGAGGACACGTCCGGCACATGGTAGGTGCCCCGGAAATGACGCTTGTCTTCATGTGTAGCGCGTTTATCAGCTAGTGCACTGCCATCTAGAACACGGTAGTCACGTGATTTATTGCATTATATTCAGTACCTCACTGCTCTCCAATGATTTCAGAATCTGAGGCCAGAGGTCTAGCTCTTTGAAGACCACCCTTTCTTTCCTGACCTCCGGGGTCTCCAGGAGTCGGGGGCACAGCAGGGGAGCAGTAAAGGATGTCTGATGACGGGATGACATCTGATGACAGGCCTGTGACAGATGGGCTGGGACGAGGAGACTGGGAAGCAGAGCTCCCGGCATCAGACCTGCGCCGTGCGAGCTCTCCCCCTTCACAGGACTGATGACTGTCCCTGAGAGTCGCAGGGGACAGGAGGGCGTCTGAGCTGCAGGACTTAGCCTCTCAGTAGGAAGCCCTGCCAGGAGCCTGAAAACAGGCAGAGAGACTGGGAGGCCGTGAAGGGAGCGGCCATCGCCCTGGAGACGTGACCACGGTTACCGTGTCCGCCTCCTGGTCTCCGTCCTCCGCAGGTTCCTCATCTCTGCGGAGCTGCTCCTTTGGATTACTGGTCTACCTCCTCCCCTGAGCACACCCTCATCGCCCCATCCATCCCAGCCCCTCGCTCCCTCCGGGCACAGCAGGACTTCACGACTACTTGATAAATGAATAAGGAACAAGCCCTCCGATTCCCGCCAGTTCTGCCCCCTGTTCACTCTTCCAGGCCTCCCTGAGCCCCTACTTTGGAGTCGGCCCAGCAGGAATTTAAATTCTGGCCCCGCCACTCCTAACTGGGGCCCGCCGTTTAATTTCTCTGAGTCTCACTCAGTTCATCTATGAAAACAGAGGTAATGATACCCACGCTTCCAGGGGAAGTTACATGACACAACCCACCTCATGAGGTCTGGCAATCGGTCACACAGTAGGCGCTTCCTAAATGTTACTTTCCCTCTCCCGCCTTCCCAAAGGCGCCGGAGAGGGCAGGCTCGGAGGAACAGCAGGGCCCGCGGTTACTGGACACACAGCCAGCACCGGAGCCCACGCCATCACTGCTCTGTCCTAAAGGGACGTCCAGGACGTCCACGTGGCTCTGTGCTCGGAGCTCCTCTCTTCAGCTACCCTGCATTTCTGTGGGACGCAGCCATCAACCAGAAACCGGTGATGCTGCAGTAGGTCCCTCAGACCCAGCCCCTCCCAGTGCCCTGGACCCACATCCACCAGCGTAGGTACAGGCACGAGATGTGGGTCGTTCAACGTTTTGTTTTAAACTTTTGTTTAAATGTTTTATGTTGTTTTGGCCACTAGCAGACTTCGTGCAACTGGAAAAAGTAAAATGTAAAAAGAATGTTTAAAAAAAAAAGGAGAAAATGTAGCTGCCAGCACCATGAGGCGGGAAGGGGGATGACGCGGTGGCAGCACACAAGACGTCGCCTTCCCGGGATCCCGCCCGCGACATGTTTTCTACTGATAGGGGAGGAACCACGTGTCCTGGTTATGGCCCATTAGGAAACTGACAACAGTGTCTCCCGCACCAAATTAAACTGTCTGTCCTGAAGCACGGACCTCTCCTTTCCAACGCAAAGTCCCAAGCACACCATTGGTCTGTTGGAGGCTCCACGACAGGAGAGGCAGTTGGATTTTATCGCTCTTCTTTCTTTCACACGGTTACACGAGGAGGTGGGGTTATTTACGGCCGGGCGCCCAGCGCACCGGACTGTGCTGTACCAAGTAAGCTGGGCATCCCTGCCGCGCTCGCCCGACCCCCAAGCCCCGGGCTGCACAGGAGAATCCTGGCCCGCGGGGTGTGTCCGCAGCAGAGTGCCTTCCTCTGCAGGGGGAGCTGTGCCTTGCGGGTCCCACGCTGTTGTAAGGCTGGCGGGCTCCACGGGGACACGCTTTGACTATTCTGGGGGCCTTGTTACTTGGCCGTCCGTTCACTGCTGTCAGTCACCGAGGCAAATCTTCGGCCCGGAGCTGAGAGGAACCACGGGATGGTTCCTCCAGCCCCGTGTTTCACTCCTCCAAGGCCCCCTGGCCACTCAGGGGTGGACGGACTGCTGAGAGCTTGGGGTGTAGATGATAAACACTGTTCGCTACATCTGGACCCGTGTAAATTAGCTGGGTGCTGGTTTGCATCCGTGAATCTTTGAGCTACAGGCCCAGGGAATGTCCGAACCACAAAGGGATCCCCTCCCCCGTTCAGAGAAGCTGAGGCCCCTTCGTTGCTTAAGACGCGTCTGCTGCCCCGTGTCCTCGTCTGCACGACGGGAATAATAAAAAGTCTGGTCTGTACCCCACAGGCCCCTCTCTCCACGTGGACGACCTGTGGGACAACACGTGGGAATTGTTCTGGAACTGATGGAGGGCTGGGTGATGCTGAGATGGTGACGGTGGCGATGACAATGACAGCAGGAAGATGGCGCGGGAGGCTTCACCACCAGGTCGCCGTGGGGAGCGTCTCGGAGGTGTGCGTCCACACTGATGCCGTTCCAGCCGCATCTCCCCACCACGAGGAGGGCGGCTACAGCTGCCGTGACTGTCACTAGTGTTCTAAAGCCCTACTCGCCAGCAGACGGACCTGAACAAATGTCGCCTCTAAGTAGCAGGCAGGGACCTCGGCTCTTCCGGAAGCAGAACGTGTGCGTGGGGACCGTCCATCCCTCATCTCCAGACAGAGCTGAGAGCTTTCTGGATCACGGGATGAGGGAGTCACTCAGACCAGGAATATCACTTGGGGTCCCAGGAGGCCGCAGCTATAAGTGGCGAGCTGCCTTCCTTCTTGGCCTGGGGCTGCCTCTGAAGTCACCTCCAAAGGGGGCGCCCATTCTGTGCGCCAAAGCAGAGCTGCCGGAAGGTCCCTGCGAGCCGCCCGGGCTGCTACGCTCATCCCGTCAGGGTGCAGGCCGGCCGCACAGCCGCCCGGAGCCGACAGCACCCGCCGTGCGCGCAGCCTCGCCCCCGTGGGTGCCGGCTCCTTGGACCGGGGGCGTGGCCCCTCTCCTTCAGCCCCGCTGCTGGCTCGTGGAGGAGAGAGCGATGGCGTCGCGCTCCAAGCCCAGCCCTGAGCTGTGCCTCCGGGGCTCTCTGATGGCGCACAGCTCAGGGTCTCTGCTCAGTGGGCAGCAGACTAGCGGCCTTGCCACGGGAGGGCGGGGTGCCCAGGGAGGCCCACACGTGCTCCCTGCTGGCTGGGAAGGGCTGCAGGCAAGGTACCAAACCGACCTCTGACCCTGTTCCTCACCCATGGAACTGGGACGGCAGTGCCCGGAGCTGTCGCGGGGATTCCACGAGCAGGTGGACGTCAGTGTGGCACGGTACCCGGCACGGGGCTCGTTCTGAACGATAAAAGGACCTTGGCCTGCCTAGGAAACCATGGTCCTGGCCTCCTCCGTCCTCCTAGAAGGTCCTGGCAAGGGTACTAGCACCCATGGGGGACAGTGGGGCCCACCACTTAGTGGCCCCTCCCCAGCCCCGGAGCATGAGCCTGGCAGAAAGTGACAACGCCAGGGCCGGGTGGGAAGTACAGTGACGATGCCAAGGTGTCTCCCCGGGCTGCTGCCATCACCCTCCCAGGCGGGGGGCTTCCACGCCAGCGGACGTGAGGACGCAGGGCCCGAGGCCACTTCGTAGACCTGCCCGTCTAGACTGTTCCATCTGTAGGATTCTGGCGAGTGATGTAACCCCTCCCAGCCCTAGTCTCCTTCACCGTAAGGAGGGTGGCGGCCGAGAGAAGAGGCCCAGGTGGGATCACGACACAGCGGGTCCAGCTGCGGCCGGCGGTGCAGCCCCTCCCTCCTGCCCAGCAGTTCACCAAACAGCTGGCTCGGGGGCGGGGCTCTGCTCCTGCCCCATCAGCCGTCACTGTCACTAAGGAAGGGCGGCCCCCAGGCGGAATCTGTCCACCTCGCTGACGCAGAGACAGCACAGAGAAGGGCCTCTCTCTGGCCTGTGACACGGTGACAGGGGCAGGCTGGGCTGCCCTCCCCGCCGCCCCCCACTCCGTGCCTCTCGGGCACTGGGGAGCCTCAGTCCCCCTCCCGGGCTCAGGGCCCCACCGCCCGTTCATCTGAGCCTCGTCAGTCCCCGGGGCCTGGGGCGGGCGGACCATCTGTGCCGGGCCGCTCGCAAGGACTGGCGGGGAAGCGGCCCGGGTGGGCGTCTGGAAGCGGACGCGGGATGCAAGGACTACCGGGTCCTGGCACAGGAGCGCTGACTAGAAGAGGAGACATGGGCTTTCAGTGGTGCGTCTCTGCGTCCTGCACAGACTCCTTACTCAGTGGGCAGGAGCTGGCTGGGGAGGGCAGGGCCCCCGTACCCCGGGAGAGGGTCCCCCTGGCCCTCTGGGTACCTTTCAACGGCACAGGCTGTGGCCTCGTGGCTGATGGACGAGGAGTAGGTCTGCCACTGTCCCCGGGGCAGCTCGCGCAGCTGCACCGTGAAGTACCGGATGGGCGAGGCCCCATCGCTGCCCGGGACCCACTGGAGCCGCAGGCTGCGCGCGGTCACTTCCGCTTGGGGCACCAGGAGCTCCCTGGGGGGCGCCGGCCGCTCTGCAACCCAAAGAGGACAGATCAGGGACGTGTGAGAGGCTCGCAGTGAAATTACGCGGGGGGGGGGGGGGGGGGCACTGTGGCGGCCCCGAGAGTCGGATGCATGGATTAGATGACCTTCAGACTGTTCCTGGCTCCGCAGGGCTGTGAGGGTCTCTGACTTCGGCCGGGGCCCAGCTCGGATCTGACTGGAGACCCCTGCTTGCCCTTGGAATGTTCCATCCTCAGAGCAGACAGACAGACTGGAGGTGAACCCCCCCATGCTCCCCGACGGCACCGCCATGCAAGGCATCGTGAGCAACACCTGGGCGCCCCGAGGACTCGCTCCCACTCTCTGATTTGGGACGAGTACATCTTTAACACTGATCTCCTCTCCCTGGAAGTCGACCTGGGCCTGAAACCATAAAGGCCTGTGGAGCAGGGGTGCCTGGGGGCTCTCACTGGCCACTCCGTGCCTGCAGGATGGAGACTGGGATGCGGGCAGCGGGGCCGGGACCTGGCTTCTGAGTGGGGGTCGTCTGCCCGTCGCTCTGTCTCCTTGCCCCAATGATTTCAACAGAGAAGCTCCCCAGAGGGAGGAATCATTCTTTCACTGTTTATCAGGAAGAGTATCGATTCTGATTAGAACGTGTGGCGTGAAATAAAGCAGCAAGTCATTGCCGGCCCCAGGTGATGGGCTGCCAGGGGCCCTGGCACCTAACTTAATCAGCAACCTTTGCTGAAGCGCACCCTTCGGCTGGGCGGTTTCTTCTCGCCCCCAGCAGCCTGGGTCCTGCCCCTGCTTCTCAGGCCCCTCCCGGACCCACTGGAAGGGACAAAGCTCTCCTGGGACCCCTCTCCCTGAGCCACGTGGACCGAGGCCCTGCAGGCCCTGGCGGGGCAGGTGTTCCAGCTGTGGGGCAGGGTGCAGGCGGGGGCACATGGCGGCCAGGGGACAGGGCTGCCCCCTTAGGGGAGCTCATGTCAGTACTTGCACTCGGGTTTGGTTCAAGTCACATCAAACCGTGAGCAAAACTCTTTCCCCCTCCTTCAGAGGGGCTGCACGGAGTCTAAGGAGGATGGCAAGAAACAAGGCCTGCGGCTCTGAGCTGCCTGGGGGAGAAACTTAGCCCTGCTGCTCCCCGCACACTGAGAGTGCCGGCCTGACCGAGTCCCGGTGGGGGAACCTGCAGGGCGCTCTGGTATCGCTGGGGAGGAGAAGAGCTCTCTATCTTTGGACCTGGGAGGATCAGGCCTGAGAGCCCAGCCTGGGGCGAGTGCTGGGCTGTGAGACCCGCTGTGCGTCCAGCTCCAGGTAGGCTCAGCGGTGCTTAAAGAACGAGCAGTTCGGGCAGCCACCCTCCCCAGGCACGCGTGACCTCCCCTCCCCCGGCCCGGCAGGGAACTGGGCCTCCCGGTCTTACCTCTCTTCTCGGTGGTGATGACGGTGGCCTCCAGCGGCTCCCCCCAGCCCTGCCGGGTCTTGGCCGACAGCCGGAAGACGTACGCAGACTCCGGGGCCAGCTCAGTGGCCGTGAACTGCCTCACGGTGGCGCCGACCTCCACGGTGGTGAACGTGTTAGGGCTGCTGCTGGCCAGGCGGTAGGCGATCTGGTACCCTGGGGGGGGGCACGAGGGCTGCTGGTCAGCTGTGCCCTCACTCACGGGGAAGCCCCCAGTCCCGCCACCCGGGAAACCCTACAGAGCCACGTGTTTCTGCGCTGTTTCCCTCTCCCAGGCCAGCATCTGAGCAGCAGGCTGGGGCTCTTGGGAGCGAAGCCAGGCTCAGTGATGAAGGGAGGGGCTCGGGGCGCCAGGCCCCCTCTTCTTCCTTCACGGAACTAGATGTGAAAACAGCTTCCTCTTCCCCGTGGTCCTCGGCGCCCGGAGGACCCAGGGAGCAGCGCGGATGGCGGCTGCGTCCTCTGTCCCTGCCCTCGCCTGCCTTCCAGTGGCCCTGCCCTCAACCCCCAAGGGTCTTCTTGCCTGGAACGCCCTTCTCCCTGGAGCCGGCTGCCCCGGAGGCTCTCACACCTGTGCTCAGACCATGTCTGTCTGTCTGTCTGCACACCCCGCTTCCCGCCAGCCCAGCGCTCCCGCCCCTCCCAGAAGCCCCACCCCTGCGGCTCTGAGCCAGGGGCTCCCCTGAAACAGCTCACCCCACTGTCGAGGACGCAGAAGCGGGTACATCAGCTCGGGGCAGG
This sequence comes from Pseudorca crassidens, assembly GCF_039906515.1. Lineage (NCBI taxonomy): Eukaryota > Metazoa > Chordata > Mammalia > Artiodactyla > Delphinidae > Pseudorca > Pseudorca crassidens. Next base: position 3,084,855 of record NC_090310.1, on the reverse strand, counting down.
CCCCCGGCTCTGACCGTCTCTCAAAGTCCCCTGATCATCAAGGGTTCACGGTTGATTGGGCTGCATTAAGAACCAGGCCTCCCCCACCAGGCCCTGCTGGGGCCCCTCCGCCCGCATCTGAAGAGGCAGAGCGGACTTGCAGACCCGGCCCGAGCCTCCTGGGCTCCCAGACAACTGTGGTCCAGCCGCTGAGTCCTGCGCTAAGACCAGAAGTGGCGGTGCCGTGACCTCCACACCGCTAAGGACAGCCAAGCCACTCAGTTCAACGGGGACCCTCAGGGGACCAGGCCAGCAGCACTGAACCCAGCTCTGCCTTCGCAGGGCGTCCCGTGGGTGTGACGGCCCCTGTGGAGATGGGCTGCTGGCCCTCGGGACAGGCCCTCCGGGCCTCAAGCAGCTTGCGTCTCCGTGGCTTCCCTGCCCCGGGTGGGCATCTCTGCTCCTTCGGGCATCTCCTTGGGCTCCTTCGGTCCTCCCACTCACACAGCCTTTGGCCCCATCAGTGGCCAAGCTTCCTGGCACCTGCCGCCTGCATAAGGAGCCTCAGCCCGCCCGCCACGTGGGGGGCCAGGAGGACGATCCCGTGGGGTCAGACGCAGAGTGTGCCCTAGCGCTCAGCCCCTAACCACTGCGGGTCACTACCATGGCCACGCAGACGGGGGCCGGCAGCCCAGCCCTGTCCACAGTGACCACCGTCACAGCCTGTCTGCAGGACCCTGGACAGGCTCGCACAGCTCTGTTCTGCCTCCAGTGGCCATCCTCCCCGCCGTGGCGGCCAGCTGTCCCGGGGTGTCCTGCTGGACACATGTCCTTTCCCACCCACTGACCGACGACCGGCGGCTCTTCTCCTGGACCTCCCCTAGCACCTCCCTCGCCCCTGCCTGGTCCTGGAGGAGGGGGCGCCTGGAGTTCGGGTGCATCGGGAGCCCAAGCCCAAGCTCTGAGACTCCCGGACACCTAGCGTCCTGAAAACGAGGGCAATGTGGTCAGTGTGGCCACCGCAGCAGCGCCCTCCTGCTGCACGCCTGATGGTCCGCACCTCCTGAGCCTCTGGTGGTCCTGCCAGGGAGCAGCAGAACTCAGAGCGGTAAGCAGTCTGCCTGAGGTCACACAGAAAGTCACCAGCAGAGCTGGCCTGAGCACTGCATCTGTCCGGCTCCAAAGCCTTCACTCTCCACGGAGTCACACTGTCTCGAGAAGCGAAAGCATCCGCCCCAGGCTCCCAGCAAAGGGAGTGGGGCCCTTGGCGTCCTGCCCCACGAGAAGAGCATGTCTCCCAGGGACGACGGTGCCCCGGCAGCCACAAGGTGCGGGAGCTTGTGTCCCTCTGTGCTCCCGGCTCCGGGAGAACGTGCCGCTCCCTGTAGCCCGCTCATTTCTGCGTCACCACTAACACCTCTGCGGTGGGCATCTGCTTTGTCAGAGTCGGTTTCCCTTCCAATCCCCGGCCCTTCTGGTCCTCACCCCTGCTAGTTCCAGGTGATGCGATGAACTCGGTCCTCCGACTTCCGACAGCACCCGCTGGCCCCTCACCATGACCGTGGTGGAAGCACGAGACTCCCGTTCTGCTCGCCTCCCCCTTGCCTGTCACACCATCTGTCCTGATTAGCTACATTATTGCTTGTATTCTTCCCTGGCCTGGGCCTTTACACTTTAGGTCCATTTCTCTCTCCGTTATTTGATGTATCAAGCCCCAGCTCTCTTCTGAAACTCACCCACTGCTACGAGAGTGACGTAAATCCATGTTTTTACACCAGCTCTAACCTCAGTACATCTACGCCGGCTTTTAGGTGGCGTATTGTTATTTTTATGTCGTCAGGATTTGCAGGTGAAAAGCGACGCCCATGTTTGGCAGATTTCGAGGGGCACAGGGGGAGATCAGACGGCCTGGAGGCAGCCTCTGTCCGAGGGCGGCGTGGTCCGCGTGGGCATGTGGTTCATCCACAGAGCCTGCAGCACGCCTCACGGGGGACTGGGGGCCTCTATGTCCCCCTGGCCACCGGAGGAAAGTCTGTCTGTGCCCCGTACGAAAGCAACTGACCAACGTCATTATCGCACGCACATTCCCAAACTAAAGCAGGGAACTAAGGAAAGATATCTTGCACAGACAATCCGAACTTTACCATCCAGCACAAAGACTGCACAGGCAGACACAGACCACCCATAAGAACATGATCAAACACAATACCTTAAAAACGTCAAGAGGGAGGTGTGGCCCAGGGTGAGTGAGTACGGCCACTCGAATACCACTCCTAGTGAAGAAGAGATACCAACCCTCCCCAAAGAACAAACAAGTAACTGCGTTAAAAACAGATGAATGTATGTATGTCTGAGACCCGGGCCTGGTCTGCGTACACACTGAATTTCTGCATAGGATTGCGCTGACCAGGTTTGTTTTTCAGAGTGTGAGACGGTGTGCCTACAGCTGAGACGGCGGGAGGCGCAGAAACCACCTGACCGGCACGCCCAGGCGCTGGAACACCGGGGCGGCCGCTGCCGTGTGGTTAACACGTGGCGTCCCGGGGGCCCCCGACGTCCGTCAGGGAGCTCCCCTCACGACCCCCACCAGCCAGCGTCCGGTGCCTTAACTTGTCCCTGCGTGTTTCGGGGAGTCGTGTGTGTGAGAGATTAAGACGCTGCATTAATTCAGATCACCTTTCACCTGGCAAGCCTGAATTAAGGAGGATTTGTACACTTTTAGGAACAGGACGTGATTACAGCTGTGCTTTCTTTACCCTGTATTCTTATGATGTTTCATCTCTTCTCAGATTATCTGCCGCTGGAATTAAAAACCCTGGGATGAAACTCAGATTTTGTTCAAAGGCACATCTTTGTGAGCTGGGATTTGGGGACGGAATGGGGACCGGTCTCCCTGGAGGTCCGCCCCTCCCTTCCCCTTCCTGGGCTGGCTCAGGTCTGCTCTCCATCAAAGGCTCCACCTCTGCCCTCCCCTGCCCCCAGAGCACGACGCTAGGGTGACCCTTGACCTCGCCTCCACCTGGGCGGTTCCTTCCCATGGTCCCTCGCTCACGCCCTGTCCTGTCTCTTGCCGGCCTCACCATCCTGGCACTGGATGGCGTGTTGTATGCTTCTAGGTGGTCTCTTGTCTGTCTGTCTCTCAGAAGCCCCTGACCACGTAGCAGGATGTCGTCAGGAGACCCGGGTCCTAACCCAGCCTAGCTTTTCTCACCTCGGGCAAGTTTCAACTCTCGACTTTTTGTTTCTAGCTACGAATAAAGAAAAACACCAGCCCCGCTCATCAGGGCCCCTGTACTCCAGGCGCATCACTCCTGCCACGTGCAGACCTCACGGTGGTCCACGGTCCACATGACAGCGTCTCCGTGTCACACCCGAGGACGGGCGCGTGGGGCACCCAGTAAACAGGACAGAGCTCCCTCCTGCTCTAAAATGATAGGATCCTGATGATGTCACGGAAAGGGGGACAAAATAGAAAACAACTTGGCCACTCAACAGGATATTTTCAGGGTGACTGTGGAAGAGCATCTAGACGCAGCGAGAGGCACGGTGCCCGGCCTGAGGCTGGACTCAAGAGCGAACCTCCGTGGGCGACGTTCCATCTGGAGGGGACGCGTTGTTTCAGAAAGCAGCCCAAGAGATGGGGTGCCTGGAAGAGCCTTGGGGTGCCTTGCAGGGAGGGGCTCAGGCGAGGGGCGGGTCAGGTCCCCTGCGGCAGGGCCTGGAGCCAAATCCGCCACGTCTGAGGGGGGGACAGACAGGCAGCAAGGAGCAGGCGGGCTCACCCACGGCTGCGGAGACCAGCCTTCAGCCCGGCCGCAGCCAGGGCGCTGTGCCGGCTGTAAAGGCACGACACGAGGACAGTAAGGTGTGCAGCGGGACGGCAAAGTGGATGTCCCAGTCCACAGGCCTGCTGTGGGTCACCGAGGCCAGGCTGCCAGGAGATGCGCTCTGAGCTCCCAAGCAGGGTGGGCAGGTGGAGAGGCCGGGGCTCTGCCCCACACGAGACGGCTCTTTCTGCCTGAGCCCCGAGGGCTCCCGGCTACCCAGAGAACTGCGTGAAATCTGGGCTGTTCTCTCTGATCCAGGTCCCACATGGAGCCACTGGGAGAAAATTCCTCGGCCCGAGGGATATATTTGTATCTTCCTGTTATTTGCCGTAAAAGAGAGACAACACCCCTACTGTCCCCGTTCTGCGGTGCGCTGATAAAGATGTATACCCGCACCCCACCTTGACACGGACGTGATGAACAACGGAAGAGAGGCTTCTATACAGAGACGGCCGGGAGCAAACGCCGAGCGTGGGCTCGCGCGTCAGGAACGAGGATGGCGTCGCGGGACGAGGCTCGTTATGTGACTCTGGGCCCAGGGAGCTCAGAAACACGAGCTGAATCTCAGCGACGTGAGGTCAGAGGCCGCAGCCACGCAAGGAAGGAACAGGGGGCGGGGTCCACGGCGGGAGGAGAGGCGCCCAGAGGAGCCGCTCCTGAAGGTCACAGTGAATCGCGGTGACACAGGCATTCGGGGAAGCCAGGCCACGTACGAGCCGTGGGGCCCCACGGCGAAGACGAAAACCGTGGGTGAGAGAAGCCTGAGCAGCTCAGAAGTGCCCGGGAGATGGGGAGACGTGGCTCATCTAGAAAATCAGGACCCAAAGAGGTCGAGGCTCCAAGCAGGAGACAGGTTCCGGGCCACGCACGGGGGAGGCGCAAACAGGAGAGTCTGAGAGATGCCGCTGAGGGCAGGAGGCCTTTGTGGGGGGCCAGCGGGGGGTCTCGGCTGCCTCGGTTCAATGATCTGGCTGTCGAAGGGCCCCAGATTTATTTTGAGAGAATCGTGTAGACAGTTTAGGTGGTGGCAGGCTTTTATCAAGACTGGATGCTTCCCGGGCAAACAATGGCGTCGATCTGAGAGTCGCCTGTGCGGGGACCATCCCCGGGGCCTCGAGGCCAAGGCCACGAGAGGGGTCCGGTGCTGCCGACCCCTCTGCAGGCACTGTCGGGGGGTGTGGCTGGTGACAGCCCCCCCAGCGCCCATTCCTGGTTCGTGGAACCCACAGCAGCGGAGTCTCCCTGCGGGCAAGCGTCAGCCTAGCCCAGATGCCAGCTGGCTCGCTGGTTTTATGGCTTATCCGTTCGAGGGCTGGGGGCTGACAAATGCAACAGTGGAGGAAACGATGCATTTGCAAACTCGGATCATAGTCGAGCCCCTACTTCCCAGCAGAGTCCTCGCACACCCTTGTGTGACAAGCTAAAGGTCAAGGTTCAGCCCTCGTGGGCAAGCTGACCTCTAACCGGGTGGGGGGGGGATCTGGCGTGTCCGGCAGGGCAAACCCGCGTGGATTTGAAGATCACATGCATCACTTGAGTGTAACAGCATTTAAGGGACTGTGGAGCAGTTGGTAAGTGGGGGGGGGGAATGGCCACTCTCCGGTGGCTCCCACCGCGCCCCCCAGAGGGAGGCTCTGAATGCCGCCAGCTCTCCCTGGTAAAATATTTACACAAATAAGCAAGTGTTTTTCCTTCCAGGCGCCTCCAGCGTTTCCCGCTGTTAATCTCTTTTGGAAATGTAAGAACACGTTTTGGTACAGATTACAAAAGCACTGGCTTCAGAGGTGGTTATATACTCAGAAGGCCGCGCCGCCGGAGTGGGAACGCTGATTCAAGGCCCCCGGACGCAAAGTGAGTCTCGAAGAAAGATGTCTTCCTTTGTCCCCTGTGGACACCAGTCCGAATCTTTAGAACCTGTTTTCCCGTCTTTCCTACGGCGCCTGCCATTTAGTGCGCTGGCTGTAACGATATCCAGGTGACAGGTTACCCAAGACAGCGTTCGTTACAATGACCCCTCAACGCCATTGCAGCCACAGAGGCTCCAGTGTGCTGTCTCCCACTTTGGAGGGACACAGAGCACTGTCTCACTCTGTCTGGCCACAGTTGTAACCGTCAAGGGATTAAAGTACGACCCCCTCCTTATCTGGAGTTTTGTGATTTTTCAGCGACCCCCAGGGACTACAGATCCACACCCAGGCTTCTCAGTGCCTCGGGGGAGTCCTGTGACCTGGCCCCATGCTGCCTTCCAGCATAAAGCCTCCACTCCAGCCGCCAGGGTAGCGGAGAGCGAAGCTGTGCAACACGCCCTTGGTGGGTAGGCGTAAACACTGCGTGTAAATACACAGTGATGCAGAACACTCCCCGGCCCAAGAGAAGGGGTGAGATACCGAATGGCCACAGCGCTCCAGCTGGCGCTGACCGGGCACTCGCTGGGAGGCTGGCCCTGTTCTGGGTTCTCTGTGCACCGCGTACTGGCCTGACCAGGGAGGGACATGCCGCCCCCCTGGAGGGTGGGGAAGCCCAGGCACACAGGGACTAAGTGACTGGTGTGAATTCACTCGCCGAGGTCGGCGCCCGGCCACGTGGCTGCGGGGTTGCCCCCTCCACCCAGCCTGTCCGCCACGCAGGGTTTAAAACACAGGGGAGGCCCAAAGGGGGCAGCCCGTGGTCCTGCCGGAGAGGTCGTGCAGACCACGCCTGCCTGGGGATCCACGGAGGATGAGGCCCGCTGCTCAGGGCTGTGTACGTGGGGCCACATCCTGAGAGACGAGCAGTTCTGGGCCTGGTTCCTGTCTCTGCATCACACCCTCTGCAGCCCGAAGAGGCTGGGCCGCGTGCGACCCTCTGTTGTGCCACACCTGCCCTGACGTCCCCGCGGACATGACGCCCGGCCAGCGCCCGTGGTGGGACTTCAGGCCATGTCCCTGTGGGTCCGGGGTGGGGAGGAGAGGGGAGGGCCGTCGTCACTTTTTAAATTAATTAATTAATTAACTAATCTTTGGCTGCGTTGGGTCTTCGTTGCTGCGCGCAGGCTTTCTCTAGTTGCGGTGAGCGGGGGCCACTCTAAACTAATACTTCAGCTGTACTCTAAAGTATTTCAAACATGCAGAAAAATGCTTGGAATAACATAGATCACACACCCATGTATTCATCACACACTGAACAAATCTTGAGATTTTGCCTAATTTTTATGGTTTCTGTTTTTATTTTTGTAAGAGAGAAAACATGACAGAAAAATGTTGAAGCTATTCTGGTGGTCTTATTGGATCCTCTTCCTCAAAGGTAACCCCTATCCTCAACTTATTGCAAATTCCTGCCAACGTTTTACACTTTTACTATATACGTGTGGCCATAAATGATACACGGTAATGTCTGTGGAGTGCTTAGATGTACAGAGACATTCTTCAGCTGGATCTATTCTTCTGCAACTTGCTTTTCTTCACTCAACAGATGCTTGTGAGACTTATTCATGTTGACACATGTAGGTCTTGTTCGTTACTTTAATTGCTACCGTGATTTCTGCGGTAATGAATGGCCCGCACTTTACCTTTTCATCGCCTTATTGATGGACATTCGGATTGTCTCCAGTTCTTTCTTTTTTAAAATTTTCTGTTCTTTAAAGCAGCCCTGCAGTGGATCTCCTTGTGCGTTTCTTCCTGTGAACAGGTGTGAGGATTTCTCCAGGGTTAAGACCTGGGGTGCGGGGTGCACCCATGCCCGGATCGCCCCACCGTGGCTGTGCCAGGTCGCGCTCCCAACAAGAGTGTGTGACGCTGCACCCCCAAATCCTCCCCTCTGCTGGGGATCGTCAGACTTTCTGTGGTTCTAAACTGGATGAATGTGAAACGCTATCTAAATTACCTGCATTGTACACGTGCTTTTATGATCAGAAAAACTGATGTTGAAGACACCCTTAAAAGCAGGTGGCACGATTCTAAAGCGAGCCGCCGGTCTCCTGTGGACGGAGGATTCGTGCTGTGACTGTGAGCGCAGGTGCTTTGGGAGCAAAGGGGAGAAGAGCCCAGCCCAGGTCGGGATGGGCAAGGGGGTAAGCCGCAGGCAGAGATGCCATCTGATGTGACTGTCAAAGGAAGAGCAGCGGCCCGGGGTAGCGGGTCTCTCCTGGCAGAGCACCAGGCGAGTACCACGGCTCAGAGCTGGCTGGGGCCAGAGCCTCACCGTGTTGGCAGGGAAGCCCTCGGATGAGCAGTTCAAAGTCACAGCAACAAAACCAGAGCGCACGGCGGTCTGTGCGAAGAGGGAATCCCACGTGAAGGGCACACTTGCCTTCTGCACATCCCCGTGGAGTCCTGCTGTCAGAACTAATTCTTATCGGCCCGGAAAGCTGAGGAGAGCACAGAGATGATTCCAGAATAGGGACGAGCCGGGCTATCAGCAGAGGTGGTGGCGGGGGCCTGGGGCCTGGGGCCTCCTTCCCCAGCAGCCAGGGCCCCCGATCCTCACAGAGAACACCGCTCTGGAAGGCTCCTAGGGCTGGAAGCGACAGGTGGAATTTCGCATCTTGTGCTCTGGAAACGTTTCCTGTTCCACAGCGTGCTGGGGCGTGCCCTGGGTAAACAGACGGTTCGCCCTGCTTGTTCCGGGAAAGGCTGTAGGCTGGGCACTGAGTCGGGGGCAGGCCCTGCCAGCGTGCGGGCTCCAGGAAAGCTGGAGGGTAGCAGCCAGCTCTGCAGACCACTGCCGCCCCAGGGCCTGAGACTGGCCTGCGATGGCTCCTCAGCTGGACGGGATCTGAAACGCACACGGCAACAGAGGCTTCTCCGGCTGTTTGTTGTGATTTTAACAGCAAGAACCTGCGGTTCCAGAGGTCCCCTAGTTCAGAAACACTGTCGTCACCGCCAAGTGGCTGCAGGAACTGCAGAAGGAAAGAGTGGAGCCGAAGGGCCCCTGGCCTGCTGTGCAGATGACTCGGGAGCCCCAGGCTCCGTCTTAATGAAGTCAGAACTCGATAAGTATCTGCCTTTCTGTTCACCCTTTTCACGGCTGCCCGACATTATCCAAAAGACACATCCGATCGTGTCACTTCGCTTCTCAAGGTCCTCAGCACAGATTTTCAAATTTTTTTTAAAAAAATTAAGTGTAACCCTTTTCTAGACCAAATCTTATAACCCTCAGCTCAAAAGCAGGTCTAAGTGGTGCACTTTACTGCTGATTGTAAGCCGTGTTTATGGTCCTACCGTCAGTTCCCGATAACCCAAGCAGGCTATGTGGGGTCTGCCGTGGGTGAGGAGGTTAACACCGCATCTCAGGGCTGCCTGCGTCTGGAGCTTACACTGGGCCTCGTGCCTGGCCTTTAAAGGCCCACTTTGAAAGGTCTGGGCCTCTGGCCCCTCCTGCACGCGAAGCACGGCCTTCCCAGTGGTTCACAGCCCGGCCCAGCCCGCGTCTCCCTCTGGGAGGTCTGTGCTCCCACAGGCAAAAGGCAGCGCTCCATTCAAGGATTTGGAAACCACTTATGCAACCGAGCGGGACCCTATGGGCCTTCCCAGCATGGACCCTCCCCGCATCCTCTGCTGTAGCTCCTCTCTGAGGTACCCAGATAACAGTATCTGATGCCCTTACCCTGAGCTGTTTTACAGATGCTAAAACCTCCGCCACGTGGAAGACGTTAACTACTCAATGACCCTGAGCACGAAACGTAGTCCCCAGACCTACTGGAGCCTGAGGATTGATCACGTGAACCCCTGTGCCACTGCCCTGTGACCTCACCGTCAACCACTCAGAGAGCTGCGCGTGAGCTGATCGCACACCCCGCGACCCCCCTCCCTCGCCTGGCCTTTAAAAATGCTCTGCTGAAACACTTCGGGGAGTTGGGGTGTTTTGAGCACCAGCTGCCCTGGACGCCTTGCTTGTTGCCCTGCAGTGAAGGCCGCGCTTTCCTTCACTGCAACCCGATGTCAGTAGATTGGCTTTACTGGGCGCGGGCTAGCGGACCCAAGTTGTGGTTTGCTACCACTCATCCTCAAGATAAAGCCCGACAATGCCTTCTGCCCACTGAGCCCCCTGGCCCAGGAGGCGTGGCTTGCAGGGCGTTTCCTGGAACCCCTACCGCATCGCGACCACGTGGTAGTGTCGCTGGTGTCTACCCTGCGAGGACGGCCCACCTACATCTCATCCACTCCTTACCTACCTCTCTGAGCATTGAGGCCTGGCATATCTGAGGCCCTTAATTTGTCCTGGTGAAAAAGGGCGAACAAATAAAGGGGCTGATGAGTTTTCAAAATTAAATTTGCTGCCTTTAGGAAACTAGGACAAATTAAGGCTGTTCATCAAAGTTATCAGAGCTGCTGCTCTGAGTGAAAAGTTCAGAGTAAACCATTTCCCTGAGACCTAAGCATGCAGTTCACTTGGGAAACTTCCTCAAAGGGTTAGGTGCAGGCCCTGCAGCAGAAGACAGACGTTTCCGGGACATCGGATCAAAGCCTGGGAGTGAATCTTCCATGAAAAACAAGCCCGTGGTTTTCCAAACACACATCAAAATAGCTGGGTTATTTCAGAGCGGACAGAAGGTCAAGTACAGACTGCCACGAACCACGAACGAACACGAAATTCTGGGCTAACAAAATGTAAATTTCATTCTGCAAAGGAACCTTAGTGCAGGACACAGTTAGAGGGCTGCAGTCTCTCAGTTCAGAAGACGCCAGGCTGCTGTAGACAGGATTTTTTTTTTAACCTCTTAGACATCTAATAAAAATAGATGAAATCGATCTGTTTGTTATCTCCCTCTAAGCTGTGATCTGTCTCTGAGCTGTGATCTCTTTAGTCACTGCCGCTCCCTTACCCAGAATAACGCCGTTGGGCTCCTCCGGTGGCTGCCACACGATCCGCACAGACGTGAGTCTCACCTCTGGGAACACAAGCCTCACGGGTGGGCCTGGGGCTGAAGGGAGAAAAAGACCGGTGACTCAGGCGCCGCTGGGATGTCACGTGGGTACACGACGGGGCCTCATGGGGGAGGGTTCTGTGGGCTGGCCGAGGACAGTCATGACTGCCGATGACACCGTTCATGGGTGAGTTACTCTCAGTTCTGGGAAAGTGACTTTTGGAATCTCTGTGTCTCCCTAATGATTTTGAGAAATGCCTCATTTTGAATCCAGCTCATCTGCTTTCCAAGCGGCGTAAGCAGGGCTCATGAGCTATGCTGTGAGTCCTGTGAGCGTGTTACCTAAAGCTGGCGGCCCAGTCGCTAAACGGCATCGTAGAGGGTACGTCACGTCACAGGAGAGACTTCACCAATCTGAGCTGATTCCTCTCCTGGGCTGGACATCCACCAAGCAGGTGTCAGATAAATAAGGTGGCCGAAGGTGCCTCCCACCTCCAAATGGAGGTTACAATTACTGACCAAGTAACATGGCTGTAACCAATGATTTTTCTCTTAGGCACACGACCCCTCTCCCGCATTATCCCAGAAAATTAAGAGTTGATGTCCACAAACACACGGAATAGTGCTTCTGTGCGGTCTGGTGCAGCAGTAATTCAAAAACCAGCTATGTATCCCGGCACCATTGGATAATAGCGTCACGGCCGTCGTAAAATATATTTACTTAAATGGAGAGGTGAGTAAGCGTGTGGCCAGCGTGGGAACTTCTTGTTGGAACTTAAGAATGATTGGTTCCCAGGTGAGAGGCCATGAGCATGCAGCAATCAATACACACATAAAGCGACGTGCGTTACAGTCATTCCAGGGCTGCTGGATTCTGCCTCAAGCTATTAGGTTGAGAACAGTATTTTAAATTATAAACATGTGTCATGACCCGTGTTCAGGTAAAATAAATGAATGAAGGAGGCCATGGGCTCACACACCAGGACCAATTCATGAATAGGAAACTCTGACGTCTGTCTTCTGTGGTTTCTGCCCCCTCACTGTCCCCAAGGCCGATCATTTGCATCACAATGAAATGAGGGGAAGGAGAAACACGTTTATATCGGGATTGTGAGAGAGAAAGAGAAATCAGTCCATGACTCTCCCCAGCCTATACTTTGGGAAGAAACCGTGATAACTGCCCGAGTCTGAGGAACAGTTCCTAAAAGCTCCTGTTACTTTTTATGGGTGTGGCCCTCGACAGAGCATATAGTTTTGCAAAGACATGACCTTGAGGTTACACGGTCCCTCTCAGACTCCAGCCGCCCTGAGACCAGCTCCCAGGGAAGGACCAGGTTCAAGGCGCCCCTCTTCTGACCCAGGGGAGGCCCAGCTACGGGTGTCTCCCAGGAACACGGAGAGAACGTTGTCAACTCAGCGGTCAGAGTGCGATGGGGGCTTGATTTAATTACTTCAGTAAAGATGCTTAAGAAAATCTATGGGTGTTTCACTTCTGTCAGCTGCTTCTGAGCCTGGGTTTTTTGGGGGGATACTGGCATTTTCCCCCAGAAATTCATCATGGTCTATTTAACACAGATCATGTAAAGCAGCTAACCTTTAAGTGTTTGACATCTGCAAAGTGGAGAAACGTATTTCCTGATGATTTAGACAATGCCGTCAAGATGTACTTGTTACAGAGGCTGCGAACCCCGGGTATCCTGGGAACCCATCACACACTGCACTCTGTGGGGCCTCTAATGACCCCTTACTATGCAAACGCGAGCGGGAAGCCCAGGGAATCTAGAATCGAGGCACGGGGTTTGCAGTGGGGTTTTTCAGCCAGGTTTGTGCCAACACCACCAGGCCTTAGGTTTTTCTGGCCCAGCTGCCCGGCCTTTACTGCACTGCCTACAGCAGAGCTACGATGAAATTGTGCTCAGGCTGTTAATTAGGCTGTGAATATTCACTCCGGCTGAAACTGGCCATAGAAGCGCTCAGTGACCAGAAAACAACTTTGTTTTGTTTTCCTGTGCTGAAACGAAGAAAAAAGAGTGTTTTGAAAAGTAAGTTAAAAATGACAACCATCCAAAGGGTTTGGATGGCGACAGCAAACCTGGGAGACGGGCAAAGGCAAGCCGTCGACGTACCGTCGTCTTTGGTCCGCTCCAGGATGGGGGGCGAGCTGGGGACCCCGTTCCCGATGCGGGTGAAGGCCAGCACCTGGAGCTCGTACAGCACGAACTTGCCCAGACCCGCCAGGAGCGCGGACTGCGTGTGGTTCCCTCGGACCACGTGGCTCCTGGGCTCCGGATCCAGATCTCTGGCGCGGTACAGGATCTGAGCGTGACACACCGGGGGGGGGGGGGGTGGTCAGGAGGACGGTGTGTGCAAGGCGGGGCCTCGCGGGCCTGGACCACGCGGCAAGGACCAGGCAACTGAGGGTCCTCCCCCTGGGCAGCTGTGTTGAGGGCTTAGCGATCTAATTCCTATCCGCTGGCATTTTGGGGGAAAGATGGAGATGAAGCAGCTGGACTCCAGACTGGAAGGCAGCTGGAGATGTGCCCCAGCCATGGCCAGACTGGGAGAGCCAGACGCCCCGCTGTAATTCACAGGGTTTCAGGTGCCCAGCGGCAGCCACTGAAACCAGGGCTCGCTAGGAACACAGAGACGTGCTGCTTCCGTGCAAGGGGCCAGCAGCCACTCGTGTGCCCGGCTTATCGGGACATTAGGCTCCTGCCTCAGGACACCTGTGCTCTCCCCCTGAACCCGAGGCCCCACCCCTGGGCTAGTTACTGCCCACGCTGCAGACACAGCACGCTGAGATGCCCCCTCCACGGCCCGCCTGCTCCCCCTTATCCCCTAAGCTCACCCTCTCGGAACTAGTCCCTCAGATCAGTGACCAGAGGGCCGTAAAAGAGGGGGTCATCAGGGGGGACTTTGAAAAGGGCTTGGCGAGCGCTCTTCTCCAGGGTCCGGGTAGGGGGCGTGGAGTGCTGGTCACTGAACCCCCTCAGTGGGGTCGCCATGTCTAAAGGGGCCAGAAGGGAGCCATCAGGGTGCCGGGGTCGGGGGAGGGCATGAGAACAGGTGGGGAGACAGAATAGGATCTAAATGATGGAGAGCGGGGAGGAGAAGGCGGCAGTGCACGAGACAAGCGTGGCCTTGTGGCCAAACCCAGGAAGATCTGTCCTGCTTCTTGGGGGAGGGGGCGGAACAAAAACAGAGTAGGTTTTTAAGGGTCTGGGTAAACACACACAAGACTAAACCCAGAAACGCCTTCCAGAGAAGCTGGAAGGTGTCCAACCCTCACCGCTGATGACACACGTGCAGACACACGCGCAGGGATCTAATGATACGTCCTTAGCATTTCACAGAAAAAGCCACTTCCCACACCAACCCTGGGAGGGAGCTACCATCACTCCTCCCACTTTACAAGAGAGGAAACGGGCTCAGAGCTTTTAGTGCCTTGTCTTGGCCCACAGGAAGAGGGAACACCGATGCCTCATCTCCAGCCTGTGATGAAGGTAGACGAGACAAGTGACGTGGGATCAGGAGACAGGCCAGAGCTGCAGATTGGCAGGAAAACGTGGGCTCACGGGTTTGGGGAGACAGGTGACAGCACCGTCACAGCGTGGGCGGGGGAAGGTCACCTGAGCACATACCTTGTAGCCCAGTATGAGCCCATTCTGGTCCTGCTCGGGCACCGAAGCCCACGTCAGTAAAATCTGGGTGGAGCTGACGGCCTCGGCTGACACGTTTTCAGGGGCGGCTGAAGGAACTGCAGAGAATGAGTTAAATAGATTGGCACCCAAAGTCTAAAGGCTTCTACTAATAAAGGTCTAATTTTTACCCACATAATCAAGTCCTTGAAACAGCAGTGTATTCTGAACATTTTGCAGTGATCAGATTAAACCTGCACAGAAATGTAAATCTCTTTAATATTAGCAACAAATTCCATGAATCCTGGGTATTTAGGAGCTCAATTTTACCTGAGTCCACCCAGCAAGAAAACAAGCTTCGTCTGAGTCTTATATTAACTTGTGAGAACTGTGACTTTCATCCTAGACGGAAATCCTCACCGTCATACACCAGTTTACTGACATCTCCAAACGGGGCACTTTGTGGGGGGCAGGTGGGTGGAGAGGGGAGGGGAGGGAAGGGGAGGGTTACCAAGTGCACATCCCTGTGTGGGAGTAACAGGCACCAAGAAAAGGGCAGCTCTCAGCACCCCCCAGAGCCTCCATGGTCGAAAAGGAGAACACGTCAAGTTCACGAATCTCATGGGTACATAACATGTGATAGGGCTTTGGCATCTTCTCAGTCACCCCCCAGGACCGCCCTGTGGGCTGGTTCACTCTTTCCTTCATTCACTCACTGATTCATTCACTTGCTCACTCACCCATCCATTCGCTCACCCATCCATTCGCTCACCCATCCATTCGCTCACTCATCCATCCATTCGCTCACCCATCCATTCGCTCACCCATCCATTCGCTCACTCATCCATCCATTCGCTCACCCATCCATTCGCTCACCCATCCATTCGCTCACTCACCCATCCATTCGCTCACCCATCCATTTGCTCACCCATCCATTCGCTCACTCATCCATCCATTCGCTCATCCATCCATTTGCTCACTCATCCATTCGCCCAGTCATCCATTCTCTCATCCATCCATTTGCTCACTCATCCATTGGCTCACTCATCCATTCGCTCACTCATCCATTGGCTCACTCATCCATTCGCTCACTCATCCATTCGCTCACTCATCCATCCATTCACTCACTTATCCATCCATTCGCTCACTCATCCATTTGCTCACTCATCCATCCATTCACTCACTCAACCATTTGCTCACTCAACCGTTCACTCATCCTTCCATTCACTCACCCATCCATTTGCTCACTCATCCATTTGCTCACTCATCCATTCGCCCAGTCATCCATTCTCTCATCCATCCATTTGCTCACTCATCCATTGGCTCACTCATCCATTCGCTCACTCATCCATTGGCTCACTCATCCATTCGCTCACTCATCCATTCGCTCACTCATCCATCCATTCACTCACTTATCCATCCATTCGCTCACTCATCCATTTGCTCACTCATCCATCCATTCACTCACTCAACCATTTGCTCACTCAACCGTTCACTCATCCTTCCATTCACTCACTCATCCATTCGCTCACTCATCCATCCATTTGCTCACTCATCCATCCATTCGCTCATCCATCCATTCGCTCACTCATTCGCTCACCCATCCATTCGCCCATCCACCCATTCGCTCACTCACGCGTAAGTACTTCCTCCTCATGGCACAGCCACTGTGAAGGTTGACTCTGTTAGTCAGTTAGTCTGAATCCGGAAAGTAATGTGTGTTTGCACGACGACAGTGCTCCCAACCTATGATTCCTAGAGTTCCTACACTGAAGTGATCTGGTCTTTGTTGTGCGTTGAAGTGTGTGCCCTCAAGCTCCTATGCTGGAGTCCTGACCCCACTACCCAGAATGTGACCTTATTTGGAAACAGGGTTGTTACAGATGTAATTAAAAACATGAGGTCACACAGGGGTAGTGTAGGTCCTAATCCAATTGGACTGGTGTCCGTATGAGAAGAAACAGATGTGCACGTGGGGAGAACCCCCTGGCAGGATTAGGCTTGTGCTGCCACAGCCCAGGAGCTTCTGGAAGCTGGGGGCTGGCTGTGACAGGCCCTCCCGGCCGCTCCAGAGGGGGAGTACGGCTCTGCTGACGCCTCGGTCTCCACCTTCTGGCCTCCAGAACTATGAGAGAACATATATCTGTTGTTTGAAGCCCACAGTTTGGGTCCTTTGTTACTGCAGCCCCAGGAAATGAACACAGGCTTTAAGAAAAACATGCCAGGATTCATGCTGGGCCTGGAAGAGGTGCTGCTCCGTCGTCGCAAGCTTGAGCTGGTCGTTCCCACGACTGGCAGGTCTGAGATGGAGAGAAGAGGAGGCCCAGCAACAGGCTGCCACCTCACAGGGTGAGCTTCTGGGGGACACTGAACCTGGGCTCAGCCACCTCTGTCCTGGGAGGGCTGCAAGCCCCAGGAAAGGGCGACTTCCCTGGCTCGATGCCCAGGAGGCAGTGGCCCCCCTCCCTTTGTCCACTTGCTACACTGACTGACTGTCCTCAGAACTCAGGCACCAGACCTGCTGCCAGTGCCCACAAAACAGAGATGCCACTGCCAGTGCCTGTTAGTCCCAAGCACAGGGGCCCTCCTGGCGTTTCTGGAGAGAGAAGATGCAAGTCAGCCCACTGGGCCGATAAAAATTTTTTCTTCCCAAATATGTCAGTTGAGAGTCATTCATTCCGTTATTCAGTCATTCAACAAAAGAATATTAATTTATTTGAGCAGATAAGGGTCACAGGAAAAGAATCTTCACGGTTTCCGGTTAACTCAGCCCCCTGAAGGGGAGCATGCTTGCCACACATGCCGCCCTGTGTCCCCCTGCCTCTGGCGGTGGCTCCCATGGCGTCACCTGTGCTCTCTGTGCCTTGGGGGCCCCCACCGGGTGTCGTAACTTCCGAGGCAGTTACCAGGACACTGTTTACACCCATGCTTATTTTCTAAAAAACTGAGGGATAAGCTGGCACCTGGAATCAACTGTGAATTAAAGGAGCCATGATCATTCAAAGAGAAGGTAAGCCTCCCATTTACCTAACTTCGTTTTCTGACTTTATTTAGAATCAGGTGAGAGCAGAAAATATACTCTATGCCCAAGATACTAGCGCTATGTTCTAAACTCCCATCCCTGTCGGTGAAGAGAGAAGCCATTGTCATAGCAACACAAACGGTCAACCTCTCAATCCTTAACTGCTTCCTTCGGGTTAATCTTTGAAACCATGAATGCCCAATTCTCACTGTAGATCTACAAATAATAGCTGATTTCCTAAGATGCAGTGACATGTGAAACCATTTACTGGCAGGCCATCCACATCTCCAGAGAATGAGGGCAACCCTGTGATCACAGCAACGCAGCCCCGGCGCCTAGAACACAGCTGGTTTCCTAATGAGAAGACAGGCAGAGAAAATCGCAGTGTTCAGGATGAACATTTCAGCTGCTTCGAGTCCCACCAGGATAAACTCTGCCATCTAATTACAAAGTATTTATGTTTTTAAGATTTGAAAAAAAAAATCTTACTCATTACCTAACTTGAAGGAGATTCAACTTCTTTCCCAACCTGATATCTTGAGTTTTGAGACCATCCTAGAATCTCCCCTTTCATTAAAAACAATACCATTTAAAATGCGTTTTTCCTTCAGTTGTTCTCTCTCCTCTACAGGGTTTCCCACCCCTCAGCTCACAGCTACTCCTCATGTAGTCTCTTTGATTTTTAGGGCCTCATTTACCCTTATAATATATTATAATATATCATAAGGTGTCATGAAACCAGCTTGACTGCACTTCAAAACTGGAAACCTCATTTAAATGTGGTTCAAGACGTTCTGCTCGGTACCTCCATTGCTGGCTTTCAGCGCGTCTGCGCACCGTGCTGTCTCTAAGCACTGATGGATGGCTATCTTCACTGAGGTGACGCTGGGTTCCAGAGGTGGGAGTGCAGCTCTCCTCTCCCCACCAGTTCTCTCCAACCCCCCTCCGTCCTCATCAGTGGTGGTGGTAGCACTCCACCAGTGGGCCCGTGTAGCCCCTTCACCCTCTTTGTCCAATGCTGAGCAGTGATTGGCAGGACAAGTCATCTGAAGGGGCTGATTTCTCTGCTGGGGAGGCTACCTGCCCAACCTCGGCAGCACCAGGGAAGGCAAGATATCAGAGCTGCCACAGCTGGGAGGGGCTTGTGGGTCAGAGGTGAGAAGCTTCCTGCAGCAGAAGGTTCTGGAAGCTCCATTTGGAGGTGGGGGTACTGAACCCCTCCAGGACCAGCCCCAGATGGAGGGGCCAACATGACAGCACCAGTTTCCCTAGAGGAGAGAACAGCCCATAAGGGGTCCCAAGGAGCCCACTCTTCTGGTATTAAAAATATCTGAGGGCTTCCCCGGTGGCGCAGTGGTTGAGAGTCCGCCTGCTGATGCAGGGGACACGGGTTCGAGCCCCGGTCTGGGAAGATCCCACATGCCACGGAGCGGCTGGGCCCGTGAGCCATGGCCGTGGAGCCTGCGTGTCTGGAGCCTGTGCTCCACGATGGGAGAGGCCACAACAGTGAGAGGCCCGTGTATCACAAAAAAAAAAAAAAAAAAAAAAATCTGAAATCTGAACCACCCATATCTTGAAATGAAGATCAATAACCCTATTATCAAGTTGTAATGGAAACACCTGCTGAACCAAAACTGTTCTCTTCTTCTCCAAGAGATATGTGTTGAACCAAAATTTCTCACTGAACAAACATTCAGTTAAAAACGAAAGATAATTTTCTGTAAGCCATAACCCTCAAAAGAAGAAAGAACGGGATAGCTGGCAAAGCAAAGTGTAAGCTGTAGGAACAATTCTCCCTTGAGATCAGAAGCTTTCTCAGCAAGCGAACTATGAGCCTGGCCACAGTCAGCCCCGCTGGCCTGCACGCGGTCCTCTTCTGGCCACACGCACACACATCTGTCAACCGAGACGAAAGCGAGCCCACAGTGCTTTGCTGGATACAAAATCTATACCTCAGACAACGACACTGCTCGGCAAAGTCTTTTCAGAGTCCACCTAAGAGATGATCCAAGATCATCTGAGGAGAGCAGAGGTAGAAGAAAACACTGGAGTGAGTTCACACATAGAGCGATGGCCTCTGACCACTGGAAAGATGGCCGTGCAGCAGCTGGAAGGATTTTTACAAAACCAGAGTCTCAGTGCAGCAGTTTTGCCACTGGTTTACTTTGTTCTTTGAAAACTTACCCCAAAGTATTATTTTCTGTTTTGAATGACACTTTCTTCATCTTTACATAACATGTAGTTTGTTGTTTTCTGAACAATATCCTTGGAAAGTGTAGCCAGGCGTACAGTTTAAGGTTGACAGTTATTTACTTTCAGCTCCTTCAAGACCATTATTGCATTGTCTCTGGCCGCTCTTGTTCTCGAGAAGTTGGCTTCCAATGGTCTTTGTAGGTGAGATGCCTTTGCTCCAGATGTCTTTAAGATGCTCTGTGGCTTCTGCATTTGCAGGTGTAGTGCAGTGCATCTTGGTGCAGACTTATTTTTATTTATTCTGTTCAGGATTCACGACTTCAGTCAGATACATAATGTCTCATATCAGTTCTGGAATTTCTCGGCCATAATCTCCACATATTTCCTCCCTCTCATTCCCCCCCACCTTTCTCTTCTGAGTCTCATTAAATGTATGTTGGACCTTCTCATTCTGTTCTTTACGTCTCTTAACCTCTCTATCATACTTTCAATCTTGATGTCTTAGCACTGTATTTTGAGGTTTTTTTACTCATTTCCAGCTTCCAGTTTGGTAATTCCCTCTTTATCAGTGTCTAACCTACTTTTTACCTCAATCAGAGTGGTTTATTCAATGACTGTGTTTTTCCTAAAAAAAAAATACTGTTTAAAATGGTATTATAATCTTTACTTAAAGCGTTCATGCTTTCCTTTAATAATTAAATACTTTAATATTTATTTCCAGTTTTACTGAGATATGATTTGTATATAACATTGTGTAAGACTGAGGTGTACAACATACAACATTAAAATGTTGCACATTTTAATCTCATACACTGCAAGATGATTACCACCATAGCATTTGCTAACGCCTCCATTAGGTCACATAATTACTGTTTATTTTTCTTTTTTGTGGTGACAATGTTTAAGATCTACTCTCTTAGTGACTCTCTCTTTTTTTTTTTGAATTATAACCGACATACAGTATTATACTGGTTCCAGGTGTACAACACAGTGATTCAGTTCTTAACAACTTTCTATAATCACTATGCTGTACATAAGGTTACTCAGAACTTATTCATCTTCCTACTAAAAGTCTTTAATTAATTTAAATGTACTTATTACATTTGGAGGTGTCCAGCGTGGAAACAGCTGCTGGGAGGTGCTGGCTTCCCCTGGCTGCCCTTGCGTCCCACACGGGCTTCCAGGGTGACCTCTCTGCTTTTGTACCTGTGGAGCCTTGAGAAGACAGGACACACCCTGGGCTCAGGAAGCCTCCGAGGAAACAGCTAAGTCACAATGGAGCTAGTTCACCGTCTCAGACTTTCTACCTTCTTCTCACCCCTCGTTGGGTGGAGGTCAGGAAGGTATTGAACAGTGCCCACCCCCCCTGCCCCTGCCCCCCACGGGATACATCAAGCACTGGGAGAGCATCACGGGGTAAGGGGATGGTGAGAGGAGCAGAGACGTTCTTCCTTTTCAGGAGAAAACCTCACTATTTCAGACTAGTGGAAAGAGCTGTCCTGTGCGTCCTTAAAGTGTTAGCAACACTTTTCTGTGTTTCTACAAACTCGAACCAGGCCAGTAAGGGTCCTGCAAACCATGTTGACCACGAAGCCTAGAAGAAGAGCATTCTCCAGAGAGACCCCTGAAAGTTTTCCTTTCCTTCCTGACCATGAGCGGCGCCCCGAGCCCCGCGGACGTGAGCAGAGGGGTGTGTGCCATTTCTGCGCAGGTGTTAAGACACAGGTGCGCCCACCCTTTGCTCATTCTTCCCCTCTGGCAGCTGCATGCAGATGGTGGTTAATTTACAGGACAGCGGAGCCTGGGTCCTTGAATCACCTCATGGACGAGAGCCACCCAACAACAAGAACACCCATCTTAGGCTGTAATGAGAGAGAAATAAACTGCCATTGTGCTAAAGCAATCGAGCTTTTGAGGGTCTATTTTCTAGCGCAGGGGAGGCTCAGCACATCACACGCATGACTTCATCAGGAGGAGGTCCCGAACACCTTGCATTATAAAGATCTCCTTAGAGTCTCTGTACACGCCTACTTTTCATCATTGGTGGTGAGAATTACCCCTAATTAAAAAGGTAATAATGCGAGTCTAGCCCCTGGTAGAATTCATCATCAATTTCAAAGCAGCGTCATGGGCTCTAATGCAGTTGGACCTAATTACTCAGGAAAGTGTCAACACAGACACGGCAGGGGCGTGGGGGATGAACCAGCGAGATGCCAGTGACACTGCGGACGCTCTGCTCGGTCTCCAGGGAGACACGGGGAGGGCCCGGCCAGCCCTCGTCTCACCTGACTCCCGTGTCCGGCCCCGCACGGACTCGCTCCAGGGCCCGGCCCCGATGGCGTTGAAGGCCTGCATCTGCAGCTCGTACTCTGTCCACTCCTCCAGCCCCTCGACTGTGAGCTCCCTCTCCAGCCGGTCGCTGACGACTTGGGCCAGCGCAGTGGACGGGAGGTCGGGGCGCCAGCACGTAACTCTGTAGCCCACGGACTCGGGGTTCCCATTGTACTGCGAGTCGGGCAGCGGCTGGAAGTGGACAACAGTCCGCGGTGAGCCAAGGTCTTGGGGCCGCCCCCCGTGAGGGTCTCCATGCACGGGCCTGTCTTAGGGGGCCAAGTCCCCGGAAGAGATGTTCTGGGGTGAATATTCTTATGACCTTTATTCTACTTTCCCCTGGAACTTTTCTTCTGTTAATTAAATGAAGTCCTTTCAGTAACTTTGGCTGGACATAATTTCTTCTCATACATTTCAGCTTAATTTTGTGGGGAAATGTTCTGATTCAATATCAACCTGGCTCTCTTACAAATACCGAGTATTGGTTCCGTGTCAACCTGGCTTAAGGACTTAACAGGTTCAGCCTGCAGGGCCAGCGGCTTTCCTCCCCAAAGATATTCCTCGGTTCCAAGAAGCCAGTGAGTCATGCTACTAATTAATAAGAAGCGGGGGCTGCTCTGAGATCCAACACCGACTGCAAAATGCAATACTTCCTGGTTTAACGATGAGATTAGTTTGGACCGGGACAAGGCAAGACTAGGAAATGACTAAGCTCTGGGCTCCCACGCAGGCCCCCCACCTCCCAACTCACCACCCAGCGGAGCCGCAGGCTGGTCTCGCTTGCGGTTCGGACGGTGATGCTGGTGGGGGCCACGTCCGGGGGGGCCTGCAGGGTCTGGATGACCCGGGAGGACTGACTGAAGGGGCTGGCACCGACGACGTTCACCTGCCTCATTCGGAACCTGGAAGCAAAGCCCACGACCGGAGTTACTCTGCACAAGAGGTAATGTGGAAGGATGGAAACCCGCCCACAACTTCCAGGGGTACGAGGTGGGCGGGGGCAGATACGTGTCTGCCCGTATCACAGAGGCCATTGCTCAAGGCCATGCTCTTTCCACCTGGTTTCATTAAAAATGTGAATTACATATATGGCCTCTTGCCCTAAAAGCCTCCACAGAATGGTAAAGGCACCGCAACTCAGAAGTTTCCCGTTCCGAGGGAAGCGTGACTGGATGGGTTACGTGGCCAGAACCTGTGCCGTCAGATGCCCTTGGCTGGTTCAAGTTCAGGGCGAGACCAGGGGATTAGAGCTCAAGTAGCTCTTTAACGGAAGTGGAATGCCACAACGTCGCTACCAGATGACAGCTTTGAAATTCCAGCGTCTCTTAACGACCAAGGGTGCCCTGCAACCCATCCTCTGTTGGTTCAGGAGACGAGCAACGGCCCCAGACTCCACACCCTGCGACTCTCACCCCATCGCTGACTTGCCTTTTTCCTTGTCTATAAAACGAGGGTGGAATTAGATGTTCTTTAAAGTCGATGTTAATGTTCTCAGTTTTTATCTCTTCTCTATTAAAATGTACAACTATTCGAATTGAACTTATATACCAGACAAATATCCTAAGTAGACACACATATTAATTAGAGGGGCTTCCTAAGTTTATGTGATTTTAAGACAGGTTCACTGATCTCTAATCACACTTTCTGATCTTGGAAATGACTGTATAGCTTATACTAATTTCCCACGGCAAGTCTTGCATCCCAACAGGTCATTTTATGCTGAATGTTTTTCTCTAAAAACAAGTGTATCTTGATTCATCTGCTCTAATCTTAGGAAGGATGATAAAATGAATGTAAGTTAAACAGCATCTCTCATCAGGTTTTTTCCAAAACCCCTAAGCCTGCTGTATCGTACTGAAAAAGCGTCCTTCGCAAAAAGACGTAACATCTCACCTTTTACTCCCTGAATTAGTCATTCTTAGTCTTTTGTTCCCCGATCTTATGAAATGTATCCATCCTGGCAGAACAGCGACTTTATCAAACTCAGCATCTGGTGATAACTGGAAATTCCACCTCCTTCAGTGACCTTATGGGGGAGTCACGATGTCTCTACCAGCCCATGACCAGCCTACCCTTTGTTAAGGCCAAGGATGTACTGCCTGGACAGGTTTCAGGATCAAGGAGCAAAGGTTAAATGGCACATTAAGTGCTTGATCACTGCTAGTCCTGGGCGGGGAGGGGGAAGCAGAAGGGTGCTCTGAGGACGCCTGCTCTGTGTACACACAGCACGGTAACAGTCCCCGGAGGTCGTGGAGTCTTGTAAAGAAAAGCACCACATCTCCAACCACGTGGGCCTTGGCTACTAAGCCTAATGTACCAGCCGTGCTGCTGGCTGCCTGGTCAGCGGCGTTGCTGGTAGGGGGCGTGGCTGACCTAGCATCGGGTACCACCTCCCTGGAATAACACTCGACCGTGTCTCGTGCCCCGAAAGGTTGAATTTACTGTTAGGTCCACCTGGAAGTGTCTCGCCTACACTCATGCAGCCAGGTTTCACTACTGCAGATGGGGCCACCTGTGGGTGGGGGCACCCCCTCCTCGTGCGGGGTTCACGGCCCGCTGCTCTCACCTGTAATGAGTGTAGGGCGTGAGGTTCGGGATCTGCAGCGTCTGGGCGTCAGGTTCATTCTCCTCCTCGTAGAGGGTAACCCACTCTTCCTCGTCGCCGACGGCTCCAACCTGGGGAAGGGAGGTCTTGGGACCAGCTGGACGACACAGGGCGGAGGCTGCCATTCATGTACGTGCGGCCGCCCAGTGTCCCCCACGAGTGGGGCGAGTTGAGTCCTGTGTGTGCACACCCCCAACCCGTGCCTCTGAGACGTGGGCTCCTCTGTCCGTGCCACTGGGTCTGGGGGGGTTTCGGTCACCAGCTCACAGTCAGGACCTGGGCACAACTGCCCGAGCGCTCTGAGGCCGCGGGTGCAGGAGAGGACCTGGCTGTCGGGTCCTTCATTCCTGCTGAGGGGATAACTCGTCAGAGGAGACCTGCCCAGGACCCCACGGGACCTGGGTGGCTGGGTGTCCTCACGGAGGGTTCAGAGCCACTTCCACTGCAGCCGAGCAGCGGCCTCAGCCTTTCCCGCTCCCACCCTGACCCCTTCTGCCCAAACACACACCAAAGACACCGCCGCTGGCCGGGACACCAGAGGTCCTTCCGCAGGGGACTCGCTGCTGAGGTGGTAAGGACCCGCCTCGGGGCACAGCTGAGCCATTTCCAAGTGGGGCACCCTGCCCGCCCTCTGGTCCTGCCCAGGGACCCATTCCTGCTGATTTATTCCCCGTCCATGAACTTCCCGTCCAGTCGGCTGCCCTGGAGGTATTTTCACGTGGCTCCGACCCTCCCAGGACCACCCAGCCTGCCCCCGAGCCACACATCTCGTGGTTCTCGCCACCTTCTGAGGCAGCGTCAAATTCTGCCTGCCCCAGTCTCTCTGCCCCACTCGCGCCGCCTTGCAGAGCCCCAGGGCCTGTCTCCGCGAGAGAACAACGGGGGGGACCCGAGTCACCACGAGCCAGGGAAGCCTCTGAGTTCTCTTCATGTCCCTGCATCCCTGTCCCAGGCAGGCTGGCAGGTGGTCATGCGAGGGTGGCACGAGAATTCAAACGACCTTGGTAAACTGGAGAAACGGACGCGGAGGATGAGAGGGGGACAGCAAACACGGGGCCGCGCGGCATGAGTCCCCAAGAAACTGAGCGCAAAACTCCAAATACCCTTGACTAAACACGTGAAAGTGGCTTGGCACCTCCTCAAAAACCTAGAATCACCACGTGACCCAGCGCTTCCACCACTGGGTCTACACCCAGAAGAAGTGCAAACTGGTTCTTCCGCAGGTCCTCATACACACACGTTCATGGCCGCTCTGCTCACAGCGGCCAAGGGAAGAAGCAGCGCGAGTGTCCATCAAGGGATGACGGAGAAGCAAAGCGTGGTGCGGCCACAGGACGGACACTGCTCAGCCGGGGAAGGGAAGGGCCCTGACACCTGCTACAGCGCGGGCGGGCCTCACCGCGGTGTGGCCACAGGACGGACACTGCTCAGCGGAGGAAGGGAGGGGCCCTGACACCTGCTACAGCGCGGGCGGGCCTCACCGCGGTGCGGCCACAGGACGGACACTGCTCAGCGGAGGAAGGGAGGGGCCCTGACACCTGCTACAGCGCGGGCGGGCCTCACCGCGGTGAGGCCACAGGACGGACACTGCTCAGCTGGGGAAGGGAGGGGCCCTGACACCTGCTACAGCGCGGGCGGGCCTCACCGCGGTGCGGCCACAGGACGGACACTGCTCAGCCGGGGAAGGGAGGGGCCCTGACACCTGCTACAGTGTGGGCGGGCCTCGAAAGCGTGGTGCTGAGAGCGAGGCCAGACCCCAAAGGCCACGCACTGCATGATCCCATTGCATAAGATATGCAGAACAGGTAAACCCACAGACACAGAATGCAGACTGGTGCGCGCCAGGGGAAGGGGAGCGGCGGCCTGACGGGCATGGGGGGCTGGGTGGAGCCCGGCAAAGGTTTCGGAACCAGATGGAGGTGGTGGGTGACGCTGCAGAGGCGCTAACTCGTGAACCGTACAGGCTAACACGGTTCACTTTATGTTTATCACGATTTCACCTCGGTTAGAAAGCGTCAAAATAAAACATGGGATGACCAGCCACAAACGTATGGCGGGGAAAGGGCAGGAGGCCAGAGCGGGTAACGAGCCCGGGAGGCAGCACAGCAGCGAGCCGCTGAAGGGACATCGGGAGGACGCGGCCGGAGTCCGGGGCCCTGCACCGAGGCGGCCAGCCCTCCGCGTCTGCAGCGCGGGACCCCACAGAAGGGGCTGCGGGTTGGCTGTGGGGCTTTCGCTCTGATGAGTGTAACCTACAAGTGTCGGGTGGGGACACCAGAGGTCACCCGCCCCCCGCCCCCAGCAGCGCTCTGGCTCCTTTTTAAAAGACCTGGATTTGAATGGAGGCCACATTCTGGGGGCTCAGGTGGGTGCCGCATGTCTCCGCGGACCCCGCCTGCCGCTCTCCCTGCGGGCCCAGCCGTCACGACCTAATGGCATCATATAGTCCCAAGCGCACCCAGCCCTCCGCTCCTTCACGCGGCCGCGAGCTCCTTCGGGTCTGGGTAGCACCAGGCCTTTGGGAAGCCCCCATGAACGGGACCCCCTCGCCCCCCACTATCCCCCCACCACAGGCCGCCAGAAGGCGATGTTCTAATTCCGTGCTGTGCCGGCACCTTCCACGTGACCCGGCGCAGGGCTGATCACACCCAGTTCTCGCTCAGACGCAGTGCGTGTGGAAGATCTATGCTGCTCACGGATGAGGGAAGCAGCAGGTGCGAAGGTGGTTCAGGGGAGAGCACCCGAGGCGGAGACTGAGTCAGTGTGGGGAAGGAAGCCGCAAGGAGACGGCAACATGCGACGTGAAACCCGTTAGAAGAGCAGCACAGCGGCAACCTCTGGGTTTGCGGCCTCTACAGGTTTGCAGCTCACTTTACAGGGTCTGGGCCAAATCCTAAATAGTAAGTCAAACACAGTCAGAGTCCTTAAGGCAGAAGAGCCTTAGGCAGACTTACTCAGCAAGGCTCTAGTTCTGGCTGGCGCCTGCAACCTCCGACCCGCAGGCCGAACCCGGCCCACCTCCTGCTTTGTAAATAAAGTTTCACTGGTGCACGGCCTCGCTCACCGGTTCGTGTACGGCCGGCCCCACGTTCATGCTCTCACGTGGAGCCGCAAAGCTGCAGCGGAGACCCCCTGGCCCCCGAACCTATGTGTTTACCACGCGACCTACCCTGCCTGCGTCCCGCCACAGGGCACGCGGTGTGTCTCCCGCCTCCTCCCGAGGCGTCTTCCACACTTGCTGCCACTTGTCCCACGAGCCCCCAACGTGGGTTCAGGGTCTGACTTGCCACTGAAGCCCCAGCACCTCCCCCAGGGTCCAGCCCAAACTCGGGGCCCGACCCGTTGGTTTAACACACAGACAAACGTGTGTGTGACTTCCAGGGCAGTATTGAAAACGGGCCGCCTGGCACTGAGCTCCAGAAACAAATTATTACCGAAAACACGATTGTAGTTCTAGACCTCGGCGGCGGCGGGGGTTAAATTTCTACAATAAAAGGTTTACATTTGGATCTAAAGAGACAGGAGCCTTCTCAGTGCGGAAGGGGAGTCCTCTGGTCCCTGCTGGGCTCCTTGGGCTCTCTGGCTGGATTTCAAGACCATCACTACGATGGACTTTCTAGAAGCAAGCGGCCGCTCTCTGCCTAGCAAGCGGCTAGGCAGAGAGTGTGGCAGGATTCTTTAAGGATAAAACCAACCAGAGCTCCGTGGGGAGGCTGGGATTTTAACAATTTTTTCCTTCTTTTTCTTTTAATGCTAACAAACAGCACTTTACAGAAATGCCACGCGTTTCAAATGCCACTCAGCGGGGGTGGTCATTAGGGCCCACCGGGAGCCCGCTGTCCTCTGCTAAAGCCCCAGGGGAGGCTGCTCACCTCCACGGGAGGGCCCTGGGCCGCTGCTCCCACGGCCCGCCTGCACTTGGCGCCTTCAGACACACCTGCTCTTTTAGTTCCTGGGGTCCCAGACCCCGCCAGCTTTGCCATGTGGTTTTCCCATCAGAGCCCTAGTTGCCGGGGCCGCCGTTGCCATGATGAGCTCGGCACCCGGGGGCCAGGGATCAGTGGCCACTCAGAGAACAGGCATTAACTGGCCCACAAGGTAACTGCACGTGGAGAGGAAGCACGTGGACCTGCAGCTGCGCAGGGAGAGGCGAGCCGGACGGGGAGGGCGGGAGGCAGCAGCTCTCCTTTCACCCAGAGCTAAGGAGAGGGGAAAAGATGCTCGAAGAATCCACTCTATGGAAACCTGCCAAACCCCGGTGTCAGGAGGAAAACCTGCCGGCCAAGCAACCTGCACAGCTCCCGAGTCCCCTCGGGCTGAGCTGTGTCCCCGTGCCTGAGCCAGTGGAGCCTCCCAGGGAGCCCCAGACAGCTGCAGCCCCTCCGCGCGGCACTGCTGGCAGATGGCAGCACAGCCAGGAGGGGACTCAGGGTGGACAGGGCTCGAGGCCAGTTCCCGAAGAGTCTGGACAGCCTGCAGCCCTCGTGAGCTGGTGGGGGCGGGGCGGGGTGCCTCTGGCACTGACTGAGTTTTCCTGCTCCGAAACAGCCAGAAGCAGGGTCCCCGCCCTCCCCGCTCCTCCCCAGTACCTTGCTAGTTGCTTATTCATTTACTTTTTAACTATTTAACACTCTTTTTTTTTTGGCGGTACGCGGGCCTCTCACTGTTGTGGCCCCTCCCGTTGCGGAGCACAGGCTCCGGACGCGCAGGCTCAGCGGCCATGGCTCACGGGCCCAGCCGCTCCGTGGCATGTGGGATCCTCCCGGACCGGGGCACGAACCCGTGTCCCCTGCATCGGCAGGCGGACTCTCAACCACTGCGCCACCAGGGAAGCCCTTTAACACTCTTCTTATCTTCGGAAGCAGGAGGGCTGTGAAATGACCATTTGGTCCTCTGCCTTAAACATCCCTCGATCTCAAATGCTGCTCTCCTGGGTCTGTGACCCTGGGTACTCCTGGCCCCATCTGGCTTCCCAGCCACCTCTCCTCTGCTTCCTCCTTTGCCCGCAGTGATCCCGAAACAACATCTCTCCCGGGTCTGTCCCGGCCCCTCCTTTCTCCCCTCAGCAGTGTCCTCCTTCCTCCTGGCATTTGGTGTCCCTCCATGAGGACGGCTCAGACCCCAGCGCGGCCTTCGTGCCTCTTGACCGCCGGGAGGACGTTCCTGCTTCCAGCCTCTGAGCCAGGGCCTCACCCCCGACGCCTGCTGCCCACCCCCCTCCGTCTGCCCGATGCTAGGAGGCCCCTCGGCCTCTCTTACCTTCACTTGATTTCACTGACAGGACCCCAGTTTAGAAGCTCCTGACCGGTCGCTTGAACTATTTGGATAGTCAAGCTCAGTGACTTAAAAGAAAAGAATGACATCTCTTAGAAAAGCCTCTCTTCCTCAAAACAGACCAAAGTTCAGGGCTGCCGGCTAGCCTGCCCTCGTGTCCGGTCATGGCCACTGGCCTCGCGAGCCTGCTTCCCTGATGAGCAGCTAGAAAGTCACAGGTCAGATGGAGCCCCTGGCTGTTGATCTCGGGAAGGCCCCCCTTCCCCATCGGTCACCCTACACAGCCCAGCCTACAATGCCCACAACACTCAGGCCTCAGAAATTTCTGGGCCTCACCTGTTGCGGCCATAAAGTGAGAGACCGGGTCGTCATCCAGTTCGGACGGCACACGGCTTTACCCGCTGGCCCGGGCTCCACTGAACGGCCTTCACTGTCCGCAGACTCGAGGCCAGCCCCCCAGTCTTACCTCCCCCCATGCGTGCCTAGGTTTTTGCCACCTTATTCACATCTCCTCTGAAATACCCTTCTAGGAACCAGTTTTTCCATCAAGTCCTCCCCTACCCAAGAAGAGGCTTCTCCTGGAAGCCACGTGTGCACGCACGACTGTCCCTGCACTGGGGGCCCCTGGGGCCTGCCTCCCTTGAGTCTGTGGGCCCCCTGTGCCTGGCCCAAGCCCCGCACACAAGAGCGGCTCCACGCCGCCGGGCGGCTCAGGACCGGTCTCGGCACCCCGCCCGCCCTCCAGCCGCTGTCTCCGTCTGTCCTGCCGTGGGACCCCGGACCCCTGGCTCCTCTCCTCCCTGCCTCGACAGCGAGGCTGGCCTCCTCCATGTCTGTCACAAGTGTGGGGGGGACGGCATCTGTGTCTGTCCCTTCTCTCCCGTCAGACACAGAGCCTCTCAAGGACAAACAGGACTGCCCACGCCGTCCTGCACCCCGGGGCAGGATTTGGTGCCACTTTCTAAGATCCTGCAGTGCCGGCGAGGATTGGGCCCCATCGCTCACGGAGTGGGGTGTGTGTGGAGGGTCGGGAAAGGGACCGGAAAGCTGGAACCGGCCCGACACATGCTCGTGTGATGTGGGGACCTGGCCTTGGGGCTCCGAAGTGAAGGCCCGTCGGGAGACTCTGCTGGGGTGAAGCGTGGGGAGCGCCGAGACACCCTGGCCCGTGCTCAGAGACCAGGAGATGCAGGCTCTTGCCGACGTTTTCAGACACAAACAACCTCCACCCTTAGTAAAGGTGCTGCAGGCTGCTCACACCGGCTCCTGGCTCCCCTCCGGTCTCGCCTCCCATCACCACCTGCTCACACGGGGCCCGACCACGCAGCTGCTCAGCCCTCACCACGTGCGTATCAGCCACAGTTCTAGTTTCTGTATTTCATGCCCTGACATCCAGGGCCTGGCTGACCCAGCTGGGACTGCCCCTCCCAGGGCAGCCGGGTCCTAGAGATAACAAACAACTCACCTGTGAGCACACCTTTCCAATGCAAACCAGCCAACCCAGAGCCCTCACCCCACCCCCTCCTCCACGGGGCTCCCACACTCTGGACCACTGTCCCCCTGCCCTCATCACCCAGGGCAGGTACCAGACAACCAGGGACGGGCCTGTGCCCCACAGCCTGCTGGAATGGTCCAGACTAGCCCGTCCCCAGCCTGCCCACCCTGCCTTGTCCACTCCTTCCACGGAAACCACAGTGAGGTCTCTGGTCCACACTGCCCCCCTCTGCCTCCTGGGAGACCCTGGTGCTTCCCTGTGTGGCCCTGCCCGGCATCATGTGCTCCCTTCTCTTGGGATCTGTGAGAAACAAATGGTCTTTTCAGGGAGTTGTCTCCTGATCTATTGGCCTCACTCTACCTGAATAGAAGTGAAATTCACATTTTAAAACGGCGGGCGCCACGCCTTTCACTCCGCTATTCTCTCTGTTTGGGATGCCCTGCTCCCCATCAAAATACTGTGCATCCACCCTTCAAGGCCCAACTTAGAGTTCACCTCCTACATGCAGCCCTCCTTGATTACCCTATTCTGTTACCCATTTTCTTTCTGCTACTGTCTTGGCAACATTTTTTATAACAATTCTCACAAGCCTCATTTTTATTGATTATTACATTACATCTCAATCATCCCTCCCACATTTCCGCCCAGATTGTGAGTTTCTGGAGGTGGGGACTAAAACTTTTCCATCTTTGTAATCTACTAGTACGTAGCATGAATCCTGAAACCTGTATGACAGTAGATGCTTAATAAATGTTTGCTGGATGAATGTATGACTAAATGAAACAAGTATAAAACCTAATGACCAGAAAAATGAAACATACAGGCAAATCTAAAATTCCAACAAGAGAATTAGGATGGAAGAATTTTAGCGGTCCTCAAAAAGAACAGGAAACTATGACTCTCGTAAAATTTAATTTAGTTGGACCCTTGTGATTTACATGTGCATTGACCTCTATTTTTTGGAAATGACATTTGTAGTAAAACGTGTCCCTCAGTTGTACTTGAGTTGTCACTTACGCTGCAGTATTTTCTTCTCCTGTCTTATTTTTAAAAGTCCCATAATAGGACCTAAAAGGATCTGACAGACTAATGAACAAAAAAGCCACTTCAAACCGTTCATCTTGTACAGATTTCCTATGCAAGTTGAGAAATAAAAGAGAAAAGTCATCGTAAGGGTGTTATCATGGACAGTCAAGCAAACAATAAACATTTTGAAATATCCGAGTGTATATTTCACCGTCACCTAACCCCTCAGTACCTAAGCGCTCAGGCAGAGGCGTTACACCAGAACAGAGCTGAGGCCCGTCTCGGCAAATCTACCCAGATGGCTGGGCCATCGTTGAAGAAGCCATCAGAGGAGTGACAGCCCTCTTACGCATCTGTGACAGACTGTTCAGAAAAAATGTCACTCTTTTTCTTCCTATTATGAAAAAGAAATTCAACCACAGTCAAGGCGTATTACAGTTGAAATGGTGACAGATGCTTATCAAAAGGGCCGCAAACAGCCCTAATGCCACCCACATGGAGGGAAGGAGGAGAGAGAATTAGCGATCAGGAACCCCCAACTCCAGACCTTGAAGTGATGAGATAGAAAGCGTCTGGCCTGTGACCCTGCCAGAGACCCTGCCAGAGACAGAGCACACCGTCGGAGGCAGAAGACACACAGACAAAGGATGGAAGGTCTCTGCTGGGAAAGGGGACCGGGGACGGCTGGACGCGGGATGGCTTTGGCTCCCTGTGACTACGCTCTCCCACCAGCAGCTGGACGCCCAGCTGGCTTCCGGCTGCACGAGCTGCTCCTTCCCAGCTGCACCCACACTGCCCCCACCGGGGACGCGGCCCACCTGCTCCTCTGACCGGAGGCCCGCGTGGAACTCCAGCACCTCCTGTCCTGAGCACTGCAGGTCGCTGACCTTGGTGGGCCCAGTCTGGGGCTGGCCTGGCGGTTGGCTTGACTCTGCAGTGTTTCCCGGGGCTGAACCCTGCGCTGTCCCACGGGCCTGTGCCAGGAACACCCCCAGTGCAAGGACGGTCCTTCCTCGGAGCCACAGCCACTCGAGCAGCTCTTCGAGTTCAAACACTTGCTGTGGCTTTAATATTTTTATTATGTGCTGTGTTTACTAAGTGCTTAATAAGTGTGAGTCCGACGCTGAGGCTCTAAGGCGTTGTTACTCTCCCAACGTCTTCCCGAGGGAGCGAGGCCAGGAGAGGCCGCAGGGCTCGTTCTGTGGGCCAGGTCCCCGTCCCTGTGGCCCTTGGCAGCGCGACGGGTCTCCTACACCCCCGGCAGCCTCGTGCCGAGGACGGCTCCTCTCTGACGTGCCCGGTTTCCGCTCTGGCACCGTCTTCGCTGGTCAGCCTGTCCCTCCCCGGCCTTCCTGGGGCCACGTACTTCCTGGCAGGTCCCAGCTGGTCCCATCCTGCGAACAGCCGGGCCCAGCTGAGGATGGAACACTGGACGGCCCCGGGCAGAGCCGGGCATCTGAGTGTCTTGTTCCAGGGAACCTCCGGTCTTCCTAAGCCTCTATGTTTCCCAACTTGCTATTTAACGCTTTGATGGACTGTTAAAGAGGAGAAATCACTGGGAATCATACGCAGCAAAGCAGACCGTTGAGAGCAACGTTTCAGAGAGCTGCTCCCCCGACGTGGGCACACCTCCCCGTCCTCGTTCTAAAGGAGGGTCGTGAAGAGCCTCCCGGAGGCCCACGGCTGTCTGCTTCTCCCTCACTTGCCGTGAGGTCCCGGTGCCCTGTTTCTTCCGTGAGTCCCTCTTCCCTCCGCGCTGGAGATGGGGGCACCCAGAGGTCAGCTCGGGGCTGGAACCCACCGGTCCTCGGCATGTGCGGAGTGGGTGCAGGCGTGGAGGGGACAGATGAGGCCTTGGACGGGCAGGAAGGCTCCCAACCTGGAACTCCCAGGCAGCGTGCTGGCTGCAAGCCCAGCAGCCTGGGCCTCAACTGTGACAAAACAAAGTGTTTTTCCCGAGAACTCGACGCCAGGAGAGATTTACTGGGAGAGGCCTGGACCAGGTATGATGGGGAAACACGGGGCCCCGTACGCCCCGAAAGCTTTCTCTCGGGGGAGCACGTCAGCAAAAGGAAAAGGAAACAAAGCCCGGCCTTCCACTCTTCAGCCCCTGATCCGGTCCCTTGGGGGGACGTGTACGTGGGAGACAGAGCGTCACTCCACCCCGCACCCCAAGTTCTCCGCGGAAGGTGTGTCTCCAGATGCCACCGCCGCAGACCCTGCTGGGCCGCCTCGGGCATCTGTGAGCGCCTCGCCCGCGGCTCCTGGGCACTGGCCCGCCACCTCCGCTGCCCTGTAGTTATCTAGAGACCAGCGCTCTGCAGCCCACGCTGCGTTTCATTAGCCCATAACACTCCCTGAAACAGTGGCTGTTAAGAAAATGGCTACTATTATGCACAAATAAGCACTAAATGGGCTTTTTCTTTACATTTTCGGATGGAACCAGTTTTGTCTGCACCCAAGTGCTACCACCAGCATCTTCGTTACAGAAAACCTTGCTCAGAGCAGCCTTTGGAGAAGCCCGGGTGTTATCTTGGCTATTAGACACAGCCAACAGCTGCGAACGGCGGGGCTCCCAGACGCACCGGGCCGGCAAGCAGGATCAAAGGGAAAGACGTCACATTTGCAATTGCCCCTTTTACCGCACGCCGTGAAAGTGTGGGAGGAGATGTTCTGCTCACTCTACAGTCAAAGGTTACTAATTAAGCAAAGCATTACGGAACCAGAAATACCCATAAAAGCTGCTATTTAATTTTTTTTTTTTTGCGGTACGCGGGCCTATCACTGTTGTGGCCTCTCCTGTTGCGGAGCACAGGCTCTGGACGTGCAGGCTCAGCGGCCATGGCTCACGGGCCCAGCCGCTCCGCGGCACGTGGGATCTTCCCGGACCGGGGCACGAACCCGCGTCCCCTGCATCGGCAGGCGGACTCTCAACCGCTGCGCCACCAGGGAAGCCCTGGTATTTAAGATTTTAACCCACGTCTGAGCATCAGCTAATTACAGGGCCTTTCAAGGGGCTCCTCCAGTGATGAGGATCTTTGGTTCCATAATTCACTGATGACAGCTCCAGGAACACAGCCTGCTCAGCGCACTTCGACAAACGGTCAGAATTCAAAGGAAACTTTTCTGCAAAGACGTGGATCAGAGGGGAGGAAAGCAAGCGCCGTCCTGCCACAGAACGTTTTAGCAGGAGCCCAGTCCTTGCTCCCGGGGGCTGCTCAGCTGTCCTCTGCCCTGGCTAACTGTCGAGGTCCCTGGGGACGGGGCTCAGATGTCACCCCCTTCGTGGGCCTCTACGGCCACCTGAAGGACTCCGTTCCTCCCTCCTCGGCGTCCACCAGCACCCTGAGCGAACCTCTATAATCACCTGCCCACTTTCTACGTGATTAATCGCTAAGCGGCCGACTTCTTGCTGGCCTGCGTGTCCCCGAGCCTCACTCCTCCGAGGATCCCAGCCTGCGGCCAGGCACAGGGCAGGAGGCGACAACCGCTTCTTGGGTGAGACACTGGGTGAGCGAACGCTGGGGCTGCACTGCAGCACAGAGCGCCTGCCTGGGTGTGGCCTGCATCCATTTGAAGGGAATTGGGTGTGGAATATTCCAGAAGACATCACCTGTGCCAGTCACGGTCTCTAGGGTCCCATCGTGTTGATTCTAGGAAAGTTGGAGCCTGCCTGGACCAGCAATGTGCCAAGACACCCTCAGAGAAGTAGCGGTGATGCACTGAGGCTTCCTGGGGGACAACATGACATGGACATGGCCTCCCACTGCCCTGAGGGGCTGACGGGCTTCTCAGAGGAGATTTTCCTTGTAAAGTACCTCGTGCCTATAGAACGCAGAGCCACGCACATCTTAGACACATAGACATAAACAAATGTTCTAGTCCTCCAGCAGCCTGCACGACAGGTGCCGTCATTCCTGTTCTACAGCTGAAGGACCCGAATGGGAGGGGCAGAGCTGGGGTTCAAGGCCCGGGCTCTCTGGCCCCAAAGCCTGCACTGTCTGTGTCACTGACAGTGTCGCTCTTCGTGCCACATGTCCTCAGGGACCCTGTCTGTGGCCCCTCCTGGGGGTGAGTCAGAGGACGATGCATGGAATGTGATGAGGCCAGGAGGGTGGCACAAGGAAAGATCTCTCAGAGGCTGCAGGTCTGTTCTCTACCTGGACGGGGCCATGTGTGTTTTAGGAGATGATGGGGGCGGGTCGAAGTATGCTCTGCCTTGAGTCTGCAGATGACCGAACACTGGCCTAGCAATGAAGTGGCTTTCAAGGCCTTTAAAGAGACGCCCATTCATTGATTTGTTTTTTTTTTTTTTTTTTTTTTGCGGTACGCGGGCCTCTCACTATTGTGGCCTCTCCCGTTGCGGAGCACAGGCTCCAGATGTGCAGGCTCAGCGGCCATGGCTCACGGGCCTTAGCCGCTCCACGGCATGTGGGATCCCCCCGGACCGGGGCACGAACCCGTGTCCCCTGCATCGGCGGGCGGACTCTCAACCACTGCGTCCCCAGGGAAGCCCCCCATTCATTGATATTTGAATGGACACCCTGCTGTAATTTGCCTTCGAGGTTAGTAGGAACCGTTCACAGATAAAAGCAGGATTCGTTTGCCCCAGGATGGATGTTCACGCTAACCTTTGCCACATCACTGTGATGTTTTCTTGGGATAACTTAGTATATGATTGAAAACCAGTTCCAACGAACTTGCCCGAGCGAATGGATTAGTGCAACGTAAACCAGGTAGCAGCCTGCTGGTGGAGTCAGGGCAGAGGGTGGAGGAAAGGGGCACCTCGTCCGCGTGGCAGGAGGAGTCGTTACAGGGGCCGCGAGCGAGTCAGCTCTGGGGTGGGGCCGGCTTGGGCCCCTACCCACCGAGTGACAAAATGCTCGACACACCCTCTAGCCTCCTCTTGGCCAGGAGACGCCTGTAGCCCTCACGCCTGGGGTTTGGCGCTGAGCTGCTTTTTATAGATGAACACTTGCTCTCCAGGAACACTGAAACACAAATGGTTCAAATAACGCGTTTCAGGAGAAAAAATGACCTTTTCGGTTTTGAAGTTCCAACTGTCTGCACCACTACCAGAATTTTTAGACGTGCTGAGCTAACGTTAAACTATTTTAGAA
Source organism: Pseudorca crassidens (assembly GCF_039906515.1). Taxonomy (NCBI): domain Eukaryota; kingdom Metazoa; phylum Chordata; class Mammalia; order Artiodactyla; family Delphinidae; genus Pseudorca; species Pseudorca crassidens. Next base: position 3,047,501 of record NC_090310.1, on the reverse strand, counting down.
AGACTATTTCAAAGGGACTTCCAGTTCTGGAGATATGGCAGACTAGCTAACCCGAAAAGCCTCCGGCCCCAAAGCCAGAGCAGAGCCGGACAGAGTGTAACAGACGCATAACAGATGCATGGCTGGGCGCAAGGGGAAGCGAGGTCCGTGCCCGGAGGCCAACAGGGTGGGAAGTGAAGCTGCAGCTAAACTCGCCGTGAAAGCTAAGCAAGCACTGACTGTAAGAAAAGATGGTAATTGTCATCGGAGCCTTCGCGGACGTAGGAAACAAGGAAGACGTGAACACTGGACACAGCCACAAGTATGACTTGGAATGAAGGAATTTTAGAATCCTGTACCACTGGGAGGAAGACAGAGATAATGGTTAACTTTAGATTTTGATAACTTAAGTTTGCAAGTTAAAAGTCTTAGGGCAGCCTTCATCCTTCCTTCCAGAAGGCCAAGGCAAAGGAGCTTATCCGGACCTGTGCAGAGAAGGTGTCCACCCGGCTCAAAGGACTGGCCGCATATGGGGGGCTCAGCAAGTAAGTAAACAGAAGGAGGATACTGGGAGCAAAGCAGGGCTAGTATAAATGTGGAAAGGGGGGCAGCCTGAGTAAATGGATGCTACTGAATTGTATTTGGAGGTGCTGCTGTCAACTACTGCTTCTCAGTGTGTGCAGACAGATATAGAGACAGACCTGGAGGTAGACCTGCATGCACGTGGGCACGTGTGTCTCCTAGCTCTGTGCGCTGAGAGGGCCTGGGAGCTACGACACCCCAGGAGCAAGGAGCACATCTAGTGCCCAGATCTTGCTTTCACTCTCCACTGAAAGGATCCAAGTTTCCTTGGAGAATGGCTGGGAAGGAAGGTAAAAGAATAAGATAATCCAGGAACATCTTGTGCCAGAAAGTAAGGAGGTACTCCCAGTAACTGGAACACGTGAAAAGAACACAGATGCTGGCTGGAGGGCCCCCCACGGGTCAAATGTAGGAAAGTTTGAGCATCACCATAAACAATGACAGCAACGGATTACAACCTGTTACATAAAATAGGAATCCGTGAGTCCACACTGATATAAACAAATAAATGAATGAATAAGTGAGAAGAGAAAGCTCTTTTGTTTTTTAACGATAAAAGTCCAATCAATAAATGTAGAAGAAATGATCGAATTAGAAAGGTCACAAGTGCGTGCCGCATTATACTAACTAATTCTGGCAAAACATAATCGGTGAATGACAAACTAGGGATGTGAGTGGAAAGGAGAATGAGATTTTCACATAATCTTGAAGTATCTCCCCACAAAATACTTATTCACCGTGAAAGGGAGAAAAGTAACTTTACAGTGGACAAAACCCGGTGGACTCCATTTCAATCGAGTGAGCAAAATTAGCTCCACCAAAGATGGGGCATTTTGATATCATGTTAAACCCCACAAGACACAGTGTGAAGAACTCAGCATCGCTTCTGTGACATTCTGACCAAAAATGCATAATCTGGGTCTAATCGTGAAGAAATAGACACATCCACATTGAGGGATATCCTAGGAAATGAACGGCCTGTGATCTCTGAACCTGTCGAGGTCATGAAATGACAGGCATGGCCGAGGAACTAATCCAGGTGAGGGGGATGGAGAGACAGGTGGTTTTCTGTGGTTTTGAAATACTTTCAAGGTGAAAGGTAAAAATGAACTTCAGGGCAGTCTCAAACTTTTAAGGAACGGCTACAGGCTGGCGGTGAGCTAGCTGTGAGCACGGCAGCCCAGGAGCTGCACAGACGGGGGGTCTGTGTCATCACCCACGGGCCCCGTGCCATGGACCTGCACTGCCCTGGCCACTCTGAGACACCAGGTGCAGGCCTGGAGGGGCACGGCCACCTCTGGGGAAAGGCACGGAGCCTGCCCAGATCATCCCCCCTGGGGAACGGAGCCTCGGAACCTCTGGAAAGAGACGTGGGCAGAGGCCGGATCGCTGACACGTCCTACTCCAGGCCCCATGCACGGGGCCCCCGAGGCAGGACCAGAGCAGCAAACGTGGTACCTTTTCAACCCCCCGTGTCACCTGGGAAGTTCCATACAAACAGGATGGACCCCACGGCCGGAAATGCTGACGAATTGATCTGAGGTGGGGTCTGAGCGCTGGTGTGTCCTGGAATCTGCGCTGACCCGCGGCTGGGATGAAGAACGCCGGCTACCTTAGGAAGATGGTCACGAGGCTCCTGTCTGTACCAGCAAGGCCAGGGCGTCAGCACCCTCCCTCTCAGCTCCCCTCAGAGCAATCCCAACCGAATTTATGAAAACTGGTGAGAAAGCGAACTCTTGGTCTTGAAAGCCAAACCAACAACCAGAAAAGCCAAGTTCACCTACGAACATGAATACAAAAATCTTAAACCCAAACTAAAGCAAACCAAATGAACATCGCGTTGTGTTTATCTCAGGAACACTGGGACGGGCGAACATTAGAATATCAACATAAATCATCTCAGCAACAGATGAAAGAAGAAAAAACATGAACAACTCAGTAGATGCAGAAAACAGTTTGACAAAATTAAACTTCTTCATGATTCTTTTAATCCTAAAAAAACACACAAAAAAACACCCCTCCTAGCAAACCAGGATTAGAAAAGCATCGTCTGAACCCAATACAAACTACCTGCAAAAACAAAGCCTCAAGAATCCCACACAAAACCTCCCGTAAGTCTTGTAAATGTCACACTTGATAATAAAATCTTAAAAGAATTTCTTTAAAGTTAGTAATAAAACAAAGGTTGTCCTAACGCTGCTCCAGTTCACTATGATCCCGGACGATCTAGCCCTCCCATTAAGAACAATAAATAACAAGAAACAGAAAAGAGAAAGAAAGGTTTCAAAGGAAGAAGTAAAACTAGCAGCAGGTGACGTGACTTCTTTACAGAAAACTACAGAAGAATTAACAGACTAACAAGACATTCTCCACTTCTGGCCCTGAGGCCCTCACACCAGGCCGGGTGGTGGTACAGCTGCAGCCTCAGGTGTGGGCCAGGGGCCAGGCCGCTCAAGCCGGATCCCCTCCCAGGCTGAGCCGTGTGGTCCGGGGACGTAACTGAGTCCCTCGGGTCTTGTCTGCAGGAGTGGGTCACAGCAGCCTCCTCTCGGTCAGTATGAGGTTTAAATGAGTTAATGTTTGTAAAAGCACTTAGAACACAGGAGAGGTCATTAAATTAAAAAAAAAAAATCAAAAATCAACTGTGATCTTATATGCCAGCAACAGAGTCAGAAAATGTACCAAAATGTACATACATTGATTAACCCTCCTGACCATCTCGCAACAGCACTACTGACCCTGTTTTACAGACGAGGACGCCGGGGCTTGCGCAGAAGTTAAGTTACGTCCAGGACCACAGAGCTAGGAAAGGAGGGCAAGAAAAAGGGGGGCCGGGGCCGCTGGTGCACAGTCCATACTTTTCCGATCACAGTTTTTGAGGCACGCTGATGGCCCCTCAGTTTGCCTGCCTTTTTGGGAGCAGGGTGAAGGTGGGAATAGACAGCCCAGTGCTTTTGCCAGGAAGAAAAGAGCTGACAGAAGTAGGTTTAAACAAATGGAAAGATGTATCATGTTCCTGGATAGAAAGACGATATCATAAGACAACAGCAAGGAGAGTAAAGCAGTGTGCACGCATGCGTGTGTGTGTGCGCACGCGTGCGTGTGTGCGTGTGCGCATGCGTGCATGTGCGTGCGCATGCGTGTGTGCGTGAGTGTGCGTGTGCATGCATGTATGTTGGTGGGGATTGGGAAGACCTTACCAGACATTAAAACAAATTTTAAAGCCTCTCTAATTAAACAGTGTAGAGTTAGAGCACGAACAGCCTGACTAATAGAACAGAATAAACAGTTCAGAAACAGACCCAAGTGCATATGGGAATTTAATACTACAAATCAGGAGGAAAAAACGGACTTTTTAATAGATGTTCTGGGGACAATTGCACAGCTATTTGCAAAGTGATAAAAGATGGACTCATACCTCACTCCATACAAAAGAACAAATTCCAAATGGATGGAGACCTAAATGCAAACATGAAACCACAGAACTGGTAGTAAAAAAATTGGGTGAATTCCTTTTTAACCTGAGAAGGAGGAAAATCTTTCTATCTAAGACTTGAAGTGCAAAACCTTGCAAGAAAAGATTGATAAATTAGACTTCAATTTTTTCTGGCATGGCAACAAATTATATATATTGCTGATGGAAATGCAAAATATACAACCTATAGCAGAGGGATTTGGTAATGTCTAGGAAATTTACATATACATTCATTGCTTGATCTTGAAATCCCGTTCCTAGGAACCTATCCCAAAGATTCAGTGGCAAAAGCACAAACTGCGCATGCAAAAGGCTGAAAGCACCTTTAGGTAGAATAATGCCCCCTGAGGCATCCTCCCAACCACCCCCCAGGTGTCCACACCTTAATCCCTGGGACCTGTGGGTAGTTACTCCACACAGAAGGGATTCTGCAGACGTGATTAAGGTCAAGAGCCTTGAAATAGGGAGATCATCCTGGATTACAGGGGTGGGTCCTGGAAAGTGCGAGAGTGGGGCAGCAGAGTGGGTCAGAGGGATGAGACAGAAGGAGACAGTTGAAACCTGGGAAGGACCTACCCGCCATGCCTGGCTCTGAAGGTGGAGGGAGGGACGTGGTGGTCGTAGAAGCTGGGGATGGTGACAGCCAGCTCGGTCCTAGGACCACTGGCAACAGCCTGAATGAGCAGGAGATGGTGGCCTTCCAGAGCCTCCGGACAGGAACGCAGCCTGCCCACACCTGGACTTCAGCCCACGGAGCCCAAAGCTGTGAGATAACACACTTGTGTTGTTCCAGCCACTGGGCTTTGGCTGTTCGTTGTGGCAGCAGCAGGAGAGGAACGCACACCCCAGGTGTCCAGAGGACCAGCTGAACACACAGACTTGCACGTCCACACAAGGGAAGACCACACGCCAGGCACGTGATGTTCACGTGTCTTCAACTGAAGAAAGCAAAGCACCTTCTGCATACGGAAGGGGGACACGGGTACGTGTATTGCTAACGCTGCAAAAGACAAAAGAGGACCAGCCAGAAACCTACTGTGGGGCTTCTGGGGAGAGAGGCAACAGCGTGAAGGGAGAATGACGAACACAAACTTCCCTGAACACAACTAGTAGTTCTGACTTTGAGATCATGCAAATGAGTTACGTGCTCAAAAGTAAATTAAATTTTAAGGGCTTCCCTGGTGGCGCAGTGGTTGAGAGTCCGCCTGCCGATGCAGGGGACGCGGGTTCGTGCCCCGGTCTGGGAAGATCCCACATGCCGCGGAGCGGCTGGGCCCGTGAGCCGTGGCCACTGAGCCTGCGCGTCCGGAGCCTGTGCTCCGCAACGGGAGAGGCCACAACAGTGAGAGGCCCGCGTACCGCAAAAAAAAAAAAAAAAAAAAAAAGTACAAATGATATTTAAAGAAAGCAATCTCTAAAAATTGAAGCAAAAGAACAAAACAAAGACACTGAAATGAATGAAGCTAATCTGTATTAGGCTGGTGACAGAAACACACAGAGAAGAATTCAGACTCAGTATTTTGACTGTACGTTCACAGTGTAATACGGTCTAAGGACAAATAAGTGGCATTCAGCAGGCTCCTTGGCAATATCATGGACGTGGCAATTTTGAAACTCTTTATAGAATAACAGGATAAAGAAAATAAGTAATTTTGTTAATATTTCTAGAAAGCACACTTTTAGTATAAAAGTTACTGAAAACGTAAATTCAAAGTGAAGTAATCTTAAATTTGAATTGGAAATATCAGTACGAACTCACGATGTTTCCAAACACATGGGTTTCCTCTCTCTATCCGCTGGAAAATTCTAGAAGCAATGACCAGTCAGCAGCAATGAGCACCCTCCCCTCCCCTTAGTGCCCAGGTTACGGCCTTTAAATACGATTTGACGCTGAACGAAACCAGGCAGCGGCGGCTCAGTTTGAGCTTCAGCTCGGCGCTCGAGGGCGCAAGATGCTCCCGGGAAATCCCCCTGCATCAGGAAACAAGGAAATCGTCCAAGATCAGTCATCGTGAGGTCAGAACACCTAGAACATGAAGGGCTGCCCACGGGCCAAGATGGGTCAGCGTTAGGTTCAAAAAGAATGACGACTGTAGGTGACTGAAACAGACTGAATACACAAGAAAACCCGTCCTGTCCTACTGACACTCAGGAAAAGAGAGAGCAGGGCAGAAAAGGAAGAAAGAAAAACCTGTTCACGTTGGGAGTGACTGGGAGCCGGTTCCTCACTGCAACGCCCTGCCTTCCTGTGTTCAGGGTAACAAGCTGACCTGAGGGAGGAGGGTAGCGCTGCTTCTCAGAGCTCCAGCTACTAAATGCGGAAAGACGGATAGCAAGTTGCCCTTTTGAGTATCTGTAGATAACACTGAATTCAGGCAAGGGTCACCGATGGGTGAGACCACTGGATACGAAGCTGACGAGAGGACAAGGCAGGGACCAGGCTGCCGATCGTGTGGTGTCCCTACGTTCCCTAGAGGGGGGTCCCGAGACCCCATGTGTCCTGATGTGCCGCCGTATGAAGCCCCCAGCCCCGCCCCGGAATCACTCTCCACCACAGTGACCACGACAACGTGGGAACGATCCAATGGAGGTTTTAGAATGAACTTCCTGTTTACAGGAAACACGGGGGCAGGGGGACACGTGAAGTGACACTACAAGGATGCAGATGGGAGATGCTTCTCCGATGGAGGGCGTTCCACGGGACAGGGGACTGGGGTTTGTAACAAGGCAGTGGCAGGGGAACAGAAGGGGCTCTGGGTGAAAAGGGCAACATCTCTAGTGGCAGAAGGCAGCTGAGTGGTGGGCGGGGACAGGGTGGGCTTGAGGGGGTGCTAGGGAGGATTGCAAAGGGCGCAAGGGAGCTAGCTTGTGGGGCCGATGGGCTTGCTCACTATCTAGACTGTGGCGAGGGCCTTACAGGTATACAGACATGCACGCCTGTGTCGAAACTTAACAGACTGTATACTCGAGAAATGTCAAGTTTATGATACGCCAACTACACCTTGAAAAAGCTGTTAAAATTTTTTAAAAAATGATTTAAGAGACACGACAACCAAATGCATAATGTGAACTCTGTGTGGACCCTGTTCTCATCAAAGCCACAGTAAAGAGACGCTTTCGGAAAATCTGGGGAAATGTGAATGGTCCTGATTATTTATTAGATGATGTGAAGGAATGTTTATGAATTTTGTCAGGTGTGATAATGGCATTCTCGTTATGAGAAAATACATCCGTAGTTTAACGTAAAGGTATCGAAGGAAGACAAGTGCACAGGATGAGAACAGGTGTGCAGCCCAGATCCAGACCGAGAGACAACATTCCTAACATTCCAGAGCCTTCCCGTACAAGACCCCAGAGGGGACCAGCCCTCTAACGCCCAAGATTATGTTTTCTTCTCTGGGACTTTGTACCTGTGGACTCACATCACGAGTGTGGCTTCTCTCGCTCAACACTGTGCTTGTGAAATTTGTGCCCATTCAGTGCTGAATACGTGGGAATAAAATGACGTGTGGTCTGAGATACGCAGCGGTCACCAGTGGAGAGAGGGAAGGGGGGGCATGTGGGGCAGGGGAGTACGAGGCACAAACTAAGCTACAGGATGTGTTGCACCACACGGGGAATAGAGCCACTATTTTATAATAACTGTAAATGGAGGACAACCTTTAAAGATTGTGAATAACTATACTGTACACCTGTAACTCATATAATATTGTACAGCAGCTATACTTCAATTTAAAAAGAAAAGGTGCAAACTAATAGGCATGAAATAAATAAGATATAAGGATTTAATGCATAGCACAGTGAATATAACCAATATTTTGTAATAACTTTAAATGGAGTATAATCTATAAAAACATTGAATCGCTATGTTGTACAATTGAAAATAATGTAATAGTATGAATAGACGATACATCAGTAAAATTTCTTTTAATTGAAAACAAAACCCCCAAACACTCCAGCCACAATAAAAAGTAGGACTAGATGGATCTAGATAAGAGAAGAGACGAGCCTGGGTGATGGGTGTGTGTGGGAGCTCATTAGATCATGCTGCTTCCTTTTGGGTATGTTTAAAATGTTTTAGATTAAAAATATAAATAGGTCAGTTGTGGGACAGAAGCACGAAGCAAACGTAGTGTGCAGAGAAGTGCTATGTGTTCCCCCATCGCTTCCTCTCCTCGGACAGACAGAAGGAAGGACCCTTCCCAGACCCCCTGCGGCTGCCTGGAGCCCGCGACTGTCCTGGCGAACAGAACCCAGGGCAGAAGGAGTGTGGACGCTCCCAGGTCCGGCTCTGGAAGCACAAGACGCAGATCTTGAGTCGAGCCACGGAGGGGTGGGCATCTCCACTCCTGTGGCCCCGCCTGGCCTGACTCCCACTCGGAAGCCCTCGGAGTTTGTGTCCTTGGCGTTCACCGTGCCCAGCTGTACTGCTGTCCAGTGACGCCAAGGACAGACTCTCGGCTTCTGTGTCCCTCCGAGCACTCGCCCGGCTCCATCTGGCCGACTCTGAGACGCCAGGACTGGTTTCCAGGAGATCCCACAATTTTTCTCCTTGATTTTCTTCGATGCGTTTTAAAGTTCGCTTTTATTCTTTTGGTTTTCATTTCCAGGGGATTTATTTCTTCAGTTTGATGGGAGGTAGGGGCATACGGTGATTTTTTTCTACGTAAATAATTGTTGCAGCCCCATTGATTGATCAGTTCCAAATAGCTGGTTCCCATTGTCAGAATCCTGCAGAGGTTTCTGGAAACAGTTGCTTAATGAAAGTTTTGAAGATGTAGATGGAATCCGTGCCCTGATTTATGGCCAGTTTCCAAGCGAATTGTCTTGCAGTAGAGCACAAGCACAGTCACGAAAATCGCTAGGGTTTTCCTACGGACAATAACTGTTTGGAAACTTTACCACCCCCACCGTGCGGGTCTTTGTCTGTTTTCTCAGCTCTTAGAACAAGGCGCTTCTGGGTGGGTGGGCTTCACCGAGGCCCCTGTGACCCTCCCTCTGACGCGCGAGCCCTGTGGGGCTTGCTATCTTGCTATCGTGCTTTGAGTCAGAGGCAAAGTTCTCCCTAAGGTCGACCCTCAGGCTCCCCGTGACCTGCCCCCGGCTCTTCCCTACACGCCCTCACTCCAGCCATCCGGCACCCCTGCCGTCCTCACAGGTAAAGCGCATGTTCCTCTCCCAGCAACCTGAGGGTCCTTCTCCTGAGAGAGGACCTTCCTCCTTTACGGCACAGACTTTGTCTGTTTTTGTTTACCACTGTGCCCCTCGTGCCTAGCATAGTGCCTGGAAATAAACACGCTCTACAAACATTGCTGAGCAAATGCATATTCATTCATTCATTCATCCGAGAGAAAAGTTGTACCAAACGATCCTCTTAGTCTGTTCGGTAGCGAATTGTGATACAGAATTAAAAGAAGAATCTCAACCAACAATGCCATCAAATTGGGGGAACTTACCATATACTGAACCACAACTTGAATGCTCACCCCATGATCACTTCTCCCACCCTCCAGTAAGAGCCCAGCCTAACATCCCGCTTTCCCCCATCTTCCCACACCCTAACCCCGGCATCCCAGCCGCCTCCAGTCTCTGGTTCTCCTCCTCCAAACATCACCACCTCCCAAACTACCCAGAGGCAGCTCCAGCTACGGACTCATCACTCTGCAAAGGCATCAGTCAACCGTCTCTCAACTTTAGGCCCCAGTGTTACTCTGTGGAAACTGCAACTCTCGGCTTCAAGGAGACCATACCTGTCCCTCCACGATCCACCTGGAGATGGACGTCTTCCCGTCGTAGCCGGGTCGGAACTGCAGGGTGGCTGAGCGAGGGCTGATGTTGGAAATGACCAGATTGGATGGGGCACCAGGGAGCTCTGGAGATAAACGAGAGGGGAAAGGTGGAGGTTTAAATTCCGTCACAGCGTAGGAAGGGTATCAACATATCAGCAAGTAAACAGCTCCAAAACGCCTTTATATCAGAACAGGGCTTGTTTTCACAACCACGAAGGTGAGAAGCACAGCTCTCCAGGAATGTGCTCACAGCATGACTGCCACTCCAACGGGGTGGCCCGTCAGGCCCCAGGCCACGTGCCGTGTCACTGGAGACCTGTGAATGTGGCTCCCAGATGACAAACCATGAAGGTCGGGTCACGTCTCACTCATCATCTCCCTGAACAGCAGGGGACTGTTCAACAGCAGACACTTGTTGAGTGAAGAGCGGATGGACGAAGGTGGTTCTTCCAGGATCCTCAAAGAACCCAAAGGACCGACCGTCCCTCCTCCCTCTGACAATGACCTTGACGCCTTCGAAAGAGGCGGGGGGAGCGTGCACCCCGTGCGTCTCCAGGCAGCTTGACGTGGGGAGGTGTGCAGGTCCTGAGCCGTAGGCTTCCTGGCTCTGGTTTCCAAGACAACTGGATTCAGGTGAGAGCGCAGAACTCTTCCCGCTCTGCGGGTGCTCGGTTGCTCTGGCAGCTAAACGAGGGGCGGGTGGGCTCTGCACGAGGCTCCCCCGTCTCAGGCTGCCTGCGGCTAAGCCTCCTTGCTGAACACAGGCGGGTTGCCCACTCCCCACAAGGAGCCCGTCCCACTCAGAAGTGAGATACTGTGAGTTCAATATGAGAGCTCTTACGTTATTGGGCGATGCAAAAACTCTAGCGAAAGACAGCAGGATGAAATGAAAGCGAAAAAGATGCAGTGCGAGCAGGAGAAAGGCTCTCAGGCCGCGCCGTATCTGAGGAACAGCTTCTGAACTCGCCCGTGTTTGGGGTATTTAAGACCAGGTCTCACACAGGGACAATAAGACCTCTTTGGTGATCAGTTCAGTATTTGCACAGGCAGCATCGCTAGGCTCTCGAGGGTCCTTTCCACATCACGTCTAATGAATTTGAAGAGGAAAATATTTAAATCGAAGGACAAGTGACTCTTTTTTGCAAATTTCTCCGCTCTCTGCATTCTTTAGCTGGTTCTTCAGTCGTTGATGGATGTAAACTTTAAGCACGGCAAACGGAACACAGCCCCCAAAGGGATCGTCATCACGTGATTTTGCTCGGCCTGCCCCAGGGTGGACCCCCGGCTACAGGTGACCCGAACCGTCAGGGAAGCAACAGCAGCCCCGCGGCCTCCCCCGAGCCTGGGTATCAGGTTCACTCGGCACAGCCGGGCCCGTGTCCCCTCCAGCGCTTCGCTGCGTCCAGGACAGAGCTGGTCACGGTCACGCTGGGGGCGGAGGTGAAGTCAGCTCGCCCACTTCCCAGCCCCGGTTGGACGGTGTCCAAGCCGTCCAGGGAACAACCTGGTCACGCACAGGGACGTGCCCCCGGCGTTACCGCGGCCGCTGTACGTCAGCCGTGTCTAACAGATGAAATCACGTGCCGTCGTCATCTCCTCGTCACTGGTTATTAAGCACTAACAACATTTTAAATGTGTGCTTGGCAGCTGGCTGTTTACGCAGAATAACTGCATCTCTCTGGAAGCCAAGGACTTCTTTCTTAAGAAAGGATACGTGTATTTTGAAAATATCTTTAAAAGAACATCGGATCGCCTCAGGTGTGGCCCCCGACCAGCAGTGTGGGTGCCACCTGGGGCTTGTTCCACTGCAAGCTCTGCAGCCTCACCCCAGACCCAGGAGTCGGCCATGCGGGAGTGGAGCCAGCACTGATCGGGGGAGGCCCTCATCTGCTGCTCTGCACAGCGCTAGAAGCATCACTGCCTGCGAGGGAGGGCAGTGGTGACTGCTTGTCAGTAGACAGGAAGCCTTGCTTCGGGACGCTGCGGGCTCCAGGCTCCCCTGACGGCCAGGAAGGCAGAAAGGGCCCCGTGGGGTCACAGCGCTCAGAGGACAGGATACACTCCCTCCTTCTCTACCACCCCACGGCTTCTCCTGAAACACAGCCCCTGTGCGGAGAGGCGGTTATTCCTCTGGGGAGTTTTAAAAACTGTATACAGTTTATTTGTTTTGTATTCTCTTCGGGTCCCGCGTGGTGTGCCACGCTTCCAAGAAAATAATTAGGTTACAAAACCCTAACTGGGCGCGGAGGGGTGCGATGGGGGTAAATACCAGCTTCAGCCTTTCCGGGCCTGAGGAGCAAAGCCGTTGTGCTTTTTTCTCAAAGACCAAAACGAGGCCAACTGACCTTTTCAAAGAGCAAGAGCCCTCTGGCTTTAATTACAGGACTGAACGGATGGCCCCATGACATCCTCTCACACCCACACGTATTTTGTAAATTCCTTGGAAAAACACTTTCATTTTAAACATAAACTGTGGAGAGAAAAAGTTGAGTGCAATTTCCAAAGCTGGATGAGGGTGAACGTTTAGGAGGAGACTCTGACTTCCAGAAAGCCCCGCGAGCAGGGTCCCCTCGGCCCTGCTGTGTGTGGACAGACTCTTCACCCTTCACGCCCCTTCCTCGCTCCCCTCCCCCCTGTGCCTTTCCCCGCCACCTACCTTCTCTTCACTCCTTCCCTCAAACCCACATTTTCACTCTTTTGTTGCGTGAATGCAGTTTTGTGCTTCCTGGTCTTAAGTGTAACGTTCACTGACCCCCGGCCATCCGAGCCAGGAGCTGACACCCCTCTTAAAGGCCCCCAGGGACTTCTGCACAAAAGATGCCCATCAACTCCGAGCGTGAGAAACGGCCCAGGGAAACGCGGCAGCAGGGACGCCAGGGCCCGAGCGCACTGACCTGGGGGCACCCCGGAAGAGATAGTGGACGAGGTGGCCAGGCCAGCGCCCACGGCGGTGAGGGCCGCCACGTCGATGGTGTAGGTGGTGAGAGAGGACAGCCCTTGGATCTTATACTCGTGCGTCGAGCTGTTGAGAGTGCGCTCCATCCGCGAGTCGCTCTTCCCGTATACCTCCCAGGAGATCTGGTAGCCTGGAAAACAAGCGAGGGCACAGGGTGAGTCCCGGGGTCCCGGGGACAGAGGCTGGGCCACCCGTTTGTCTCGGAGAATCTGAGCAAGAGCCCGGAGCTCAGCCGGGCCCACTGAAGTCCACTGCGAGTCCACAGCCCCCGGAAACGAGACCCCGGGCCGGGCCCCTCCATCCAGCCGCTGGATCCACAGGGGCGGCAGGAGGACGCGGCTGGGATCTCGGCGAGCTCGGTCCCCGGCGCGTGGACGGAGGGGGCTGAGGGCTGGCTGGCAGCCTGCGGTGCTCGGTGCAAGCTTCTCTTGTCAAATGATAGACGAGCTTCATCTGCATTTCCATCTTTAGAAGCTGATATTTTCACTACACGGTCCCTAAATCAGCAGCTTGCTCCTGGCTTGCAACTAACTTGTGGAAACACTGCCACTTTTCCCTTTACAAAATGATTGAGAAAACACTTTTTGCTTTAAAGTTTCTCTCCCCCAGGGCACGAGTGTCGCTTCCAGCTCTGCCTTCCCCTTCGAGCCTGTTTTCCGAGCGACATCTGGTCTCCTCTGCACTCGGATCGTCCCGTGGGGCCTCATGATCACAATTGATTCAGCCATTGCAGTTTGGGGCTCAGAGAAAAAAGACCCCGCCAGCCCCTGGGTCAGCCCCCTTAGAGGGGGCTTCTGTGATTAGAGAACATTTAAGAGTGTCTCCTGAAGAGGGAGGTGGAGATGGAGGGCGCTCCCGGGGCCAAAGGCAGAGCGCTGAAAACGCCTGTTCTTCCGTCTTCCCGGCCGATAAACTGGGGAGACAGAGACACTGGGAGGCGTCTTCTTGTTCCTCTCTCTCTGATGAAAGCAATAAACAGAGTGAGAAACTCTCACTCGCAGGTAAACAAGAATTTAGAGGAGAGCATCCCGGGACCTCAGTGTTTTGAAAACAATAAAATTTTAATGTCAGAAGCCGCTGCCCGTCTGCTGCCCCACAGCCTGGCGACCTCTGTGTGCTGGGGGGCTCCTGTGCTAGGGTGGGGCGGACGGGGCACCCGGCAGTGGAGGAAGCAGGGGGCCCTGCCACACGTCGGAAGGCCCTAGCTGCGCTCCTGGCCCGTGGGGACCACTAGGCCCGCGGCTCCAGCGGCCTCTCAGGGGGCCAACCACTCACCATCTCCCGACTCCGGACCTTAGAAACTCCCTCCTCCCGGGGACCATCCTGACCTCTGGCTTCCCGCATTCTCAGTGGGCCGGCACGAACACCACGGTGCCCTAAAATCAACCCGTTCTGTCTTTTTGGCCAGTTCAGATTTTTGGAACTGATTGTGCAATTAAAAAAAGAGAAACCTTCAGGGCAGTGAGGATTAATAACTTCAAATCCACAGAGTGTTTATGATGTTCCTGTGATGCTCTGAGCACTTCACCTGCATTAATTCGCTCAACCTCGTGCCAGAGCCCTGAGGCTGGACCATCACGACCCCTACCTTACAAAGGAGCAAGCCTGTGCCACCAGAGGTTCCTGGACTGGCTGGAAGCGGCCCAGGCTCTTCACCCTCCACGGAGCCTCCTTCCACACGACCTGCCCTCCGAAGTCCTGACGTGCAAACCTGGAAACCAGTCCCGGCCTTGGTGGGTTAGCCTGATAAATCTCTACATGGAGTGACGACACTCGGGGTCTTCCCTGAACGCACAGGAGGAGAAGGCTGTCGTTATGTTGTCATACACGCTTGCCGTTATGTATGTTGTTAATGTCACAACCTTGTCTGTCGGACAATTTTATTTGTTTAAAAGCTGTTCTTCATCAAAATTTCCTAAAATATAGCCTTTTGTTCTGCACGGCAACCTGGAGCCCAAGCACAGCAATTACAACACCTTAGCAGAAGAGAACTACTAGGATCTCCTGGCATCAAAACTGACACTCCAGTGTGCTGCCGTCATGGCTACAAACACCACCAAACGGACGACTGAAGACGCCCGTGTGCTCAGGAAAGGGTGTGACAAACACAGCACAGAGAGGGAGCTGGCCTGGAGGCCGCGCACAGAGGGACCACGTGGGCGTGTGGTGGGCAAGGCCCCGAGCGGGCCGTCCTGGCCGTGAGTGTCCCTCTGGCTCCGGTGCAGGAACGGGGGGCCCCCAGCCAGGGGCCGGGCCTCCAGCTGGCGCCCTACCTGCTCCAAACAGCTGCCCAACTGAGACTAGCGACCGGAGGAGCTTCAGAACTAATTCTGCGTGGATCCGGCGTGAACTCTCTGCGAGAGGGCAGTGCATCCAACCCCAGGCTGTCTGCCTGCATCCCGGCCCTCACAGACCAGAGCTCACGCAGGGAGACAGGAGGACGCTGGAATTTACAGGGAGCGCTCGTGGGCAATTCGCGCGCGAGCCCGGCGGCCCTGCCGCTCGTCTCTCCTTCCGGCAGCACAGGGGAGCTCCTGGCACCCAGTTTCCTGAGGGCCGTCTGCACACAGAGCGGCCCGCACGCGGGACCGACGTCATGCTGCCGGCAGCTGCTCTAACAGCCTCGGGCGCAGAGGGACGGTCGCTGGTCTCCTGCAGACGTTTCCTGAAAGGGGCTTTTGGAGGCCAGGTCTGCCCACAAACACGGTTTTTCTTTTGCTATACTTGGTAAAATTCTCTCCCTCCAGCCTGGAAAAGGCCTCTGGGGTGCTGCCGGCGTGCCCCACGGGAAACCCAGTCAACCTGGGGAGCGCCGCCCTGCGTGTCCGGGCAGAGCGTCCAGGGCAGGGAGAGCCCCACGGAGGGCAGGGGTCCCTGGCAGGTGACCACCGCCGGGCTCCCCCCTCTGGGGAGGCCCTCTTCCCCCGCAGCCCATCGTACAGGGTGGGCGGGAAAGGCGACGGCACAGGCCAGACGTGGTGGGACAACGCAGCCCCGAGACAGGAGAGCAGAGCGTCTGCCTGCAGCTCCGGCCCAGACCCTCAGCGCCGCCACTGCGTACTCGCTCCCGGCCCAGGGGCAGCGCGACCCAGCTCCGAACAGCCGGCGCTGCGAAGGCCGAGTTCCACAATAAACATATAGCTGCTGCCTGTATTATTTGTTTAATAAAACACGAAATTGGGTTCGTTAAGCTCTATTAGCTGGTGTGACGGGTGACCACCCATCGGGAGTTCTGGTGCCCGCCGCTCAGCCTGGGGAGGTCGGCTCCCCTCGGGTGATGACGCCCGGCGGGCTCCTTCAAGACTGGAAACTGGAGGGGAGACCTCGGTGCTCCCCAAGGGCAGGGTGGGGCTGAGGGTGTGTCTGTAAGGGGGCGAGGCCTGCCTGCCGCCCGGGGAGTGCGTCCACCGAGGGGTCCTGGCCAGATTTCTGAAACGCAGCACACTTAGGTGAACCCTGAAGCCTGAGCTGACGGAGGTGAACGGTCTGCCTCTCCCCACCTCAGCCCCCTCTGAAATCAGCAGTAGGTACGGCTCTAATTCACTCTAATTCAGCCACAGATGGTCCCCGAGGGGCCTGAGCTCGAAGGCCTTCTTCTTCCAGGTGGTAGGGCCTCCTGCTAAGCATTTGCTTCTGGGTTTGCCTTCCCTCTCACTAGTCTGTTTTTCCTCCCTTTGTGTACCTTAAAGTGACATCCTGCTGTCTGCAACCTCCCTCCTCCGCCCCGGCACCCGCCTGGTTTAATTCCTTCCGCTCCTGGCCACAGGAGGGCTTCTTCATTACGTACTCAGCACCGCAGTCCTCTACTACGGAGACCTCAGAACGTGCAACAGAGTGGGGTTTTGAGGTCCAGTTTCAATAGTGACTTTTCCCCATTCCTGGACTTAACATTATTTAAAGTGGGTATTTCAAAACATCAGCTTCTTGAGGGCAGAACTAGATTCGTAAATTTACTTCATTTAACAGTGAGGGTCCGAGGCGGCGTCAGTTCTCAGGTACCATCTGGACCCGAGGACTCCACCCTGTGAGGGGGTCTGGTCGAGTCCAGGTGAGTAGAGGGCACCCAGCAGGTAAGAGTGGGCGGGGCTGACGCCGGGAGGTTTCCTGAGTAACGGGAGAGAAAGGGGGAGTTTCGTGCAGGAACACGGTCCCCCGGGCACTGCAGGGAGAGTGGTGCTGCCCCCCGCCCGTGTCTGGGGGCCCCCGCAGCCCTCCAGCTCGAGCGAGCCACAATTCAGGATCAGAGCGCGCCGCACTCCTCTGGATGCACCCTGTGTTTGCAAAGCTGAGTTTTTGGTGGTTGCTGTGATAAGGACACAGGAACAATGTGAAAACCGACGTGGAACAGGAACTTCGGCAGGCAGGTCCACTCTGATTCCAAGCTGGAGAAGCTGGGCAGGACCTGGGGGCGCACACGTCCCATCAGGAACTAACTGGTTATTTGAGAAGGAAATGCAAATATTCTTTCCTTTCAATTAATGTGTCTTCTCTTTTCAAACGGCTATTAAGGAGCTAGGATAGAAATACTTACTAAGTTGTGTGCACCTGACCACCTGGCAAGCAGAACTGCTGGGTGTTTCTCTGGCCTGCGGCGTGGCCAGGGACCCAGCGAGTCACCGAGAGCAAGGACCCGAGACAGGGACGCTCTGGGCTGGGGTGAGCAGCGTGGGTCGAACCCGCGTCCAGGGGTTGATGACGTGGAGGAGAGGACGCGGCATCCCTGTCCTGGCTCGGCCACCTGCTGGCCGCGTGACCCTGGGACATTATCGCTCAAGGTCTCAGACGGGGTTAGGAGACGCGCCTTGCCGGGTCATTCAGAAAGTAAACAAGAGCTGGAACGCTAAGGGGGCCTGCACGCGGGAGGCGCCCACAGGTGGTGCTGCCACCCAGGACACAGGGCGGGAGGAAGGGGACCCTGGCCCTGTGGCCAGGCCGGGGACAGCCGATCGCCCCTGGTCCACACGGCTCATTCCCAGACAGTTTTCTTGACCACACAGCCGGCGTGAGCACGCTTCCTGGGCCACGGGGCTCACGAGGGACCCCAGGGGCATTGGTGGTCGGCTGGACCACCTGGCCAGTCGCTGAGGGGCGGGCACAGCTCCGGCTCCCGAGGGGTCACCAGCGGACGGACGTGAAGTCCCCAGGAAGGGCTGCCAGAGCGGTGGGGCCTGCGCTGTGAGAACGCTTCGTGGCTGGCGGGACGTTTCAAGTGCTGTCTACTGAATGGAAAGGGCCGCCCGGGGCAGATCACGCCAGGCAGCCCCCGGGGGTCGCCCGCAGCCCCGTGAGGGTGTTTCGATGCCCGTGCGTGGGCGGGGGGAAGGGGCGTGCGAGGGGAGCCCTGACCTGCTGGAACACGGTCCTCCCCAGCCTCCCCCGAGGCCGAAGCCCATGCGGATTTTATCAAGTCTGCGATTCTTTTCCCCAAACTAGGATTTAAATTCAGCTTTAACCTGAGAGGTTTCTCAGAAACCTCTTCTACAACATAAAATCATTAAAAGCCCTACAAGGTGAGCTGTTCCCCAGAGACCCCGCCGCAGGAGAGGAGAGGCGGCCGGTGCCCAGCCCCGCGCCCCTGGGTCCCCGGGCGCTGCTCACCCTGAGGTCCCCCGAGGGTCCCGAGGGGGCTGGCGGCCTGGCACTGGCACCGGGGGCGTGGCCTGGCCACTCGCAGGCCGGGGCGCCCAGGGCACAGCTGCCTAGGAAAGGTCACCCCACCCGCCTGGCCTCAGCCTCCTCAGCTGTAAACAGTCGTAATCTCAGCAGTCACCTCACCGAGTTGCCGTGAGAACTAAGGGAGAGAAAGGCCCACGAGAGGACGCACCAGAAACACGGATTCCTGCCGACCGGAGGCGCTAGAGGCTTGTTCAGATAAGGCGCGGAGGCCAATCTCCAAACTCTGAGGCTGCAGCCCAGGCGGGAAAGGGCACCGCCTGGGGGATGGCGAGCGAGCCCTCTGCCCTCCGCCCTGCGGCTAGTCACCCTGCAGGGGCCGCAGGCACCCGTGCGCTGCCAGCCGCGCTGCTTGGGGCTGGGTCCATCGCTCCGTGTTGGGGCAAACGTGTTCCTCCTCTACCTGAAGACTGAGACCCTTACCTGTAATGATGCCATTTTTCTCCAGGGGCTCCTGCCAGCTGACCTTCAGAGACGTGTCCAGGATCTCCGTGAAACTCAGGTGTCCCACAGCTCCGGGTTCTAGCAATTAAACACAAAGACGTCTGTTAGCAAGACAGCCCAATACTCTCTGGTCAGATTTGTGTGGAACGTTCTCACTGTGGAAGGGGGCAGGGAGCTGGGCCAGAGCCCGCAGGAAATGTCAGAGAAAACCCAGAAGGGACAGGGAGTCCGAGGTGTTGGAGGTGACCCGGCTATGGTCACATAAATTATTTCACTCGGCCTCATCCCGGCCTCACCAAGAACTGCAGAGACCAGCAGCAGGAGAGGCAGACACAATCCCTTCTCTGTCTTTCTCCTGATCTGATCTAATTGGAACAACCAGGTGGCTGGATCCTGAAAGCAACCGCGTGCACCGGCATCCCCAGAGGCCTTTGCAGCCGTGTCATGTGTCTGGCTTGTGTGGGGACAGAGCCCGGAGCCCTGGCCCGGAGGCAGTCCCGGCCACACCTGGCTGCAGGGCGATGCCTGCCGACCTGATCCAGAATTCCAGGCCGCAACCCTTACTCACTCTTCCCAGGGGCCCCAGGGGCAGGGCGGGCGCGAGAAATTTCCAGCAAAACGGCACGTTTCCCTGGAGTTTCCCTGACCGTAGCCCCTCCTAGTGCAGGAGGGCAGAGTGGCGGAGCTGCGATTGAACGCTGGGCTCAGCGGGGTTCAAGCCTGGCCCCTCTGCTTGCTGGTTGTGCATTACTTAAGCTCTCTAAGCCTTAGTTTGCTCATCTGTGAAATGGGGAAATAAAAATGACTCACTCCGCAAGGTAATCGTGAGAAGGAATGGAATAAAACACGGAAGCGCTTAGCGTGTCCTGACACCACAGAAATGCTGATGGGCGTTGGCTGCTATCGTTACTAGTTGTCAGTTATCGTACCATCAGAATATAAAGTCATTTCTAAGATGAACTTGCTGTCACTTTGAAGAACACCAGAGAGAAAAGGCCTGAGAGGCCACAACAGGAGTTCAACAGATCCAAGATCACGGATTCTCAGAGCCGGAGGGACATTACGAATCTGCTCGGATCCCTCCCCGGCTTTGCGGCCGTAAAGTTCAACGCCAGGCCCGGGGCAGTGAAGCAACTGCCCGAGGATGCACAGCTACCAAGCCCAGAGCTGGGCCTGGCACGGGGGCCTCCTGCTTGCTCTGGGGGGACCGCAGGGCCGTCCGCGGGCTCAGTACTTGTGGCGCACGGGCTTAGTTGCTCCGCGGCACGTGGGATCTTCCCGGGCCAGGGCTCGAACCCGTGTCCCCTGCATGGCAGGCGGATTCCTGACCACCGCGCCACCGGGGAAGCCCACATTTCACTCTCTGAGTGTGGAACGTGGTAAAGGAGAACGGCTGTCAGGACCATCTCATCCTCCTCCAACTGTGAGTTTCCAGAAAGACAGTCTGACGGATTTTTGCACTGACTTGTTCTTTTTTCAATCGATAGAGCAGCAAAGAAAGCTTTTGGTTCCTTTTCTATTCTCAGTGTTTCTGCTTCCTGGATTCCTGCCCAAATAGTCCTGTCCTCTAGCTCTGCTGGAACCAGCTGGCAATGTCCAGGCTTACGTTTATATTCTGTTTCCTCTCTACTGAGCTTCCCACTCCACACACCCTGGCCCCAAGTTCTTATTTCATCAGAGCTTTGGAGAAGGAGGCCAGCTGGACGTGGGGCTAACCATGGCGCCGTCCGCGCCGTCACTACAGAGCGATGGCGGCCATTTCTCCAGCACCCAGAGTCCCAAGTCCTCTCTTAAAGGCCGCGCCCCCCCCCCCAAGAGCGGACAGCAGCCCTACCTCCCCCGTTTCAGTGAGATCGTCCCTACTTACAAGGATGCTCTGTCTTTCTAAGTAGGATGAACAGGCTCCCTGCCTATCAAAAAAATGGTGGTTCAGTTAGAAAATTCTAAAAAGATGACATCACTGCCATTTTTCTCAATTCCCCAGACATTCCTGATTTCTCTCTTCCTTACGAACGGCGGGCCTGGCGGCCCTTAAGGCTCTGTTTCCTGGCTGCACAGCACTGTGAGATGTTTCCCCATAGTCAGTGTCTGTCTGTTTAACCGGCAACAATAGGGCTTTTTTAGTAAAGAATTCAGCCAGGAGTCTTCTCTCATTTATCTGAAGAAGTTCTCTGCTTTTTGCCACTTTTTATTTTTAACAAATGTCCTCTGGAAAGTGAAACCTGACATCCGGTTGGACCTGGCCATGGTTGTTGCTGAGATGCGGCCCTGGCCTCTTCTTTCAATAATGAAATAGAGGAAAACGTCCAAATGATGAAGGGCCGTGAGGGGGCTTGATAGCCGCTCCTAGAGTTCACCACCACCTTCCTTAGTTATGGGGACTCTCCCCTCCCACTCCGCTTGCAAACGTAAAGCTGTTAGGCTGTGTTTTCCCACAGAGCAGTGGAGCACGGAGCCTCCGAGCAAGGAGAACGTCCCTTCTTCTTCCAGAGGTCCCTCTGCTCGCCACCCCCTGCACTGTCCCCAGACCAGCCTCCCCTCACACGACAGGGCCAGCGCCCAGGGAGCCTCCCGTTCCTCTTACGCCCACCTGATTCCCAAAGCGACTGCATCCGCTTAGGTGGATGGCACTGATGTCAGATATTTCCATCTGCGGTTAGACCACGGGCTCAATTATATTCCCTCAATTATTTTCCTCGGAAAATAAGGTCATGATCGCTCATCGCTAGGACTCCCAAACCTACGGCTTCAGACTCTCTGCTGCCCACAGGCCACACCTGCCTCCATGTGAGTGTGATCCGACCAAACCCAGCGTCCTAACCCTGGACCTGTTTCCCTCCTTTCAGTCACGGGCATCACCATCTGCCCCGTCACCTACGCTGAAGTATGTGGAGTGATCTGCAGAACCCCTTCTTCCCACCCCCTAAGTCTAACCAGCCCCCAGTTCTCTGTGACATGCCTCTAGCGTCTCCCCTACTGCTGGCTCCACCGCTGGTGTAGAGGTGCACATAATTACTTGCCTTCTTCCCAGATTGCATCACCTTTCTCTCTAGCCCATCATCACAAAACCTCCAGACAGAGCTGCTGAAACACTCAAGTCACAGCCCTAAGGGAAATCCCTCTGTGGTTCCCCAATGCCTAGACTATCTCTGTCCAAGCGTCTTAACTTAGCAGTTGAGACTCTCCTGGGTCGGCTCCCAACTTGTTCTCTAGGGTCACCCCCACCCCCCAGGCTACACTGAAGCTGAGCTGAATACCTCATACCCTCTCACACTCTCTTCTACTCCCTTTGCCTTTACGGGTTCTGTTTCTTCTCAACCATTCTTGGCATCAAAAGCTCATCCATCAGGGCTGACCTCGGTTCTCAGCTCCTCCACAAGACTGACCTGGCCCCCCCAGGTATTTTCTGTCACTCCTCCCTGGGCTGCCGCAGCCACTGCTAACAACCTCCTTCCTCAGTGGCACTGACCTCAGTCCTGTCCACCTCAGATCTGATTAGGCTGGGAGCTCTAAAGGCAGAGGCTGTGCTTACTCATCTCTGCTCCCCCTTCAACACGCAGCTGGCTACCTCTCACATAATAGGTATTCTACAAACCTCGGAATGGAAGTACGTATACACGTTTGTATGTTGGACAGATGGGTGAATGAATCCCCTGTAATTATGACAGGCCCAGTACACACAGAACTTGATGAGGTAGCCTTAATATTTTTTTTTGAAAAAAGAGAAGGCTACACCTGACCAACTGTCTCTTTTAATCCTAAAATCTGATGAGGGCTATAGAAAGTTTATAATTATAAGGCAGATTCCAAAGCAGAATACACATTATATTTTCAAGAACTCATGAAACCTTAACTGAGACTGATCATGTTCTGGGCCATAAGACAAACCTCAATAAATTTAAAAGAAGTGAAATTATGCAAAGCGTGTTCTTTGACTGTAATGGAGCCAAGCTAGAAGTCAAAGGCAGAAAGACAGCAGGAACATCTCCAACACATGGAAATTAAATGCCACACTTCTAAATAATCCATGGGTCAACGAGGAAGCCTCAGAGGAAATAAAAATGTATAGAGCTCAGTGAAGATGAAACAGAACGTACCAAAATATGTGGGATGCAACTAGAGCAGTGTGAAGAGGAAAATTTATAACACTAAATGCTTACATCAGAAATGAGGACAGACCTCAAATCAATCACCTAAGTGCTTACCCCAAGAAATTAAAAACAGAAAAGCAAAATAAACCAAATCAAGCAGAAGGAAATATAAGAGCAGAAATCCATGAAATTGAAAATAAGAAAACAACAGAGAAAAGTTAATGAAACAAGATAGCGGTTCTTCAAAAAAAATCAAAAAAATTGATAAATTTCTAGGAAGAATGACCAAAAACCTCCACAAAAAACAGAAGAAAGAATGAAATAGGGAATCTGACTACATATTTTGCAGCCACTAGAAAAACAATAAGGAAGTACTACCAACAACTTTACACTCAGAAATTCAACAACTTTGTGGATTGATTCCTTGAAAATCACACACTACCAAAATGAAACAGACGACTGAGCAGTACTGTAACCATTAAAGAGTCTGAAGTTATAACTTAAAAACTCCCAAAAAAGAACTCTCCAGGAACAGAGGATTTCACTGAAAAATTCTACCAAACATTTAAAGAAGAATGAATACCAATTTTACACGATCTCTTCCAGAAAACAGAAGAGTACGAACTTATTTTATGAGGCCAGTATTATGCTGATACCAAAACCAGACAAAGACAATAAATCCAGTAAAGTAAAATTTCAGACCAATATCTCTCATGAACTTAGATGTAAAACATCTTCCGAAAGGTATTAGCAAACTGAATCCCACAACATGAACAATAATTACACACCATGACCAAGTGGGATTTATTCCAAGCATGCAAGGTTGGTTCAACATTTGAACCATCAACCTTATCAATTAACAAACTAAATTAATTAGTTAATTAACTAATTAACAAACTAAAGAGAAAAATCATATGGTCATATCAATTGATGCTGTAAAAGCAGTTGAAAAAATTCAACATTTATTCATGACAAAAAACTCTCAGCAAGTTAATATCAGAGGGGAATTACCTCAACTTGATAAAGAACAGCTATGAGAAATATCATACTTAACAGTGGAAGACCAAATGTTTTCTCTCTAAGATCAAGAACAAGGCAAGAATGTCTGCTCTCACCACTCTTATTCAACATAGTACTAGAAATTCTAGTCATTGCAATATGGCAAGAAAAAGAAATAAAGGACATATAGATTAGAAAGGAAGAAAGGGAAGGACATGGATATGTCTATAAAAGAAGAATCTTTGTGGTATTGGAACCATGCAGTATCTTGATTGTGATGGTAGATACACAAATCTATACACGTGATAAGTTGCATAGAACTAAACACACATGCGCGCATGCGCGCACGCACACACACACGAGAACAAGTAAAACTGCAGAGATCTAAATTGGATCGATGGGTTGCATCAATGTAGATATCCTGGTTGTGATGTACTACACTTTTGCAAGCGTTACCATTGATGGAAACTGGGCAAAGTGTACACGGGATCTTAGTATTATTTCTTACAAGTTCCTGTGAATCTATAACTATCTCAATAAAATTTCAGTTAAACAAAAAGCAGATAGCAGATCAAAGTCAGAGCATGGAAAGAACATCAGGGATCAGTTAATAGTGGCAGAGTTACTTTTTATCTTTTTAATGGGAGGAATATCAGTGGTCTCAGAGGGTCAAGAAATCCATTTCTATTCTTCCTGTGTCACTAATTTGACACAGACCTTGAGTCAATTCAAGGCGGTTACAGCAGAGTAGTGGAGTGAAAGCCAGGTGGCTAGGGGTTATGGGGAGTGGGAGAGGTTAGGAGGCAGAGTAATCGTTTATACTGAGAGCTGGGTGACTCAGCGGGCAGCACGGTCAGGGAGTTGGCACTTCTGGGTGAGGGAGACCTGAGCACATTTGTGGGCTGAGGAAAGGTCAGACTCTTCATCCTCTGAGAGAGGAGGGAAGAGGACCAAGAGTGAGAACATAGGGAAACTCAGGTGGAAGGGGGGGAAGCGAGGAAGCTCAACTTGCACGGCCTTGACCTCTGTAAGTGTCATTGCTGGGAGGACAGTGAAGCTGGGTCTCAGGGGGCAGGACAGAGTGGAGCAGTGGATGACAGCACCGAGCAGAGATAAGTACAGAAGGTCAGACCACACCCAGAGCCCAGCTGAGATGGGAGAGGAGGAAGCTGGAGGAGAGACAAGTGGCAGCCTTTTTAAACTTACTTAAGTTTTAATTCTCCGTATAAAAGAGTACACACTCATTGTAGCAAAGAGAATATGCAGAGAAATAAGAAGAAAATAGTAAAAGATACCCATAATCATGTCATATGGAGATAACAACTGTCGGAATTGTGATATATTTCCTTCAAGGTCTTTTCTCAGCTAATAGGGTCTTATACAAGTGTATTTGTGTAAAATTTGTAACTCATATAGTTTTGTATACTGTTTTTTTTTTAACCATGTAACATGAGATCAAGACCGTTTCCTCGCAAAACTTCTTTTTAATAACTACAAAATATTTAGTATATTGTCATTCCATAGGTTTTCAATTATCCCCCTTTGGAACATTTGAATGTTTTTCATTTTTTTTTCAATTACTAATAATTGTAACTAACCTCATTGTACATAAATCTTTATGCACATCTGTGATCATTTTCTCAGAAAATGTTTTCCAGAAGCATCAGCTGGCCTAGGAGCAGAGAAACAGCTGATCTGAATTGACCAGCTGGAGACAATGGAAAGTCCACGGTCTTAGAGAGGCGCAGGTGAGATTCCCCTAGGGAAGGTCAGGGAAGACATGGGCTGGGAGGCTTTAAGGGGAGACTCAAGAAGAAGGTAAGGGGATTGAAGTTGAAATCTGAGTGAAGAGTAGTCTAGCAAGACAAGACCAAAGGCTGACTGTACAGCCGGGACTGGACTGTCCCTCTTGTCCTCACAGCTCCTTCCTCTAGCCAGGCTTCCTTCCATACTCCACAGACCACCTCTGCCAAACATTATTACTACTTTCAATGACTTACCTCTCCAGGGTGAGCAGACTGTGAACACACTGAGAACACGGAGCTTGCTAGAGACCCACCCTGGCTCCTCCCCTGTGCTGGATACGACAGTGGCCCAAACCTCTTTGACAATTGGCTAAAGGCTACCGATAAGAACTTGGAAAGGAGTACTCACTGTCTTCATGTGTCCGTATGAGCTGAGGCGGGCTTGGAGGCCCGTCCCCCGGAGTGGTGAAACACAGAACTGATGTGAAGTAAGCAGTAAACTTCTTCAAGTTCGTTATGTACCCGTGGTGGACTCCATGGAAATCTGGAGCAATGGTGACGACAGTGACGGCCTCGGGGACATCGGCTGGCCACGCCAGAAGCTGGGATGGAACAGGGTGAAAAAGAGATCCTTTTAATTGCATGTCTTCACCCTCAAGTCTGCACCAGAATTTTATTTCACGATTAAAATGTCTTCAAAGAAAGCAAAGTTGTAATTAAGGAACCCCATACAGCCTACATTTTATAATCTCACTGAAAAATATTGAGTTTAAAAGATCTCTCATAGATTATTGAGTACAAATGTATATTTCTATATATTTTTATACATGTGTACATAACTAAAATATCTACTCTAACTCATACTGGGAAAATGGACACTCCTCAAACCTTCACCTTCTGTTCACTTAAACATGTTACAGAACATATTTATTCTTGAACATTTAGAAATAATGAGGACATTACTGTTATTCAACTGCATCAGTGCAATCAAACATCAGTACAAACATTTTTCTAGTTAGGCACCCGCTGATTCAAAAAGAAGCCCCTGGTTCAATGGGAACCATGGTAATTATTTATAACTCACATGACACCAGTTTTCTAAAAAGGATTTTAGGAGACATTATACTTTTAAAGAAATGTAGTACATATACACGTTCCAAGGGGAGTTGTTTTAATGTTTTGGCAACATTATGTATGAGTGTGACTTTTAATTCCTCTGACACCAAACATTTCTAGGGTTAATTAGGTCTGAAAACGGACACTGTGCAGAACAAGGAGCATATTTATATAGATTTTAGGCCGACAACCAAGCCATCGAATGAACACCCCAGTCTTGCCAATAAGACCTGACAGGAGAGTCAGGAAGGCAGAATCCACTTCGTTGATCAACATGATTTCCTTTCTAAGGAGCTTCTGACTGTAGATACCTCTGGGGGGAAAAAAAAGGCAGGACAAATTTCCAGCTACGTCTGCCTTTCTAGTGAAAAGCAAGTGTTTTAGTAAGTTGAATCCAAATGGAAAAAAAATTGGAAAAAAAATTAACTGTGTGTCTGAGGCAGTAACACTCTCTGAATCTGAAATGACCAAGTTTTCAAGCAAACTCTCTATAAAGATACTCCCTGAGTTCACCTGCTGTCACAGAAGATTTGCGAACATGCTGCAGGTAACATGCAGATGGTCTCCCAGGCCAGCCAGGAGATGCTGATCTAAAAGGAAACGTAACCTGTACTTTTGGAAACTGCATCCAGGTACATCTCTGAAGGTAACATATTATGGTACTCAGACGAAGGGCAGATAGGAGTCTGTCCTTGTCTCCAATTCAGTCCGAATAGGTGCCCCGAGTCAGCTGGTCCCAGTTCTACAAACAGAACTTTCCCTAAAGTAGCGAGAGGGGGACCTACTTATCCTTACTTGGTAGAAACATCACTCAGTTGCACCCAGTGCGCTTTGAGAGAACGCCCTTCCAGGAAGAAGTGGTTTGTACACGTGCCGATTCCAATCAACAGGGATAAGTCTCCGACTGGGCATTTTGAAAATGGACGGCTCTTCTCGTAACATTGCTCAGTTCTATATGAACCGTCCTCTTTTTTTCTTTCTTTTTGTTTTTTGGCCATGCTGCGCGGCTTGCGGGATCTTAGTTCCCCCACCAGGGGCTGAACCTGCGCCCTCGGCAGTGAAAGCACCGAGTCCTAACCACTGGACCGCCAGGGAATTCCCGTGCACCACCCTCTTGATAACCAATAATTTGAGTTTCTGAACCAGTATAGCTGATGAAAAGACCCTGGATAAAAGGTGACCCCAGAAGGTCAACACACTCTGTAACCGGATGCCGTGGGTTCCTGATGAAATGAGGGGCGGGCAGCCCCCTCACTCATCACAAGACCGTGACACACCACGGCAGCCGCCCGGAGGCTGTGGCCCAAGGCGCCTACCTTGTAGCCCTGGTTGATGCCGTTGATGAACTGCTGGGGTGGAGGGTTCCACAGGAACTGGATGGTTGTGGAGTTCACGGCTTCCACCTGCACGTTCTGCGGGGGCGAGGTCGGCACTGCTCCAGGGCAGCGGAGGGAGACAGCAGGACACGCGGCAGGAGGCGCGGGGCAGGGGAGGGGAGAAGAGACGCTTAGCTGCTGCTCAGGATTCCCCGGCGATCCCAGCACTGAGAACGGGGAGGGTGATGGACGTTTTGGGAAGCTAATCGTGACGTTACAAAGAAGAAGAACTGGGCGACTTCTCATTTTCTGCTGGGGAATTCTTTAAGGCACACGCAGAAAAGTGGACCGTATCACCTGAGCCCCGTGGGCGAGCCTTTCCTAGGGATCCCAGGATGGATAGCAAACAAAAGCGTTCTCTGATTTTTTTTTCAGTTACCCAATATTTGAGATCAAGGCAAGCTTTCATCCAGAAATCTGCCTTCCCTGTTATATGTCACAGTGTTTCAAGCCCAATTATCCTTCACATGAAAAAAAAAATCGTTTTTCATAGGTATTGTTATTTATTCATTTGTAGGCTAAATTTCTCTTTGTCTGCCATAGAAATTATCATTTAAACAATTTCCACTTTCCACTTCTTTTATTGATTTCAACAGCTACTGAGCCCAATTATACACCTGCCCAGTGGCCTGTCTGCAAGGAAGTCATATTCTAGGGCAGGCACTCACAGAATTGAAACAGGCAAGCGATTCTAGAAAACACGTGGGGCAGAGCCTCTGCCCTAGGGAAGCATGGAAGGCCTCTCATCAGAAGACACCTGCACTAGGTCTGGGACAGAACTCTGAGGAGGGAAAGGCCTTGCGAGAGGCATTCGCACCTGGGAAAACAGAGTGAGCAAAGGCGTGGTCTTATGAAAAACCTGGTGAATGGCGAGAAAGCCGTGAGCGTGGCTGGACGTGGGGCCCGGGGGTAAGAGGGGCGGAGGAAGTAGACAGGTCGCTGTGGGGATTGCCTCACATGCCGAACGCAGTGGGCAACAGTGTATACGGGCAATGGGGAATCAAAAGCCTTGGAAAACAGCAGTGACGTGACATGGCCAGCTTTTTAAGGACGGTAACCTCAGTGGCCCCTGCAGAGGGTACTAGTCCACTGGCCGTGCCACGGCAACTTTTTGCAGGATGCAAACGAAGGTCCTGGTTCTTCAGGAGCTTGTTTCAAAAGAAAGACGCTGAATCCCAAAGGACCCTTTGGCTTAAGGCACAGAAACAAAGACAAGGGTCTCTTGGCACAAAACACGTGAGGACAGAGCATGGTCCTGTTAAAAATTACTATACACCTTTCATTACACTCTTCTTCAGAAGCTCATCTCATTAGGAAGAGGTGAAAAACATAGAGTTCATCCAGGCCCCTCCAGTCACGCTCCAGGTCACCTGTCTTCTCCCATCTGCTCTGGCTGCGCTATCTCTGGGTCCCTCCCTCAGTAAGTCACCAAGAAGACTGTCCCACTTCTCACTCAGCACCCATCCAAAATTTGTGGACTAAAAATGGCCACGGGGATTGCTTTGCCTAGGCTGTAGAAAGTTGGAAAGAACATCGCAGCCATTAAGCATGAGAAAAAGCTGAACAAACGATAGAGTCCGAACTTTTCTTGAGCCCGTAAGGAAGCTGAGGTCACAGGGCAACCAAGTGTCTAAAATATAAGAAAAGACAGACCTCCCCAAGGAGTAGGAATGTGAACATGGGCTCGCCTGTGACAGAGCACGAGAGAAAGAGCAATGGACACCACACAATTGGGAAAATTCAGCGAAATTCTTAATGAATTGCTAAAGGCTGAATGTGGGCTAGCAAGGGAGTACATAGAAAGTCTGTGCTGCAGATACACAAAAAGGTACAATGCATGTAAGACACAAAAACAAGAATAACAGCCCTTCTCATCAGAAACTATGTGAGCCAGAAGGTAATGGGGTGATATCTTTAAAGTACTGATAGAAAAATCTATCACCCCGGAATTCTACATTCTGTGAAAATATCTTCTAAATATGAAAGCAAAAAAAAAGACATTTTCAGAAAGACAAAAACTGAGAGAATTCATTACTGGCAGACCTGCATGCACTATGACAAATGTTAAAGGAATATGATATCAGACCCCAAAACTTTAGATCTATGCAAAGAATTGATGACTTCTGGAAACAGTTAAAATGAAGTAAATGTAATGTACTTTTTTCTTATTTTGGCTCTCAAAAAATAGTAGCAATTTATTGTGGGCTTATAACATAGGTAAGAATAAAATGACTGACCACAATCGCACAAAAGGTGGGAAGAAGGGATTGAAGGTATACTGTTACAAGGTCCCTACATTACTCACACAATGGATTTCAAGATACATTGTAGTTAATGAATGATATATATATTTAAACTCCAGAGTAATCACTAAACAGGTTTGAAAAAGAGATATAAATAAGGCAAGAGTAGAAAAAATAATGTAATTGTAAAAATATCTAATGAATCAGAAAGCAGGCAGGCAAAAGGAAGAAAAAAGGAAAAAGATAAGAGAACAAATAGAAAACAATTAGCGAGACGGCAGGTTTTAATCCCATCATATCGACAGTTACATTAAATATATAATGTAATATATTGTCAATATATTTTATTGTATAAGCCAATAAAAGAGAGATTATCAGTTGGATGAAGAGTGAGACCCAACTACACGGTGTTTAAAACAACCCCACTTTGACTATGAGGACACAAATAGCTTAAAAGTAAGAGAACAGAAAAAAATACATGAAAAAAATACATGAAACGCTCATTAAAATGAACCTGGAGTGGTTATATTAATATCAGTCAAAGTAAATACCCCACCAAGGAAAAAAACCAATGATAAAGAGGGATATTATATAATGATGACGTGATCTATTCACCAAGAAGACTCAGCAATCCTAAATGCAGGTGCAACAGAGCTTCAAAGTACAAAAGGCAAAACTGAAAAAACTGAAAGTAAAAACTGGACAAATGTATTAGTATAGCTGGCGACTTCAACACTCCTTTATTTAAAAAAAAAAAGAGGTAGACAAAGAATATCAGTAAGGATCTACAAGAACCACATCGTCAAGTAACTTAACCTACATAATATTTCTTTTGAAATCTACCCAATAACAACATACTACACGTTCTTTTCAAGCACATATGGACCTTAACTGAGGTGGACATATTTGAAATACACATGTCATGTAAAACAAACCTAAACAAGTTAAAAATAACTGAAATCAAAAAGTATGTTTTATGACCCAACAGAATTAAACTTGAAATTAACGACAGAAAGATATGTGGAAAATCCCTAAAAACTTCAAGATTAAGGAGCACATTTCAAAATATCCCATGAGTTAAAGAGGAAATCACATGGAAAGTTAGAAAGCATTTTCAGTTTAATGGAAGTGAAAAACACAACATATCAAAATTTGGGGATGCAGAAGTGTTAGAGGGGAATTTATAGCATTTAGATGTTTATATTAGAATCTAAACTTCTATCTTAAGAATCTATGAGAGTAAATTAAACCTATGGAAAGAAACAGTAAAGAAAAAGAGCAGAAATCAATGAAATAAAAATAAACAATAATTGAGGAAATCAATGAATCCAAAAGCTGGTTCTTTTAAATATCAATAAACTCTTAGCCAGACTGATCAAGAATACACAGAAATCACAAATTACCAACATCACCAGTATCAGGAGAGGCCTCTATAAACCCTACTGAGATTAAAAGAATAGAAGAGCATTTTGAGTATCTTTATGCTCATTAATTCAACAACTTAGATGAAATGAACAAATTCTTTAAAAGAAACACACTTCCAATCTACTCAAGAAGAAATAGATGACCTGAGTAGTCAAAGAGCTATCAAATATTTGAATACAAAATTAAACCCTTGCAACAAAAAAAACTCTAAGCATATAAGGTTCACTGGTTAATTCTACCAAGCATTTGAAGAATGAAATAAAAGACATTGCAAAGCATTATCCTAACACCAAAATAAGAAACAGATGTTGGAAAAAAAAAAAAAAGAAAACTACAGGCCAAATATCCCCGAGAACACAGGTGCAAAAACCCTTAATAAAATATTAGAAAGTCAAACTCAGCAATATGTAAAAATCACAATTTATCCTAATCAAGTGGGGTTTATCTTACAAACATAAGGCTGGCTCAATACCTGAATATCAATCAGGGTAATTCAACATTATCAATAGAATTTTAAAAATAGAATCATCTTAATAGATTTAGAAAAAGAATTTGACAAAATTCAACCTCCACTAGTGATTTAAAAAAACCCCTCAAACTAGGAATTAAAAGGAACGTACTAAACTTGCTAAGGATCATCTGTAAATCACCTACAACCAACAACTTATTTAAAATGAAAAACTGAACGCTTTCCCCTAAGATCAGCAACAAAGCAAAGGTGTCTTTCTTGCCATTCCTACTCTGGAAGGACAAGCTGGTGCAGTAATCCAAGAAACAGAAATCAAGGGCATACAGATCGAAAAGGAAAACAAAACAAAACAAAACAACCTCTCTCTATTCACAGACAATATGATCATCCATGTAGAAAATTCCTCAGTCTACCAACTACATACTCCTAGAACTGAAATTAGCAAGATCAAAAGACAGAAGTCAATTATATTTTGAAACATGAGCAATGGACAACTGGAAATTGAAATTAAAAATTTAGTACTGGGGCTTCCCTGGTGGCACAGTGGTTAAGAATCCACCTGCCAATGCAGGGGACATGGGTTCGAGCCCTGGTCTGGGAAGATCCCACATGCCGCGGAGCAACTAAGCCCGTGCGCCACAACTACTGAGCCTGCGCTCTAGAGCCCGCGAGCCACAACTACCGAGCCCACGTGCTGCAACTACTGAAGCCCTTGCGCCTAGAGCCCATGCTCTGCAACAAGAGAAGCCCCCACAATGAGAAGCCTGCGCACCGCAACGAAGAGAAGCCCCCGCTCGCCGCAACTAGAGAAAGCCCGCGCGCAGCAACGAAGACTCCACGCAGCCAAAAATAAATAAATAAAATAAAATAAAATAAAAAAGTCAGTACCATTTACATGGCAGTTAAAACATGAAATAGATATAAATTTAACAAACTGTATGCACGATCTGTATGCTGAAAACTGATGAAAGAAATTAAAGCCCCAAGTAAATGAAGAGTCGCATATTAATGGATTGGAAGACAACATAACAAAGGTGTCAACTCTCCCCCAACTGATCTATAGGTTGAATGCAATCCCAACCAAAACTGCAGCTAGCAGTTTTTAGAAATTGAAAAGTTGACTTTAAAATTTATATGGAAAAACAAAGAAATTAGAATAGCAAAATCAATTTCCAAAAAGAAGAACAAAATTGGACAACCTTTACTACATGATGTCAAAACTAACTATCAATCTACAGTAATTAAAACAAAGTGTTACTGGAGAAAGGAGGAACACATCGATCAGCAAAACAGAGTTCAGAAATTATTCACATGCGTATCAGCTGGTTTTTAACAAAAGCACAAAGGCCAACTGTGCAAAAAGAGAGTCTTTTCAACAGACGGTGCTGGAACGAACCGGACACCCATATGCCAAAAAACCCCACAAAAACCAATCTGGGTCCATACCTTACACCGTACATGAGAACTAACTCAAAATGGATACGGATCACAGGCTTAAGTGTAAATCTGTAATTATAAAAATTCTAGGAAAAAATAGTTTTGATGTCGGGTTAGGCAAAGATTTCTGGATATGACAGCACGGGTACAACCCACAAAAGAAGAAAACTGTAAACTTCTGCTCTATGAAAGACACCTGCTGAGGAAATGAAAGGAGAGGCC
Source organism: Pseudorca crassidens (assembly GCF_039906515.1). Taxonomy (NCBI): domain Eukaryota; kingdom Metazoa; phylum Chordata; class Mammalia; order Artiodactyla; family Delphinidae; genus Pseudorca; species Pseudorca crassidens. The sequence goes on along the minus strand of NC_090310.1, from coordinate 3,013,480 downwards.
TCAGATTGGGAGAAAATACTTGTAAGACACATATCCAATAAAGGACTTTTGTTCAGAATATATACAAAAAACTTCCAAAACTCAATAATAAGAAAACCAGAAACTCAAAAAATTGCCAAAACTAATTAAACAGTTACTTCAACAAAGAAAATATAACGATAGAAATAAGCACATGAAAAGGCCCTCAATCGACATCACTGGCCACCAGGGAAATTAAATCGTGATGCGATACCGCTATATACCTACTAGAAGAGTTAAAATAAAACAGTGACCAGATTTTAGTGAAGATGCAAAGCAACTGGAAGTCGCATACTTTTAACGGGAATGCGGAATGGTAACAGGTACTTGGGAAACACTTTGGTAGTTTCTTACGGAGTTAAACACGCTCTTGCCACAGAATCCAGCAGTCCTACCCCTAAGTATGTATGCAACAGAAGCGAAAACTTCAGTTCACATAAAAATCCGTATGCCACGTTTATAGCAGCTTTAGTAATAACCATCATAAACTGGAAACATCCCAAAGCCCTTCGACTGGTGGAGAGGAGAACGAACTATGGTCCGTCCATGGGATGGAACACTGCTCAGCAGTGAGCGGGAAGGAACGTCTCACGCTCACCAACAACATAGGTGGGCCTCGAATGCATTACACTAGGGAAAGGGGCCTGACCCAAAAGGCTACATGCCGGGTTTTCCCATGTTTATGATATTCTGTAAAAGGAAAAGCTAAAGGAGAGAAAACGCGGATGGTTGCCAAGGGCTGAGGGTAGGCGCAGAGCTCTACCCTCGAGGTAGAATTTTACTGTACGTCAGTTATACCGCGACAAATCTGAGTTTAAAAATGCTGCAGGTTCTTTGACGCTTTTCTCTCACCTAGAGGTGGTGTCTGTGTCTGGACCCCCTGAATGCAGGCTCTGTGACTATTTTGACCAAGAGAATACAACCCAGGCCTTAATGAACTAGAAGCTTCTACTCCTTATCTCTAGAACTGTCCTTTCTGGGAGCCCCGAGAGGCCATGGCAGGAGTCTGGTGACCCTGCAGCCACCATGCTGGAGAGGCTGTGTGCAGGTGCGCACGTGGACGGTCCCAGGGTGCCCGGCCTCACAGCCTTCCCTGCTGTGAGTGAACCCATCTCCCCTCCCCCGACACCCACCCGCCAGCCCAGCCCATCTGCCAACTGACCGGGCACAAGGCACTGCCCCTCCGGGCTCCAATTCCCAGCCCACCCAACCATGAGATACGACGCCTTCAGCCTCTAAGTTTATCCTACAGCAATGGATAACCGGGACGATCTCCCCTGGAAGAGAGAAGGAAAAGAGGGAAAGGGGAGGAAGGAGAAAAAGAGGGAAAGGGACGGGGACGGAAAACTATCAAGGGCTGTTTGGGAAAGGACTGAAAAGAGCTGTGGCGTTTTCTCTTAGAACCCACGCTCTCACTCTTCGCAGGCTTAGTTCTGGGATTTCATTTCCAATCACTGACTCTGAAATTCCGCACAACTTTCCAGTCAAATGTTGTTACATTTCTCTAAACTAAGACCATACGGATCAAACACTTTACTAAAATGGCATTTTGCATAAACGAAATGAGCAGTAATCTCCTGCTGTTCTTTGCTTTGCTCTGCGTTGGTGCCACGTAACAGCCACGCCGAGAGGCGCTCATTTGCCTGGCTCTGGCCCCTCACCGCACCCCAGGACCCAGGCCTCCAGCCCTGGCTGACCCGGTTAAGAAGGCAATTCCCCCTCCCTTCTCATTACCCAAGACGGCACACAACCATGAGACTTGAGAACCACTGTCTGTGCCGTCCTCACATCAAAGCTCACGGGGTCTGGCCCTTTTGCACACACTCTCCACCCCAAAGTCACAGGATAGAGGTTCTGAAGCCTCAGATTCCTTTCTCTTACCCATCCTGGGTTTTACTCCAAAAATCGCCAACTTTTCTCAGCACTCTTCTCTCTCAGATCCTTCAGCTTCTCTTTTTCCTAATTATTGTCATCAAAAGTGACTCAGATTTGCGAACAACGGGATTAAAAATTCCCTCAGGTGAGAAGAAGACCTACAGCCCATAGATCCTTCTTGACAGTGCTTCAAACACACGAGTCACTGTGGCTGAAACAGTTAGGTAACCCTGCCCTTCTGGGGAAGGCCGGGCTTAGGCTCTGAGCTGCCACCGGTCTGCAGAAAGGTGGAGGCCCACGTGTCCAGAGCCGGGTTCAGTCTTCACCAGGATCCTAGCTGGAAGCTGTGGCCTCCTGCTGCTGGGAGGAAGGCCTCCAGGGACCTTTTCTCCCCAGATAATCAGCATTTGAAGTACCATTCTTTCCAAGCTTCTAGCTGCAGGCCTTGAAGAGGCCTGGTGAAGTGACAGGTGTTATGCTTTTCCGTGATTTTCATTGCTCAAAAAAAAAAAATCCATTTTCACCAGGTAATTCCCCCACGGCACAGACCCCAGTGTGTCCTCGGTCTTAAGCGGGATACAGCATTAGCTCACTGGATACTGTCTCAATTCTCACAGCCAAGGACAAGGAGCTCTGTGGTGAAGCACCCAGCACGCGAGGGCACCTGACAACTAGGTTACGTGAAAGGAAAACCACAGGAGTGGTTTCAGATACAGGAGTCCTTTTCCTTATGGAGAACTTTGCAACCTAAAACGAGGGCCATTTCTGGGAGCTGAGAATGGATTTCTTAGAGAGTGGCGAGTAGGGGGCACTGCAGGGTAGAGTGGTCCCATCAGGGTGCTGTCCACGGGGTGCACCGGGGCTGGGAGATTCTCACGTCTGTCAACTTTTCACAGTAGTAAACCACTGTTTACAGCCACTCAAAAATGTACAACTGTTGAAACTACATTTGAAAACTCTATGTGTGCATTACACACATTGCTAAGCGAAGAAAGGCAATCCGGAAAGGCTCCACCCCTTAGGAGTCCAACTATATGACATGCTGAGAAAGGCAAAACTGAAGACAGAAAAAGATCAGTGTTGTCAGGGCTGGGGAGGGAGGGATGAACAGATGGAACACGGGATTTCTAGGGCAAGGAAACGATTCTGTGTGATACTGTAATGGCGGACACGTGCCATTCTACATTTGTCCAAGCCCACAGAATGTCCAACACCAAGAGTAAATCCTGAAGCGAACTATGGATTTTGGGTGATAAACAGGCGTCAGAATAGGTTCATCAGCGATAACAGAATTACCGTCTGGAGGGGGACGCTGACAGTGACGGACGCTGTGGGAAGGGCAGGGGGAGATGGGAAATCTCTGTACCCGCTGTTCAAATTTGCTGTGAACCTAAAATTCCTCTACAGTCTATTTAAAAAGTGAAACTACACATAGACTTGCTCCGTAAACCTCCTGAATCCGTCACTATTTTGCACTTTCTACAATATATGGTATCTGCGGCCAGGGGGGCTGCGAGTGGCTAAGCCACGCCTTCCCTGACGCCCACTCGTCCAGCGTGTCAAGCTGAGCTTTACTTTAGCTGCAAGGTGCTTCTCATCAGTGAATCGTTGCTGCTGTTCAGTGTGGGGGGGTATTTTTTTCAATTAATTTGGTTAGTATTTTCACCTAGTCATACATACAGGGCATGTGTGATTATGCTTACGATTATTTTCTGGTATTAAGTGCTCCCCGATAAAACATGAATGATTTAAATAAAATCTGTTCTTCTCCCTCATTCCCTTCCTTTCATCTTGGATAGTGATGTAAACTCAGCAAGATCTGATTCTTGATGAAATTTCAAAATGAATCATTTTTTAGAAATTTAAAAACATGTTTAAAAATAATAACCTACAGAAGACATAGAAAATGGACTTGAGGACATGGGGTGGGAGGGCGAAGCTAGGGTGAAGTGACAGTAGCATCGACATATATACACTACTGAACGTAAGACAGCTGGTGGGAAGCAGCAGCACAGCACAGGGAGATCTGCTCGGTGCTTTGCGATGACCTAGAGGGGTGGGATAGGGAGGGTGGGAGGGAGGCTCCAGAGGGAGGGGATCTGGGGACATGTGTATGCCTATGGCTGATTCGCTTTGTTGTGCAACAGAAACTAACGCAGTATTGTGAAGCAATTATACTCCAATAAAGGTCTATTAAAAGAAAAAAAAAGAGGATTCCTTGGTGCTCAACTGTAGAATCTGAAGAAAAGGAAGCAAATATGTGAAAGTACATGGTACTGGTCTTGGCAAGGGTGGCCATCGTGGCTTAGTAAGTAACGAAGTGGAGAATGAATGGGTCCATCTGAATTCCAAGCGGCTGCTTCCCACGGAAGAAGAGGAATCAGAGAAGGAAGCAAGGGTATGCTTCCCAGGGGGCTTTGGAAGGCAGTGAGGGCCACTGGCCACAGAGGTGACAGCCAGTGATGAAGGAGGAAGGGCAGAGAAAGCGGTGTGGCAGGGAGGTAGGGAACTGTGTGTGTGTGTGTGCACACATGTGCATGTGTGTGTATGTGTGTGCACATGTGTGTACATGTATGTGTGCATGTGTGTACATGTGTGTGTACGTGTGTGTGTGTGAGGAGAGAGAGGGAGAGAGAATGATTTTTGGCAGTTGCAGATAGTGAAAAAAGTCTGATAAAGAGAGAGTCTAAAGGATTCTAGGAAGATTTCTGTGTGGTACACCTTGTCAATCCCATGAGCCACTTCTTCTCACCTTTAAGATTGCCCTTTAAGAACTTGGTGTCAGAGACACACTACTGTATATAAAACAGATAAACAACAAGGACCTACTATATAGCACAGGGAACTATATTCTATATCTTGTAATAACCCATAATGGAAAAGAGTCTGAAAAAGATTGTCTATATATGTGTATATATATGTGTATATATATGCATAACTGAATCACTTTGCTATACATCTGAAACTAACGTAGCATTGTAAATCAGCTATACTTCAAATTAAAAAAAAGGAAAAAAAATAACCTACTTAATGAAATCAACTCATTAGAAAGGACTACAGGGCTTTACAGCTTCAAATAATTTACTTTTTGAAATATTTTGGATAAGAGATTACACAACTTATATATGTCATGAGCATTTCAGAATTTTAATCCTTTAATTAAATAAAAAAGGAATGTATCAATATTGCTTACTGCATGCATTTTTTTTGGATTTTCCAACCCGATTTATTTGAAAACTTTCTTAAGAATTTGTTCAACCAAAACTTTTTGAAAAGTTGATTTCTGAAGTTACTACATACATACATATAGTCCACTTTATTGTACTTGATATTTAAATATGTAAATCTTTACTAAAATTATTTAGGTCAATATTATTAATACTATTTTGTATTTATAAAGACATATTTTCTCACCATAATGAACAACTTTTTGATTAAAGGAACATCACCAGGTATACCGAGTCAGAATAGTAGAAACATTTTCTAATCAGGGACTATGACGAGGCTGATCTAGAATTCAGACTTGTGTGTTCCGATAATCTTCTTCTTCAGCCTAAATGTAGTATTTGATGGAAGCAAAGATACCAGGAAAATTGTGCCAGCACCTTTCCCCAAAACATCACTCTTACACAAAAATATTAGAACTGGGAAAATTGTCTGCAGGTACAAAGTAAGAAGGACAAGTATTTGTGAGTCTGGTTACAACTGTACCAGTCTGAGTACAAGAAGCTAGTTACAAAGTCCTGCATTTAATAGCTAAAGCCAAACTCCTCCTGCAATTGCGGAATCACTCACATTGCCAGGCTGTGTAGAAACTGTCAGCAATGAGTCTGAGACCAATGAAACCCAGGAAACAGGCAAGGTACCATTTCTGAAGAACACGGTTAGAAGCTGCACGGATGACATGTCAGATGACCCGGAGACACACTCAGTCTGGAAGATTATGAAATCAGAAAAGCTTCCACTGCCGACTGATGGGTACTGATGTTGGTAACTGCACTTGATATGTAGCAGTTTGACTGCCTCAGAAGAAATGCATACAACATTATGTTTCAAAAACATACGTGTATTAGACCGAGTGCCCTGGAAACAGACTCTGGCCACGAAGAGTTTTCTGTGTAAGGTTTACGGGTGCTCCGTAGACACGCTGCCAAGGAAGAGAAGAGGCCAGGGCTGGGCAGAAGGAGAGGCTTCCAGTGATGCCTCATTGATCCCACAGGGAGTTCCAGAGCAGGGATGCCCCTTCGAGTTGTCCTAAACTGAAGCCAAGGGACTGGACTTTTCTGTGCCCACAGCAACCAGCCATTGGTCATAGACTGACCCATGGGAGGGGGTCCCCTTGGGAGGGGCACGTCCCCTTGGCAGTAGCAGTGCCCAGGAGGGCCACAGCTCTGAGTCTCAACAGACCAGGTGTTGGCATTGGGGATGGGTGTGTCACCTAGAGGAACTGTTCTGGACAGGGGCACCACAGTGTACCCCATACCAGACAGGCTGCTAAGGATGAAATCATCAAAGCTAAATGGACACTGGGAATAAACAAGACACTAGAGAACAAATTTATAAGTTTTGTATACCAATGCTGACAGAAAGGTATAAAGACTTGGGTTGGAAGAATTAATATTGCTAAAGTGGCCATACTACCCAAAGCAATTTACCAATTTAATGTGACCCTTATCAAATTACCCATGACATTTTTCACAGAGCTAGAACAAATAATCCTGAAATTTATATGGAGGCACAAAAGACCCAGAAGTGCCAAAGCAATCCTGAGGAAAAAGAACAAAGCAGGAGGCATAATCCTCCCAGACTTCAGACAATACCACAAAGCTACAGTAATCAAAATAGCATGGTACTGGCATAAAACCAGACATATGGATCAATGGGAACAGAATAGACAGCCTAGAAATATACCTACGCACCTATGGTCAATTAACTTTCAACAAAGGAGGCAAGAATATACAATGGAGAAAAGCTGGAGAGTCTCATGTAGATCAATGAAATTAGAACACTCCCTAACACCGTACACAAAATTAAACTCAAAATGGCTTAGAGACCTGAACATAAGACATGACACCATAAAACTCCTAGAAGAGAACATAGGTGAAACATTTGCGTACATAAATTGTAGGAATATTTTCTTCAATTAGTCTCCCAAGTCAAAAGAAATAAAAGCAGAAATAAACAAATGGGACCTAATAAACCCATAAGCTTTTTTTTTTTTTTTTTTTTTTGGAGCAGAGGAAGGTTTATTGCAGGGCCACGCAACGAGATGCGTGGCTCGTGCTCCAAAAAACCCTGAACTCCAAACCCATAAGCTTTTGCACAGCAGAGGAAACCGTAAACAGAATGAAAAGACAACCTATGGAGAGAAAATATTCACAAATGATGCAGCCAACAAAGGCTTAATTTCCAAAATATATAAACAGCTCATGCAACTCAATATCAAAAAAACACAAACAATCCAATCAAAAAATGGGCAGAAGACCTAGATAGGCATTTCTCCAAAGAAGTCATGTAGATGGCCAACAGGCACATGAAAAGATGCTCAACATCACTAATTGTCAGAGAAATGCAAATCAAACTACAATGAGATATCACCTCAAACCAGTCAGAAAGGCCATCATGAAAGTCTACAAATAATCAATGCTGGAGAGGGTGTGGAGAAAAGGGAACCCTCTACACTGCTGGTGAGAATGTAAATTGGTGCAGCCACTGCGGAAAACAGTCTGGAGATGCCTTAAAAACCTAAAAAGAGAATTACCATATGATCTAGCAATCTCATTCCTGGGCATATATCCTGAAAAGAAGAAAACGCTAATTCAAAAAGATACAGGCACCCCAATGTTCACTGCAGCAGTCTTCACAAGAGCCAAGACAAAAGCAACCTAAGTGTCCGCCGATGGATAAAGAAGATGTGGTACATGTACACAAAGGAATATTACTCAGCCATAAACAAGAATGAACTAACACCACTTGCAGCAACATGGAGGGACCTAGAAATTATCATATTAAGTAAATCAGACAGAGAAAGACAAATATAATATGCTATTACTCACATGTGGAATCTAAAAAAATAATACAAGTCAACTTATTTACAAAACAGAAACAGACTCACAGACATAGAAAACAAACTTATGGTTACCGAAGGGGAAAGGCGGGGAGGAGGGATAAATTAGGAGTATGGGATTAACAGGAACACCCCACTAAACATAAAATTGATAAACAAGTATTTATTGTATAGCACAGGGAACTATATTCAATACAGGTATCCTGGAATAACCTATAATAGAAAAGAATCTGAAGCTCTACACCTGAAGCTAACACAATACTGTAAACCAATTATAGTTACATTAAAAAACGCAAAGCATAAAAAAAAAACGGCTTTATGGCAAAATTCAATCTGAAAAGCCTGAGATTGAAGAAATCCATTGTTTTAGTCACAGAGAAGTTCTCGTCTGTAAGGGGTAGCCTGTGCACCTGAACTCCTCATTAGATGACGTTATCAGGAGGAAAATCTAACAAAGTCCAAGCCACTGTAGTCCCGCCTGTCTTTCGCTTTGTGCAAGAAATGGAATCAGAATGTACGACTCTGACAAAAGAATTTCGTTGGAGGGATTCCAGCTGGAGCTATACATTAGTCAGTACTCATCGGCCTGCAGTGGAAATGTTGATTTAATGATCTCAACTGGGTCTGTCTCTGGATCACCTGCCATGCCAACCATTTATCTTCTAACAGTATTATTCATAAATGGAACTTCCCTATTTCCGATTTCAGTTTCAAATTGAAGTCTACGAGAGCTTTTGCAAGAGTCTGTGAACTGAACAAAGCATTATTATTGCCATTGTTCTTAGTGTTTTTAGTGAATGGGTCACACTTTGAAGGGTTGTTGAAGGAAAAGTTACTGGTACCAAAAATGGTCATTAAGTGACATTTTCAGCACCTGAATGGACACAGCAGAGAACTCCCCAGGCCTTGTGACTGTCTACTAACATGTATGTGCAAAATGGATGGATTCAAAGCAAACCTTCAACTTCCTTATAGGGTTAAAAATTGTTCACTAGTGACATCTAATCAGCTTTATAATTCTAAAGGAATCAGTGTTTGAACTCTAAAGAAAAATTATTAGGACTCGCAGCAGTTATCTGTGTAGATATACAGAAATGCCCATTATTTTTAAATACTTGATATGAAAAACATTTGATCAGATTCCAAATCCATTCACATTATCCCAAAAACCGTTTGACATTACATCTGTCAAAGGAATAGAAGGAAGAACTGTTAACTTAAAGAAACACCACCCTTAAAGTATAATTTAAAGAGGCTGAATTATCTACATTCTGGTTAATGGCAAGAAAGAAGTTTCTCTCAACTGTGGAAAAGGCAATAAATAATCTTCAGGCATTTGTGACCACCTGTGCAAATACTTTCTTGTCAATGGTTACTTTCAAATATTTGAAGAGGTTATCATGAAAAGTCTTGATGGTATCTGCATGGGACCATCTCAAGAATAAAACCAGACAGTGAGTAAGTTGTGTTTACCCATCAAGGTCAAGTTTCTCACTAAAAATTTTGGGATTTTGATTGGAAAGTTTTATACAAATTCAGTATGTAATAGTTTCCCTAGCATTCTCCAAAGATGACTAATGAGGCTTTTTTTTTTTTTTTTTTTTTTGTGGTACGCGGGCCTCTCACTGTTGTGGCCTCTCACAGTGCGGAGCACAGGCTCCGGACGCGCAGGCTCAGCGGCCATGGCTCACGGGCCCAGCCGCTCCGCGGCATGTGGGATCTTCCCAGACCGGGGCACGAACCTGTGTCCTCTGCATCGGTGGGCGGACCCTCAACCACCGCGCCCAGGGAAGCCCTAATGAGGCTTTTAACATATATACTGTTATGAATCCATGGACTGAAATGTATTTGGAACACTTCAATTCACTGCAGTTATTACTATTGATTTTCACATTATCCCACCTTTAACGAGTGGGAGCCTCTTCAAGGGGCACAGGAGTCTTCCTGACAAGCCCTCACGAGTGTCTGAGAAGCTTCTTTACTTTTTGGAATTACATATTACATGATATATTATCTATTGCCTGTCCCTGACTTGGAGTCATCCATTTACCCAAGGAAGCCTGTTTATTTTGGGGGGTTACTGGGAAGCTCAGTGCCACTAGGTTGGTTCTTATTTCCAGGCCTTTTTACAAGAAATTCTTTTTTCTTTGAAGATAAAATCATCGTACTGCCAATTACAATGTAGGGCTTCAACTTTGCCAAAAATCTCAGTTCCTAACATCCACATAACCCTTATTTGCTTTATGTCACGACACTCATACAACTGCACCTTAGGAGACCAAACCCAGCCCTACCATTACCAACACGATTGCTGAAAACAGCTTTGGACCTTTATCTTTTTCCTCCAGCTTTTGATTTTGGTTTTGTGCTAGGGATTGTCAATCAAACTGTCATGTTTTAAAGTTCCTTGAAATAGTGACTTTCCATTTGGCTAAGTCACCAATTCAAAATACCGCTATGATCATTCGTTTCATTTTGCCTTCAGTTTTTTAGAATTTCCTTTATAAATGTTTTAAAGTAATTTAGTAACATCTTACGGAAAAACCTGAATGAACTTTTTGGCCAACCCAATATTTACATGGTTTCAAAGTCAATGAGAAGCCTAATTTCTATTTCTGTACCCTCCTTTTCCTGTAGGTATACTTCCAGCACCGTGAGGTCCTGGGGTTCACCAACCTGTCCTTGCGGGAGCCCACCTGCCACTCCTCCGGCAGGCAGCCACTCAGCTGCTGCCCGCAGAGCTTCTTAGACGCCTTCCCTGCTCTTTAGTCAACTTGCGCCCTGGCCGTACGCTGTAAAGGGACTTTCCTTACTCGGAACTGAAACCCTTCCTTCCGCAATTGCTGCCTGTTGATGCCTGTCTGTCTCCTTGCCCACAGAGCTGTTAGACTAAATGAAAATCACAAAAATATCCAGCTGGGCTTTGCTCCCACGGGCCAAGTAAACACCCCGCTTCCCTCCCGTTTCCCACATGACATGATTGACAGAGCACTGCCCGTGCTGGTCATCCCCGTCTGCAGAGGCCCCGAGTTCTCACCATCCCTCAGGGTGGCATCCAGCCCAAACAGGATTCTGCGGCATTACGATCTGCCTTGATTTGGAAGTGTGTCATCTACAAGGTGACGGTCAACGCTCTCCCTGGATCTGTGCTCAACTCACCTCCCTGACTCTTTTTATGGTAACCGTTGGCAAGTCCCGTCTTCCCTCCCTCTGTCACATGGCTGGTTGTGTGCATGTAAATGCAGTGTCTGGCTTATCCCTTTTATGTTTCAGCCTGGTTTCAGCCATCAATCTAACACAGCAGTTTATTTTTATTTCTGATTCGGGGACAGAATATCTGAATGGCCCGTCTCAGCTGTGACACCTGCATGTTTGATCGGCATGTCCTCTCCACCCCCTCCAAGTCACTGACAGAAGTGCTGACCAAGAAAAGCCCAGAAGACTGATGGGTTTTGCAACTGGAGTCACCCTCACAGTGGCGGTCCATCAAGTGAATGACACTCTTCGGGCAAAGCTGAGCTCTTGGAGTCCATCTAATTACTTTATCACCCAATCCACATTCCCCCTCTTAGCCACGGGGTGCTGACTGAGTCAATAAATGAATGAACGAACGAGTGGAAATCAAGGCACCGAATGAATACACTATTTGGATCCATCGACTCGGTAACCCTCCCCCAAAAGGAAATGAGTTTGGTAGCCTGTGGCCCCTTCTGAGTGACCAAAGGTGACTCCTAGTGACTCTTTTCCACCTTTTCTTCCAGGAACGTCTACTGCTATTTACGGTGCACAGAATTTGAGACTCCGCCAGGCCAGCACCTTTCCTGAACCAGTCTCTGCAGCTGAAAAGAGAGACACCAGTGGTTTTCATGTTTGCTCTTTCGTTCAAGTACTCAAACAACATCATGCAGATTACGTAAAGCTTATTTGCAGGATCCCCGAGTAAATTCTAGCTGATCATTAAAATGCATCTTCTCTGTAATCTACGTAAACGGCAGAAACAGTTTAAAGTAGGAGTTAATTGAAAGAAACCTACACTGACCATGGAGCTACCTGGCGTCTGGGAGAGTCACAACATGCCAAATAAAATTAGTAAACTGAGGCTGTGACGTGCCAGCAGGGAATTCACAACGTCTCATGGGACAGGTGGGCGTGGCCTCTGTAGCAGGAAAGTGATTGACTTCCGCTTCCTGCTTGTTTCCCGTATCAACGGGTGCAAACCCGACCTAGAGACGCTAACGGCCCACTGATAATGCTGTAAAATTAGCTGAATTTAGCACAGAACGAAATTACAGCGCACTGCCCAACAAAATGTCTATATGCTAACATGCTCAGCTGCATCTCCCCGAGACGCCTTATCTACCTTATCTGTTACAGGTAAACTGTGCAATCTCAGTGTCCTACACAACAGCGGTTCATCTCTCATCGCCCTACAGGGCAAGGTCAGTCTTCCTGGTTGTGAGCAGCCTGGCAGGCGAGCATTCAGGGCACCCCCCTTGCCTAGAAGAGCATCTCCTCACTTCTGCTCCAATTCCACTCACTGGGAACGGAGCCGCTGGCAGGACAGCTGCTCCCAACAACGTCCACACCACAGACGGGAGCGTGGGTCCTCAGGTCTCCACCACAAACCACACACCCTGATTTTCCTTACCCTAAAAGCATATGATTGCTAGTATCAGGGACTGAAGTATCTACCCAGAATTCCCAGGCATCTCCCTCTCCAGGTGACGCCACAGAACTAAATGCCTTTCAGAGAGGGGAGAAGCAGATCATCATGTGGAAGAATCACGGGCTACACTTTGCTGTGGGCACGAATATATTACAGTTTGTGCGTTGGGCGTTACTGTTAATTCCAGATCGTTACAGGCTGCGGCTGAGTTCTCGTGTTGTGACGGTTCTTGGGGTTTTGATACCCGTAAATGTCTAACTGCATTAAACATTCCTAACACATTATTAGGATAGCAAATCCTGGACAAAGCAGCTCGAGGATCTTTTTTTAACGGCCAGCGTAAGAAAACAGCTTAACACTTAAAAAGTGTTGTGCGTCCTTTTCTGAACTTATTTTTCCCAATTCTTCCTGCTCCAGGCATTGAGGAGAAAGCATCTGGGACCAGCTTTTAGGCTGCGGAGGTACAATGTGTGGGGCAGGCAAGCAGGGACCCGGCTCTCCTTCTAAGACAAGCAGAAGACTCGGGGGAGAAGGCCAGGCACTGTGCTGCACGCGGACATTCAATCGGTGCAGTGTTGGGAACCGAAATAGGAACAGCAAGGGTCTGTCTGTAATCAGACAGCTATTTACATTCTGTTTACTTACGCATCAGGCATTGTGCTTGGATTTAGGGATACAGATGTAAATAAGACAAATCAGACGCGGCCCCTGCCCTTGAGGCATCCACAGGCTTGTAGCGAAGCCCAGTCCGTAATGTGCTGGTCACAGTAATTTAAGATGGGTTTGATCGTTCCTTGTATCTGCCAGCAGCAGCGGAAGGGCAAGTCCTACCCCGGAAACCCCTTCTCTCCCATGAGGTCGTCTGCACAGATACAGGTGCTGGACTCAGCTTCCTCCATCCCCCAGATCTCAGCTCTGTGCCCAGGCCTGTCACCCCTGCCCAAAGCCCCACTCAGACCCTTGTTTGGTCTTTCAGTGTTGGTTTTAGCAGTATCTCCCTTGCGAAGCCTGATGTGTCCTACAGGCCAGCAGAAGCCTGTTCTGAAAGGGATTCATGATCAGCTGAACCAAACATCCTGTATTGCTTAAATTCAGTGTTTTTCAAAACTGCAGGTTATAAATGCATTAGCAGCAGCCCAGGAAGTCAATTTAGTGATCACAGCCTGCATCTGTTAAAGGAGGAGAGAGTGAAACAGAATGGAATACAATAGAAAATATTAAAGAACTGCACACACCGTCAGGGCAACTATTGTTCTATGAGCCTTTTGTTTCAGGGGTGTGTGTGTGTGCGCGTGCGCGTGTGTGTGTGCGTGTGTGTGTGTGTGCGTGTGCGTGCGCGTGCGTGTGCGTGTGCGTGTGTCCTGGGTGTCCATGTAAAACAGACCTCTTATTGTGGATGGCAGTAAAAAATGTCCACGAGCTACTGCAAGCCCACTTGCCATGTGAACATAAGCACCAAAAACCTGGAAGTAATTTATGTCCGTGTTTGCTATATGCAGAATGAAAAGCAAAAGCATACATTCTAGCATTTTCCAGCCTTTTCGAACTATGTGACCTTTGGAAAGTTAGTTACCTCTCTGAGCTTCCATTTTTTCTCTGTAAAATAGGGACAGGGGTGCTTTTCTCACGTGATGGCTGGGGGATGACTGACGAAATGATAATGAGTGTAAGTGGGGAGCACAGCACAGCAAAACTGGCATAGAGTGGCTTCCCCTAAAATGCTCGTTTCCTATCCTTTCCTTTCCTGAGAGTTCTAAAAGGCCAAATGAAGCCCATACCTAATGGAATATCCCATATCACTCTGTTCAGTAGTGTTTTAGGTGATGCTGGGAGATTCTGAACATCATCCTGTTCTGTAGGCGCAGCTTGAGGTCTAGAAGGTCTTAAGGATTTTGCACAAATCTTTTGTGCAATGTCATTTATGCCACATTGAGAATTTCCCAAGAGGAGATAAGAATGGAGCTGGCAAACGGAGTGTTCATTTATAATCCTTACTTTAGAAAACCTTGCAAAGCCCAAGTGAACATTTAAGGGCTTTTACTAATGTTTTAGAAATGTGGATAACCAAATTTTTTTTCCATTTCTCTTTAAATATGAAATATTTCTCTTTCATTAGAAGGTAATGTTCTGAAACCAGAATAAATCATTACAGCACAAAAATACCTGTTACAAGAAGAAAAATGATAAAGAAATAAAACCAGAAAAAATTAAAACCTTGGCATGCTCAAAAATGATGATTTATAGTATAATTTGTCTTTGGACCCTTTCTAGAAAAACCAACATCTGCATTTTTATGGATACATTTAAGGAAGGGATAGGAGTTTGCTAACCTCACTGGCTTATTTTAGGATGGAACCATCACCTATTACATCCGTATCCTAACAGTATGTAGGATTCCACACTGAGGCTCACCTCAGACCTCTGTGGTCACCTTACTTCTTCATGTGTCTTTCACCATTAGTCGAACAATTTTTAACAGAAACTGACTGGAACCAAACACTGCATCAGCATCAAATCTGAACCACTGATTGCTTCAGATGACTACAGTGCTTTATCCTCCCATACTAGATGATTAGAAAGTTGCTGAAGCAGACACTGGCCATAAGAAAAATGCTTGTAATTATACTGCACGTTTAGTCATGCAGAACGTAGACTCTATGGCTTTTTCTACTTGAAACTAACAGCATATTGCTTTCTGGAAGGGGTTTGAAGTAAATTCTCGAGTAAACTTAAGCTGTTTTTCATTCATTTTGGGTAATCACAATGGAAATTTGACGAGTGGGTTGCCGTATTGTGAACTTTAGGCCACGGCCACTGCGACGAACGCACCACACCCCGTCTTCCCCCGACCCCGCCCGGAAAGTTCGCATGGCTGGAGCTGTTATTAGAGTTTTGCTGCTCCGTGTGTGAATTAATCTCTGGCAGTTAAAAATTCTTCTCTAGAGCAGAGAAGGTCATGAGGCCCTGCTAATAAAATCTGTCAAATGGGATTGGCAGGCAAGATCATGGTGGGTGGGGGATGGGGGGGGGATATGAAAAGTTGGGAGGTGAGAAAGTTTGTGTTAAATAATCCCTGTGTGTCCAAACCTTAAAGGACGAAAGCAGACAAAGCAGACGTTTTTATTGTATCTTAGCAATGACTGGGACTGAAGAGAAACGCGGGGTGTGTGACAGGTGGCACAGGGGGTTCAAATCACTTCAGGGATCAATATCACATGCGGCTGAACTCAAGGGAGGAGTAACTCACTTATCTTCCTTTAGGAGCTTCCTGGAAAAAGGTGCCTCTGAGGCCAAGCCCACGTGCTCCAGGAGCACGAGGCCACTGCGTCTCCTGGGCAGCAGCCTTCCCGTCCCCGCGTTCCTGCCGCTGTGTGCCTGCACCCGGGCCGACCCTGCATTATTTATAAGTTCTCTTTGCGAGTGATGGTCTAACACGCCACACGCCCCGCTAATGGCAGGGGGAGCCGCACCAGCTCTCCTGGCGTTCCCATACCTTCTCGAGAGGAGCCTTACTGAAGTCAAGATAAATGACATCTCATTTCGCCTGATGGATCAAGCCTGCCACGCGGTACAGGGACAGCGACAATGAGTCTGGCTGGACTGCAGCTTCACTCTTCCCAAGGCCAGTACTTCCTGATCCTCCGTGATTGACTCCTGATGGACTCCAGAATTTATATTCTGTTTATATACATTCCAGTAATTTCCCAAATTAGGCTGACAATTAATCTTATGAGTTATTTTTTTCTCCTTAATATACAAGCATTTTAATTATTCCCTTTTCAGCTCCAAGGGCCAACTCAGCCCCCAGGCTTTCTCAGCAATGGCCGCTAACAGCACTGGGACACGCGAGGTGCTGGGAAGGGTCCCCGGTGGCGGATCCACGTGTTCGGCTGTTGGCCGAGCAGACCCGCCGAGCTGAGGGCTGAGGCCGAGGGGTCCGGAGGGGCTGCGGGTTTGCAGTTTCTGCTAATTCCAATGTGCGCGATTATGAAGGATCATGAGACGCTCTTCATGCAGCAGCCATGAGACAGGTTGTCCCACAACTTTATATCTAGAAAGCATAAATACATCCTCTGGGTTTGACTCCCCAGCAGGAGTCACCATACAAAGTGGGGCCGAAACTGCTAGCTGCCCTCCACTTTCCCCTCCCCCTTCCTTCCTTCATAATGGACAGAAATGCACCCAGCTGAAAGACCCTTTCCAGGCTCTCTGGCACAGAGACAGTCCATGAATTGTAAGCATACGTCTGTGGCAGATGGGACTTCTAAGAAAGCTCTTCAGAGGTGAGCACACTTGATTACTAGGCCACAAGGCACACCCCATGCCTTCCTCCTACTGGGATGTGGACGTGATAGCTGGCATCGCAGGAGTCAGCTTGTAACCATGAGGCAGATGCTAATGATGGCAAAGCAAAAGGAAGGAGCCTGACTCTCTGCTGACCATAAAGGTGCCACTATGACCCTGAGAGAGATAAAAACACACCTCCACCTCAGTTAAGCTACTGTTCTCTTGGGTCTGAGTCTAGCGGCTGGACTCCATTCCTAACCAAATCAGACGGCTACGCTTACTTCCCTGGTGCAGTCCCAGCAAAGCCCCTTCTCAGGGATGCCTTCCCACCAACGGCATACTCCTCAGGGCATCTCGGCTGGAAAGCCTTTACAGCACGTTAGTAATGCCTATCTTGTGGGCAAATGGGGAGTCACTGCCTGTGAATGAGGCCGGATTCTGTTCTAGTTCTTGATCTTGTCTCACAAATGTCAGTCTTTGCTCCCGAGCGAGGCTGCAAGCCCGCAGGTTTGACAACGAGACAGGTATCCCCTCCACTCTCGTTGCCCTGGCCCATCGCCCAACCTTGAGCACACAGTAGGTGCTCACATCAATTCCTGAATGTGTGCTCTCGATTTTACTATTAGCAGAGAGAATAACCCCAAATTTCTTTCTGTACAACTACCAGTACAGAAACATTCAAATACCGCAGTACATACTGGTCATTGTCACGGTGGAAGGAGGAATACAGACAACAACACGGGTGTTTGTACCATAGCTCAGCGTTTTCAAAGCCTTTTCACGTGCATTGCCTTGTTTTTGCTTCACAACTGCCCTTAAAGCAGTCAGGGCAGGTAGACACGTCACAGCTTTACAAATGAAAACAGCAGAGGCTCAAAAAAGTTACTGTGTTTCTCGAAGGCAGATAAGGAGTAAATAGTAAGAATCAGGCCTTACAGACTCCAGAAAAGGGCCGTTTCTGGGGCCACGTGTACAGAAAGGGGTGTGTACGCGAGCCTGCGTGCGTGTGTATGCATGTGTGTGCGCAAGCTTGCGTGCGTGTGTATGCATGTGTGCGTTGTGCGCGTGCGTGTGCAGTGCGTGTGCCTGTGTGTGCGTGCCTGTGCGTGCGTGCCTGTGCGTGTGTGTGTGCATGTGCGTGTGTGCATGTGAGTATGCGTGCATGTGGTGCACGTGCCTGTGTGTGCACGTGCGTGTGCAGACATCTCACAAGCGCCCCAGCCTCATCTCCGTCTCCCTAAGTTACTCAAGGCCCCTTGATGGTGCCGTTTTCTTCCCAACGTCCCACCTTCTAGTCAGAGGCTCCTCACCCGGCTTACCAAGTCATTTGCTCCAGAGCCAGGCCAGCCGCACGTCCCCCCGCACTTGCCCCCATTCTTCCCGACCTTGTGTCTAAAGCTCTCTTGTGACTGTCCTGTCCTGGGCGGCAGCGCGGATTCAAGGACAGAGTTAACGTGCTTTGCTCCCTCTTGTTGGGCTGTGGGTGCCTGGAAGGCTCACAAAGAGCATGGACGATGAGCCCCGTGCGAGCGTGCCTGTGTCCCGCGTGAGCCCCGTGCGAGCGTGGGTCCCACTGACAGCAGAGGCTGTTGACGGCGCCCAGAAAACAGAGCTCTCGACTCAGAAGACCCAGCGTTGGCGCTGCTCCGCCGTGTGTTAGCCGAGCGACCTTAGACCAGCTCAATTCGAGCAGAACGTGTCCTGTCCTATGCCATAAACTGCAAGCAAGCTGAGGGAGGGGCTGGCCCCGGTCCTACCGGACAGGTCGCTTGGGGGAGGGCCCGCGGGGCCCCTTGCAGTCTGGGTGGGGTTCCGGGGGCACTGCAGAGGGAAGGCGTGTGGAGCTGCTCTGAAAACCATGAAGCAGCACCCGAACACGCCCCTCGCCCCCCTCAGGCCAGCGCCAGAGACGGGGGAATTCATCACTTCACAGCCACGCTATCGCTCTTTTGTCTCTGGAGCCGCCGCCTCCTCCTCAGCTCCCCTCCGCCTCGCCCGCACCCACCGACAGGCCCCTCTTCTAATGCGGCACTTTGATCACGTCACTCACAGCCCTCAACCTTCCACGGGTCCCCAGGGCAGACTCCACAGCCTCCCAGCCCTTCTCCATCCTGCGGAGCCTGCGGCAGCACAGGATGCAAACGCACCGGTAACCGAGGAAGCAGAGTCACAGTGAAGAGCCGTGGGGATTACTAACAGCAATATCTGTCACGTTAAGTGTTTCCAAATTTATTGTTTTTTTATGAAGTAGACTAATTAAAGCAAGCATGGACTGTGCAGGGTTTCAGCTACTTTCATTTTTCAGTGAGTGAGCAAGGATCACCAGCAGATAAACAGCCCCTTCCCGGGCGTCCTGCACGTTAAACATTTCTCCTGTTCACTGTGAACGCAGAGGTGACGGCGCTTAACTCATAAAGGGGCATTTATGGACTTTCGGATGACAACAGACAGCCGATCAATAAGGGACGGCAATGACAGCATGTAATATCAAGGAACGTGAGGTCCCAGGAATGATTTGGGGAGAGAGGTGGGCAGTTAGAAACCTTACCGTTTGAAAAAGGTCAAGGCGTGGTAGCAATAAAAATGCCTAAGCAAATAAAATCACACCTGTGAGTCAGGAGAGGGTAAAACGGCTGAACGAAGAAGGGTTTCAGATCCTGTGGGAGAACGGCTTCCCCGGGCAAGGCTCTGGGCTGCTGTGGGGCACACCTGGCTGTGTCGAGAGAGGGTCTATTTATTACCGCTAAGAGCTTTGAAAGCGAAATGCAGACACGGAGGAGGTTTCTGAGTGCCCAGCCCTTCCTGGCGCCGAGACCCGGATCCTCCAGAAAACCAGTGGGAATCACTGAAAATAACGGGGTTGGGTCTTAGCACATAAACGTAAGACCCACTGGCTTTATGACATTCTGCCTGGTCATCTTGGGGGGTGGGTGTGGGGAAGAGTTTTTATCGATTTAGTAAATTGTTTGCTTGTGTAACTGAAAAAGTAAACCAAAGTGGGGGGGGGTGGAGAGCACCAAGTTGCAAATTCCATTACTAATAATTGTATTACACCATTAAAAGCAAAATACTAAATACTCATCCTCTTTGAAAAACATTCACAGTTTCACACAGGACTCCACGGCCAGCTTCACTGCAAAATATACTGTTATTCCATTTAGGAAAAGACAATCCCACGGACCTTTTACAGAATAAGTGGACCAGTTAAAGGATGTGTGTAGATACACCCTGTCCTTAGTAACCAGAAAAAAGCAGTTAGAATCGTATCTGTTTCCCTTCTGTGGTTTTGCTATAGTTTTGGAATAGACAGAGAGATGAAATTAAATACGTGATCACTCTCCTCTAACCACTGCCTAGAGGACTGGACGCTCTCTTTATTCCAAACATGCCCCAGTTGAACTTTGCAAATCCTGCTCCCTAGCGACGATTCTGCAGCCTCGGGGGAAAGCAAGCTTACCTCCTTGTAAGGTGTACTCGGTCACCGCCCTGCTGAAGACGCCCAGGCCAGCTCCATTGTAGGCGGCCACCTGTATCTCATACTGCGTCCAGACGATGAGCTCCGTCACCAGGCAGTAGCTGACCTCGGGGCTGCTGATGTTCCTCTGCTGGTACTCTCCGGGCAGGCCAGCCAGGCGGTACCTGCGGCGGACCCAGGGGAGATACTTGAGCAAGGAACTGGCTTTACCTGAAGTCACTCCACACGGTCAGAGGAAAGCGGAAGTAAAAACAAGAGTAAAGCCGGAGGTCAGCGTCAGACGACACTGCTGCTACTTCAACCGCTAAAAAAGGTATAACCTAATCTCACAGTGATTATAAGCTCTGGGCCAACAGAACTGACATTCCAACTATGTTAGGGTTCCGGGAAGATGGTTGCTTTTTAAGTGCCAGTTGTCCAGGGAGTACAGTGACTTAAGGCCCAAAATTCCAGACATGATTTCTAGCGGGTGTGGCTATAAATCCGTCTGAGCGAGCCCTTCCTCCTGTGACTGCGATGAGGGAGGGAAGGAAGAGAGCAGTGCGCGGTCTCTCGGTGTCCCTGGGCTGAGCTCCCCGCTGGGTTTGCTCACCAAGTCCTGGAGTCAGAATGAGTGCTTTCCAAAGGCATTCACCCTCCTAAAATACTAGGCTGGCGCTAAGTGTGACAAATGGCTTTTTAGGGGACCTGTAAGATCGTGGTGTGTATGCTCTTCAGTGGACTAACGGGAGATTTAAAGTTGTATTTATTTAAAACAGCGACATATACACGGCTCTGGACACAGAGAACGTATTAGCTAGGACATTGCTATTTGTGCAATGAGAGGGCTGCTGCAGTGTTGTTTTGAGTAGCAAGTGTTTTCCACGACTGCATGTGTAGAAGTGAATCAGTTGCCCTGGGTAAACCGAGGGGCATGTGCAGTGGGCGTAACTTCCTCAGTCATTGGGCAGCTTCCAAAAGCACGAATTTCTATCCAAGAGCTGGTTCTTGCCTCAGGAAGACGTGGCTCTGATGCTCAGTGGGGGAGGGAAGAGAGCACGAGCCCAGAGTGGCAGCAGGAGACCGTCCACTCTCCGCAGAGGGTCGGGGTCTCCAGGCCCCTCCTGGACACTGAGCAAGCCTGCGGAGTCCCGCTCAGTCATCTGCGCTGTCACCAGGGGCGGAGCGTCTGGACGCAGGCGGACCAGCAGGAGGAGCCCTGGAGTTCAGGCCTGGAATGGAAAACAGCCCTCCAAAGGGAACAATGGCTGAAAAGGCAGTCCATGAAAATCAGGATTTTCTGAGACTAGTCTTTTGTCCCTTCCCGCTACAGGCCACTTGTACGCGGTGAGGACTGTGGAGAGGAGGCAGAAATGCTGGAGAGCAGGCCAGCTGTGAAAAGCACAAAGGCCCAAGGCCTCCCCGACTCCCGCCTGAAAGGAGCAGCAGGATGCGGGCCCTGCAGGGCCCTGGCGACGGTCAGTGGCGCTCTGCGACGGGCCAAGATGGAAGTTAGGGTATCAAACCCCATTTGTGCTTCATAGCCCATCAACTTCCGATCGTACTCAGCTGACACTCCTTTTCTGAACTACCTGCACCAAGTGTAGGCGCCATTCACAGCACGTTAAGTTCATCCGTATAACGGGATGGTCTGTCTTCCAGGCAGGGGACAACAGGAGGAAGGCTTGGTGTGGAATAACCCGCGTACCAGATACTTCCCATCTACGAAACGTAAACTTTTAAAATAAATGGCACTGAGACAATTAGACAGCCATTTTGAAACAGGTAAATATTGGCTCCAGACCCCAGAGTAATGTGGCACGTGACTGGTGCCCAGGATCATGGGTAACCAATGTGGCACAAGCCGGGCACGGCTACTGAAGAGCTCACTCCACTATCTGATACACATTCCAGGGAAAAGCAAAGCAATCAGCTCAGAAGACTTAGGCTGGGAAGAAGCCTTAGGAGCTGGGTGGCCTCAAGCAAATTCTTAACGTCCCTGAGCCTTTCTTCCCTCCTCCCTAAACGGACATAATAATGATGGCATCTCACAGGCTTGTTGTAAGAATAAAATGAAACAGTGGGTGCACAGGAGGTGTGACAGTGCAAAGCACCCCCACACATTTCTCCTTTGGAAACACTGCTCTTGTAGGAAGCATCCTAAGAGAGAACGCTGAGCTATGAGAAACAAGCGTGCTGCACACCTTCTCCCAGGCCCCTCTGTGTGAGGTTGTGTGTGACGCGCTGCAGAGTCCACGTCTTGGAGACGGCAGCTCTCCCTTCGAGGCAGGCAGCTTGGTCCACTCTGACCGGCGGCTCAAGGTGCTTTTGTAACATTCATGGGATGTCTGGGAAGGTCATAATTAATAACAGAAGTGCAGGGCATCGTCCTCTGACTGGCCGGATACGTTGCCCAGGAGACCATCTCAGAGAGAACGAGATGATTTTTCACACAGAAATAAACAGGAGAATGTTTTTAAAGGACGTAACCCCTATGCTCCTCTCAAAGCAACACCCTGCCCATTATTATAAATATTTTATTGCTGTGAACACACTCTAACTAATTCTTATGGCCAGGGCGACAACAGTTATTTGTTTCCATTTTGTTCTTCCGTGGGCTGTGCTGTTTATCTGACACGGAGACTTGTGCCCCAGAGGGTCCACACTTGCAAACAGAGCTCATCTGCAGATGGGAGGATTATTCGGAAATGTTTCCAAGCAAATTCATTTTGGCACGGGTCTTCAATTTCTGAAAACTTGGATATTCACAGGCCTTGGGTAGCGTACCCTCATCTTGGGGCTTTCTTGATTCAAGCCCCTGCAAACACAGATGCCCTCTTTTCCAGTGCTCGACTCGACGGATACCATCACAGAAAATCCTTTTAACAGTCGTAATCCCGCAAAATAGAAAAACGTGCAGTCCCTGATGGGGCCTTGTAACATCAGAGAGATTTCATTATTAAACTCCATGCCCCGGGTTCTGGTTCTGTGGGCTGACTTTTAAAGTCCTTATTTGGCAGCTGGAGCGCAAGGAAACTTCTCCCTCCATGTGCTCAAAAAAAGACAGAGGCGGCCTGGATGACAAGCACGGGAAGGAAGGGCTGGTCTGGGAGGGGAGGCCAATTATTTTCATTAGTTGATAAGCACGGAACAAGGGCGACAGCTGGGGTGAGCAGTGAGGGGCAGGAACGTGACAGAAAACCCCAGCCTCAAGCAGGGGGAAGCACCGGGCTGCTTTCCCCAGGGAAACGGGATTGTCTGGAAGCACCCACAGAACCAGAGTCCACAGGCGCCCCCTGCCCGCAGGGGACAGATCCGCGGTGTCCCCTTTGAAACGGGGAAGGACGGCCAGGGGCGCGGAGACCGAGGGGGCCCTGAGTGCTATCAGTCCTCCAGCCCTCGTGCACCCCTGGTGAGGGCCGCACTTGAACCGCTTCAGGCAGATAATGATCTGGCTTGTGTTCAGAGGATACTTCATACGCTCGAGGAAAAACTCCAAAATAGCGGTGAAATGGTTGGGACGGGTAAATATTACAGGCATAAAGATAAACACGTATGAAACCATGAGTGGGTGATTATGTAAATACATAGCAATGAGCTATCTCCCACACGCAAAGATGCGGCGTTAAAGAAGCAACTCTTCCATAATTTCTTACATTGATCTAAGAGACTATATTTCTCCACTTAAGACCTTTGTTAACCCGGTATTTTCTGATCACACTTTTAGAAAGGGCATGGGCTGGGCATCTGGAGGACGGTAATGACGGACACCCATGGCCCCTGCCCCATAAGGCTGGTAACAGATACGGCCACAGCTGCACGGTCCATTAGAAGAGGTTTAATAGTTATCCTTTTAATACTGCTTTACTGTTTTCTTTTTACTTGTGTCAACAAACCTCTCAAATGATCACTTTCGCTGCAATCTTAAAATTAGCAGTGGTTTTGGCAAAGCAGGTGCCTTCTGTCAACCCAGTCGGTGCTGGTACAGTTCACTCAGTGTGCTCAGAAGCCTGACGCCCCTCCCCACGGGGGCAGAGACAGCAAACCGGCCACTCTTGGGCCACATCTGTTCTGCAGCTGTGAGGGTCTGGCCTGCCCTGTGTTTCAAAATACATTGATTTCATTCCCAATTTTTAAAAACGGTGAGAATGTGTGTAAAAAGCTGGATTTAAAAATTTCTTTGTAACAGTGGAAAACCTGGCAATTCTGAACAACGCACTAGCATGGCAAAAACTGGCTTATAATTAAATCAACCGCATTATTACTAATTAAAAATTATTATACTTAATGCATGCCCCTGGTAAAAACTTAAGAGTGAAAGCATTTACAGTGAATAAGCACACCTTGCTCCCAACCCATAATATTTCCCCTCCATCCTTCTGCCAAAATGCGACCCCTGATAGCGGTTTCTTGCATGTGTGCGTCACGGCTGACTGCAGAGACTGTCCGGTGAGGCTGCCCACGGGCGTCTGTTCTCATTGGTCTGCCGCCGTCTCCACCAGTCCCTAGAGTCTCGCTGCTGGCCTGAGTCTCTCGATTACTGTTGGGCTCCTACAGACATTTGAGTTTGCGACCTGAGCAAAACAGACCCTTGACTCTCTATAAGGACGGTCTGAAAATGGCCGACCGCTGGCTACTTGCCTGAGGATGTACCCACGCAGCACCCCGTTGTGCTCTGTTTCCGGGGGCGGCTGCCACTGGACCATGATGGACTGATTGGTGCGCCCACTGGCCACTATATTTTTCGGGGGAGCGCTGGGTGGCTCTTCAGGGAGCATCAACCTAAGAAAAAGAAGTCCGGGAGGGGAAGAGAGGTCAGCCCCGGAGGCGAAGGGTCCTCGCTCGCATTCTCTGCCTTGCTGAAGCTTGAGCCTAACTAGTTACTCACATCGAGCAATGAATACAGCAAAACGCACAGCTGATCAAACTGAAAGGACGTGCACGAAACAGTTACAAAAAACCAACGTAACAGAAAATCAGTTCAGCAAGCAACAAGAAAGGCGCGGGAGGCGACCTGCTGCTGCTTGAACGGCCCGTGGTACCTCCACTCCTCGAAGGATCACAGGCGTGAGTGAGGCAGCTCACAGGCCGTAGTCCGAGGCTCCTTCCCGATTGTTTCCTTCGGCTCTTTCAATATTTCTCATATCAAACTCCCACATTTTGAAAAGAGTCATTTAGATCTCTCAACTCTTCTATAGCACAAGCCCACTGAGAGCTCAGGTGCGCTGGGGAGGGCACACTGAAACAGGACGAAGCCCGTTCCCCACGTCACATCTGAACAGGCTTGAAAGCAGCCGCCTGGCCTGGGGAGGTGGGGCTGGTGCGGGGGACAGCATCAGGACCACCAGGGAAACGCCAGAGCTCACTTGGCTTCCTGCCGACACCTGCTCAGTGTTTACCTGTCAAGACGGTGGCACCAGCTCCCGCCTTGCTGGCAGTCAGGTACACAAAGGGCGTGGAAACACCGCAAGCTCTTAATCTCACGTAAACCGAGGGCTGTGCGGTTGGGAATGGTTTATGTCGGCACAGCCAGAGCACCGCAGAAGCTAAGAAACTCCCCTCGGCAGGTAAGGCCCCCCTGGCGAGCCCGGCGAGCCACTGTGCCTCCTCTCTGCTTCCCCCAGTGTGACTAAGGGGTGGTGGCTGATGGCCTAACCCGATGCGTCCTGGGCTCCCTGTGCCTCTCCAAGGGTGCGTGTCACACACCTGCTCGTCTCTGCGCTGTACTGGCCCTTGCCCACTTGGTTCACGGCGCACACCCTGAATTGATAGGTACGAGCCGGGGTCAGGCCACGCACGGTGACGCCTGTCATCTCGGGGCCAACGTGTGACAGATGCACTTTCCACGGAGAGTCTGAAAGAAGGAGCAAAACAAGGTCAAGCCTCTACAAGCACATGTCTGAATGACAGTAAGTGAATGCAAAGTGCGTTCCCACAGATTAGCTCATTTGCTTACCAAGGCAGGTGGAGTGGTTGGCTCCACTGAACAGATGGGCAAACCGAGGCTCACGGTCCCGTGGTGAGTAACCAGCGGGCCTGGCTTTGAACTCGGGTTTCCCACGCAGAGTCCAGTGTGCCTATTAACCCCATGCTGTTGTCAACAAGTAAAGGGATTTTTTGGTTCAACCTGCAGACGGCAGTTTAATGGAACCCAATATTCCTCATGCCTGTGTTCAATATGTAATGGGAAGAAGTTCTCTGTCAGCTCACATGGCAGACTGCAGATTTGTCTCCCAGAAAAGGATGCTGCACATGTCACCAAATGATAAATAAAACCGATAGTCATTAACATTTTAATAAAAGAGGAAATGAGCATGATTAAGACAGATGGGCTGTGCATCCTGCAACCCATCTGCGTGGCAACTCATTATACTGCCACACCCCTGAGCGGCTCTGGCTGGAGAGACATGGAATGAAATTCACAGCGAGTTTAGAATATCTGTGCTCCCAGCTTTCCGGCAGGCGTGGAAGAGGGACTCTGTCAGCCAAGCGGGCTCTTGCCTGCAAGGCTTCAGAAGGTTCTGTCGGCTCCTACACTTTAGTGGGAATTTCTCTATAGAGTTTAAACAGGCTTTTTGGCCCAATCGTTTCGTGCAGTGATGCCCTGGGATGAACAAGTGCCCCGTGTCAGTTCCGCTCAGAATTGCTATGACCCTGAACTACATTCTCAAGTTATCAGTGAAGTGAAATGTGGGTGCTGGGGACTGACCCGTAGGAAATCAAGCTGTCTTTCTTATTTCTTGGAAGTGGTGCTAAGCATTATGAACATAACAGCATTATTCATAACAGCCAAAAGGCAATGCAACCCAAGTGTCCATCGACAGGTGAATGGACAACCAGAATATGGTCCATCCATACAACGACCTATTATGCAGCCTTGAAACGAACAGAAATTCCGACACACGCTCCAACGTGGATGAACCTCCAGGACATGACGCTGAGTGGAGTAAGCCAGTCCTCGAAGGACAGATAATGTAGTATAATTCCACGTAAATGAGACACCTGGAGTACACCGGGGGCTGGGGGAGGGGGGACGGGAGTTAGTGTTTGATGGGGACAGAGTTTCAGTTTTGCGAGATGAAAAGACTTCTGGAAATGATGGTGGCAATGGCTGCACGATGGGGTGATTGTACTTAACACTACCGAACTGGACACGCCGAAGTGGCTGAGACGGAAAATCTCATGCTGTGTGTATTTTTACCACAATTAAAGAGTTTAAATGGTGGGAACTGCACATAACACAAGGGGGATAACACACGACTCCTGAGACCGATGAGTGTGAAACAAGGGAAGGGCGCCGATGCGTCTGGTGTAGGCCCGGCTCCGGCAGAGACTCTGCCGGGCGCTCCTGTTTTCACCGCAGGCCCCCTCTCCACCCTGCCCACCCTGCCTGTGCCCTGGAGGGCCTGCCTGGCAGGGAGGGCTCTTCCCTACTCACTGGAGGTTGCCCCAGACTGCCTGCATGCTTCACCCAAAGGCCCCTGCTCTTCTCACGGCGCAGCCCTGCACAATCTCTCTCCCCGGCTCTGCGGCTCGCCTCACCCCTGTGACCACGGGTGATCCCGGCTCTGCCACTTCCCCTCCTAAACTCCCGCCTTGATTATTCTGAGTCGCGAGTGCTGCCTGCTCCTGCGGGGGCCCTGCCACACGCGCTGAAGGAAACACGTCTTCCACCCCCCTCTTCCTGCAGATTACAGGGTCTGTAAGCGCACGCCGCTCACCTGCTCAGTCAGGTACAGAGTGAACCGCGGCAATTTCAGAAAGAGGCAAAGTCAGGAGGACGGTGGTCGAGCCCGTGGACTGAAACGATTAGTCGCACAGGGAAGGGGCAGAGAAGCGCCCCGGACGCCTCCTTCCCGCCGCAAGCGCCCTCCCTCCCTCCCACCGAAACTCAGCCCCACGCGATTCCCTGACTCTCAGCCATTTGTTCACGCAGAGTGTAAACAGCTCCTGAAAGTGTAGCCTGAGTAGTAGGAGCTGCTGCCCAGTTCGATTCGATGACGGGGCCTATTAATCTGCTCTAGACCCTGGGGCTCTGCTCAGTTCTCTGATTGTATCGATAGGAATTTTTACTTATTCTTTTTCCTCTCCTACTAGAAGATAAAAGATCTGGCAGGAAGAGAGATTAAACTGAAAACTAAAATAAATGAACCCAATCATGTCATGGGCACTCTGACTTGTACCAAATTAAAAAAAAAAAAGTGGTCTAGGAAGGACTTGCTCACTAACAGACTTTGGAATTGCAGACTTGCTGAGAAGCGTTAAAATTTAAATAGCGAGTCTGCTCCTGACAGTCAACAGGCAAAATCCCTCTAAGAGATTCTTCTTCCAGCCCTCACAAAAGAGTATTACAAGATGCTTGTCTCAGGGCTGGAATGTAGAAGAATCTTTTGATAAAGGAACCCATCCCATAAAAGTTTCAATAGTTTTTTTGCACCCCTTTGGGGATGCCCCTTGCTCCTCTAATCTAGAAGACTAAGGGATTTTAGTCTTCCCCGGCCAGGCTATTAAACAAAGCTCTGCTCCACAGACAGGCATCACTAATCTTTCTCTTGGCTTCAGGCGCCCAGAAACCACGAGGCGTTAATCACTCCTCCACTCTGCCTGTTGGTTAAAAAGCTGGTGCCTTTCCATCTTCCCAAATATACTGGAAGCTTTTTTCGATTTAAAAAAAAAAAAAAAAAGAGCATCACCATTTTCTCAATTAAAGGTACTTGAGGAAGGAGAATACTTTTCAAAGAAAATTTTCTTAATTGCCAAAAGAACCACTATTATTATTAATACCTAACATTTGTGCAGCTGTTTGAAGTCTGGAAGTACTTTCACATCTGTAACCACAGGAGTCCTCTTGGGAAGGAGGTATTATCTCTCCTCTTAACAGATGGAGAAATCAAGACTCAGGAGGTTTAAATAACTCCTCCCAAGCCTTACGGGCTGTCACCGCCTAGGCTCCTGGATGGTCCAACATCACTGAGAACAGAGCAGCCGGGCCTCCAGCGTTGCCCTGCGAGATGAGGTACGGGGTACCCAGAAGCACCCGGGCAGTGCTGACACTCACACACCCCCCAAGAAAGCACAGAAAACCAAAAGCTGAATGTGTCTGGGCAATGAAGAAGATGCAGGAACCAGTTAAGTGACACCAGGAGGAAGCGGAGAGCCAAACCCCGGACTTGGGACCTTCAGCAGGCAAGCGCCCTGGGCTGTACCCCAGGCGAGAGCGGGTAGGAAGGCAGGCAGGGGCTAAAAGCAGGGAAAGTCGGTTAAGAGACGGAAGAGACAAAACCACCAACACAACAGATGGACCTTGTCTGGATCCTGATTCCAGCAAATCAGATAAATCAAATAAATCAAATCAAATAAAAACTGTGAAAAGACGTTTTTAGAAATCAAATAAATCAAATCAAATAAAAACTGTGAAAAGACGTTTTTAGAAAAACGATGAGGGACGCTTAAATGTGGACTGAGTATAAGATGATATTAAAGATTCCATTGATTCTGTCATAGGTATACAATGTCCTCTTTCGAGCTATTTACTGAATCACTTAAGGATGAAATGACAAAATCTCTGGGATTTCTTTTAAAATACTTTAGCAAAAAAGGTGGGGAACGGATGAAACAACTGTGGTAAAATCTTAATGGTTTTTGAAACCAAATACAAGAAAACTCTGTACCTTTGCACGTATTTCGTACTTTTCCTAACAAAAAGTTTTTAGAAAGTGACTCTTGTCACTACATGGCCAGCAGTGAGCATTGTAACTGCTTAAATTGTACATTTGATAGCTGAAAATATATGATTTCACTGACGCTGTACCTTGTGTTGTTTTACGTGGATGAGAATGAACATTCTTTCATTAAAATAACTTCCCCCAGGTTACAGCGTGAGTTAAGTGGAAAATTAAGATGCAAATTTATTTTTTTAATTGTAATTCCACTGCTGATTTGGCTACAACTGTCTACATACTGTGTCTCCTGAAATATAAATATCGTAAGTATTATAATAGTAATGGCTACCCATGAGATAAACTCCATTCGAATGCATTTAATTCACTGTTGGATCCTCAGTACCTAGAAGAGTGCGTGACCCACTGTAGGAACTGGATTCCTCCCTGTTCTGGGGAAGCACCTGCTGTGCCCCAGGCACTGGCGATGCCTTCATCGGGGCGCATCCAACCTCCACAGTTACCTGCGGCAGGTACGAGCTTCCCCGTTCACACCAGAGAAGCGGAGGCACGGACTATGGCCTGATCTTTCCACCTCGTGGAGACTCCCGGATAAGCCCGATGTTGTTCTTTTGACTTCTTGTAGCTGCTTAGCATTAAAGCAAGGAAGCCGAGGGCTCGGTCACAGAGATGATTCAGAAGAGGAGCTATTCTCTTGGACCGTCGCCTTCGAGGGTCCAGCACGGTCACGCTGATCAGACACTCTCCTTTCCCGCCCCGGGCTGGCTGTGTAGACGCTGAATTCAAGTGCTCTGGGCTTCTGAGGCCGACAGTGCCCACTCAGGACAGGGGCCACAGAGAAGGCGACCGTAGCACAAACTCCGTCACAGCCCCCGACGTTTCCAAAGCCTGACCCACATGAACAGCAGTCAGCTGAGAACAGGCGCCTGGGGGGGGGGCGTGAGGAGAGGCGCTTTGCCTCCGTGGGCTCCTCCCCCAGAGCCCCAACTCCAGTCCAACCACGAGGTGGGGGGGGGGGCGTGAGGAGAGGCGCTTTGCCTCCGTGGGCTCCTTCCCCAGAGTCCCAACTCCAGTCTAACCACGAGGTGGGGGGGGGGCGTGAGGAGAGGCGCTTTGCCTCCGTGGGCTCCTCCCCCAGAGCCCCAACTCCAGTCCAACCACGAGGTGGGGGGGGGGGCGTGAGGAGAGGCGCTTTGCCTCCGTGGGCTCCTCCCCCAGAGCCCCAACTCCAGTCCAACCACGAGAGGACACTCTGACAAACCCCAGTGGAGTGGCATCCTGCAAGACGCCTGACCTGCCTTCTCGAGCTGCCACCATCATCAAAACCCGGGTAAGTCTGAGAAACTGCCCGGCCAAGAGCAGCCCAAGGAGACGCGGGCCCTCAGTGTGACGTGGTGCTGGATGGGATCCTGGGACAGAAAAAGGCATCTGCAAAATGCTGAGGAAACCCGAGTAAAGCACGGCCTTCAGGTAATAACCATATGCCAATATTAGTTCACTCATTGTGACAAATGTCCCCCACAAAGGCAAGATGTTAATAAGAGGGGCAACTGAGCACGGGGTCCAGGGAGCCCTCTATCTCCACAATTATCCCGTAAACCAAAACGTGTTCTAAATAAAACGTTTACCGAGGGGGGACAAGGCCAGTCAGTTAATGGGTCGACAGGGCCAGGAGGAGAGGGGCAGGTGCGGGGCCTGCACTGGAGACCCGGGTGTCCTGCGCGAGGAGAGGTCGGGGCTGGTGTATGAGGACACCAGCAGGCACGGGGCTCACCGCTGCGTGCGGAAAGCCCGGATTTAAGCCACTGGGATTCTTCTGGGGTCAGAGCTCTGGAGGGAGGGCTGTCCCAGACGTGGCTCACGGGAACCTCTCGTGTTTGAGGACCTGCTGCCTTTGGGTGGAGTGAAAACAAGGGGCCGGGCCCTCCACGCGCTGCAACTAGCGGTCACCCAGTGCCCTCACGGTGGACCCTGTGCCCCCTCCAGCGAGACTTGGGTTTGGCCCCCATCTGCGCTGGCCCTGCCCAAGGTCCCAGCAGGGGTACTTGCAGCTTTGAATGGTTTTTCTTAACCAAAGCTCCAAAATTACATAAGCTATAAACCCTGGGTCTATCCTGTAGAACTGCACATCCATAGAGTAATACAAAAAGGTAAATATATGTATGTATCTCACGAAAAAAGCAATAGAAGTTCATTAACAAAAATTTTCTCTGGAAAATAAAGAGTAGGAGAAAAACATGAAACAAAACAAGTACAGGTCAACATTACCGTCGTTTTCTAAGCCATTCTCATGATTTTTCAAGTGCTTTGTGTAATTCTTTTCAAGTTTTTCAGAGACTCTGACCTATACGTCAGTGTTCGGCTGAATGAGTTACTGACGTGAGTTTGGCAGGATGAATCACATTCGCTTGTCTATATTACAGCACCCTCAGATCATGGTCACCGTGTCGACAGAGGCACAGTGTCAAAGCCCAGACACACAAATAATCTCACCCTCCACAGAGTGAGGCCTCTCGGGGGTGGGGGTGCCGTGGAATGGATCCCCACTCCAAGCCGCTCATCTGCTCCGGGCGGACGGGAAAACTCAGGGGCAAGCACCCCAGGGCTACGGAGCAGCCTCTCTTGTTTATTCACAGCCCAGATAATAGCAAGCTCTGCGAGGTTAAGTGAGATCCTTCTGCAGGATTCTGGACAAAAAATTATCAAAAGAATGAAAGGCATATAATTTGTAGTGACACTTTAGAATTTCAAGCCTGAGCTGGCAGAAATACCATTTTTAGAACAGACCGTAATCTTGAGAGAAGGCCACGAGGTCTTCCACGATTCTGTCGAGGCATTAAACATACCTAAAACGAGCGAATCGAAGCACAATTTTGAAAGGATGTTGTGACCCAGAGCTACTCATGGAACCATGGGGGATAAGTCTGAGGTCACAGGAGGGCCGGGCCACTCCCCTAAGGATGGATGGGGTGAGAGACTCAGACTAGTCAGACATCGTCACTGGACCAGGAGAAAGAGCAGAGGTGGACGGGTACTTTCTGCCTAAGACAAAAGCCCAAAGAGCACAGGCTAAAATAGTTGCACATCTTTCACTTGGGGAAGGCTTTCTCTGCCGTATCTGTCTTTAGAGGAGCAATAAAAGTCTGTGGGGTTAGACTTACAATGTACCAAGTTTTGCCTTAAGAGTTAAGAACAAAAGAGTTGAGCATTTAAGGAACTAAATGAACTTCTCTGCTAAGGACTACGGCCAGAGCGATGCCAAGAACAGGCTTTGAGACCTTCGGCTGTTCACATCTAAGGGACTGGGCCTCCTGAGCTGTTGGTAAGACACCAAATGTGCCCCAGGCGTGGGTTCATGGGGCGACACAGTCCTGGGAAGAGTGTGGTCCCTGAACTGGAGAAGCCGTTTGCATCAGAGGAGACACTGGCCAGAGAGGTTGGACATGGGCACTGGACAAATGCAGAAGCGGAGGGCAACTCAGCCTGGGGCAGGAGACAAGTCTTGGTCGCAGGGAGCCCCACACGGTGGGCTGGGGACAGGTCCGACCTCGGCTGGCCGGCGACCCGGTGGAAGCAGCTGAGCCGGCCTCGGGGAAGACACGCGGCAGGGGCCACTCTGCTCTGCACCGGGTGTCCCTGCACGGGAAGCCGCGTCCGTCTGGGGGCCGGGCTTGGGAAGGCAAGGACCCGCAGGGGCTGTGCGGCCCCTCGGCTGCCCTGCCCACCTCCTCATCTTGCCCAAGGGCAGGGAGCCAAGGGGACAGGACCCCAACCCCCCCTCCTCAGCCCCTCTCTGGGCCTACGACACAGCAACGCGACCGGGAACGACTGTGACGCGTGCTGTCCTCCTGGATGGATTTTAAAATGGGAGCAAGTGCTTTTAATGTGAGGTTCAACGTGAAAAAACCCACAGAAAAGTGAGCGAAGGCCGAAACCACTTCCTCACACTCCGAGGCTTTTAGCAAGTACCCGTGTGAGACGTGTGTCACAGACGGATGAAAACGATTTGAAGGGTAAAGAACAGTCTCTTTGCCACTCCAGCAAGCAGAGCCGCGCAAAGCCCAGCATCAGCTCTGGAGCAGCTAACAGCGAGGCAGGAGAGGGTGTCCCATGCTCGCGGGGAGGGGCTGGCGGGCAGGCGGCAGGAGAGCCAGCAGAGCCGCACGGGGTCTCCTCACCTCCCCGAGGACGCCCGGGGGCGCAGGCGTCGGGGCCTCCCAGAACCTTCTCCAAAAGCCAGTCTTGGGCCAGCAGGTGACACAAGAAGCCCTGCTCGAGAAAGGTATCGGCGCCAGAACGTTCCACGCTCCAGGAAAGACAAACTGCCCTGGGCCGTCGCTACCTGAACCCCCAAACACCATCTCAGACTCAGCAAGCGCCCGGACCACGACCTCGCGGGGTGCTTCCCGTTCCCGCGCCCGGCTTCCTGGCCATCCTCGGCCCCCTCTTCCCGGAAATTCACTCACCAGTTCAGAATAAGGGCCCTTCCTGCGCCGGGCCCTGGGCCCCTGCCCTCTGCCGCCGGGACGAGAGCTGCCCGCACAGCACCGCCGGCCCAGCTCCGCGGGGCAAGCTGCCAGGCTCTGCGTCCACGCCGTGCCGCTCAGCGGCGCTGCACGGCCCTCTGCGGCTCGCCCCTCAGTCTGGCATCATTCTATCCTGCGTGAGTGTGTATGTGTGTGTGTGGAGAGACAGAAAGAGAGATCTCCTGCTGTTAAAGACCTGCTAAAGTGAAATATGCATGAAACTGGATGATGAAATGAAAATTAAAGATAAACAAATCCAAAATCACTAAGCAGAAGAAGCCAGAGAGATGTTCTAACACCCGGGGGACTTAGGGAGCTCAGCTAAGCACTCGGTCTAGCTTTGGGTTCCCTGTTGACTAAGGGAACAAAGCAACACTCTGGATGTGGGGTTTCAGAAGGAAGCCGCTAAGCCGCCCGGGAGAACCAGCAGCCTCCTGACAGCAGCTGCCTGCCGTGTGGACTTCTCCACGCGTCAGAGGCGGCGAAGGTGCATGGGACGTAGAAACGTCCTTCCAACCTGACAGTTCTCGCACACCTTTGGAAAAGACGAAGAAAGGTATTAACTTACGGAAGACAGTGTTTCTTTCCAAGTTAAGGAAAAATACACTGATTTCAAGTCTGAGGCTCAGGAACCTCATAATGATGACCAAGCCCTCAGAGTCAGCTCGGAAACCTGTCCAGAGGCAGGACCTTGGGAGTTCACGGCAGAGCTGCGAGCCTACAGGGTATTCATATAGTGAATTCTCCTGCATAAATTGTAGGGTATTGCTAAATGGAATTAAAAAAACAAAACAAAACAAACTTGCTTAGAAAGAAGAAACATATATTTTTAAAACCCTAAGAACCAGGAATGGGTGGAACGTATTACAGGATGAGAAACGGCTGTTTCAAATCAGTGTCGTGTTCATTTATATGAGTTTCAGATGGAAGTCGGAAGAGTGCTTGCCTTTGAAGGAGGAAGACTGGAAAGGGACACAGGGAACTTTCTGAAATGTTGAAAGTGTGTTGTATCTTGTTTAAGGTATGAGCTACGTGCTGTAGATATATTTGTCAAAACTCAATAAACAACAAGAATATCAACATTATACACAACAGTAAAATCCTCATAGACGTCCCACTGAGATCAGATAAACAACGACTATGCCAATCACCTTTACTTTTTAAAATTATTTTGACCGACCCAGTAAGATATAAAAGCAAAAGGAGGGCTTCCCTGGTGGGGCAGTGGTTAAGAATCTGCCTGCCAATGTAGGGGACACGGGTTCGAGCCCTGGTCTGGGAAGATCCCACATGCCGTGAGGCAACAAAGCCTGTGTGCCACAACTACTGAGCCTGTGCTCTAGAGCCCGTGAGCCACAACTACTGAGCCCACGTGCCACAGGTACTGAAGCCCGCGCGGCTAGAGCCCGTGCTCCGCAACAAGAGAAGCCACCGCAATGAGAAGCCCTCAGACTGCAACGAAAAGTAGCCCCCGCTCACTGCAACTAGAGAAAGCCCACGCACAGCAACGAAGACCCAACGCAGCCAAAAAAAGTACATAAATAAGAGGATTAACATAAATTATTAAAAAAAAAGCAAACAAAACAGTTTTACTATTTGGAGAAGATATGACTGTCTACCTTGAAAACTAAAAGGATCAACTGAAAAATATTTATAATAATAATAAACAAATACCTAAACATCAATAGCTTTCCTTTGTTTCAACAATGAATAACTCTTCAGAAGATGAAATGGGAAGAAAATCCTATTTACAGCAGCAATAAGACAAAATCTTAGGGCGACTGTAACAAATAAAGTATAGAATCTATGGGTATAAACCTGCAAACTTCACTAAGCAATATAAAAAAATAGCTGAAGAAACGGAGAAGCATATTATTTTTCTGGATGGGAAGACAGAATCACCAAGAAGTCAGTTCTCATAAAACTTATCATAGGTTTAACATGATTAAAAAGTCAATGTGGGGCTTCCCTGGTGGCGCAGTGGTTGAGAGTCCGCCTGCCGATGCAGGGGACATGGGTTCGTGCCCCGGTCCGGGAAGATCCCATGTGCCGCGGAGCGGCTGGACCCGTGAGCCATGGCCGCTAAGCCTGCGCGTCTGGGGCCTGTGCTCTGCAGCGGGAGAGGCCACAACAGTGAGAGGCCCGTGTACCGCAAAAAAAAAAAAAAAAAAAATATATATATATATATATATATGTTATGCTTGATAGCGTTGAAATATCCAAACATAAAAGGGACGAAAGAAGTCATAAAGGAAAACATCAATAGATTTACTACATAATAAACCCCTCTGTATGTCAAAAAGTAAGACACAAAAATTAAGGGTAAAAAAACAAATTGAAAACATTCTTGTCACAAATGACAGGAAAAACCCTAAGGCCTTGATAGAAAAATAGGGGAAAGGAAACTGACAGATCGTAGCAGGGGAAGCACGAAAAGCAGCCAACTTGGAAAAATGTGTTCAGCACGACCAGAAATCAAAGAATGAAAGTAAAGTAACTACAAGCCCTGAGCTCAACGCTCAGAGCCATAGATCTTCTCAGTGAAAACACGGGGAAGTATCTTCGCAAACTCCGAGTAGGAAAAAATTATGAGTTTCCTTCCAGACATTTTGCTTAGTTTTGGTATCTTGCCTGTGCTGATGCTCTAAGGGCCTACTTTGCCTGCCCTGCATGTGGGGGCAGGAGTCTGGGGACAGCACTTCCCGGAGAGGACAGTTCCCAGAGGAGGTGCTACGAAGGAGCCGGCGGAAGACGGAAGGGCAGGACTGGGGAGCTGAGCAAAGGCGCCGCTGGGGGCGCTCAGGGAGCTTCGAGCAGAGCCCTGACGCTGAAGCTGAAAAGCACAGCAACGAGTGGCTGGAGATAAATCTGGAGAGGCAGGCGGGGGTCAGGTGATCAATGGCGCTATTAATGTGCTAATAAGCCTGGAATCTGCTCTCTAAGCAATAAGGGTTTCTATACAAGAAGGAATTAGGGCTGGCAATCTGGTTAGAAGGTGGCCTGGGACTAAGTCTCCGGGCTGCTAGAAGCACAAGCACACTTGGGGGAACCCGAGGCTCCCTGCCCAGCCCGGATGCGACGCCTGCTCTGGGGGCCTCTGCAGCGCTTCAAGCGGGGTGTGCACTCCGCAGACACGCAGAGAACGTGGGGACTCCTGGGCGGAGAGGGGAGGCCAGATGGGTGGGGTTGTACGGCGGGCCAGAGCCAGTCAGGGACAGGGCTGCTGAAATGCAGAGGGGCAGTGGATGAGACAAGACGCTTACGAGGTAAAACCAACCCAGAGGGACGTACTGATGCCTTTGAGGGGGGCGGGGAGTGGTGAGGGGACAGGAATGACGTCTCTGTTTCTAACCTGGAGGGTGATGAGGTCTCCTTTGACAGTTTGCGTTTGGTGAACCTGGGGACGTCTAGGTGGGGACGTCTGCATGAATCTGAGGTCTGGGCTGGAAGCACATGACGGGGAGCTGCAGCCCGTGGTGGGAGGTGACCCTCGGGGAAGGGATCACTGGGGGAAACGTGGGGAGAGAAGACCAGCGTCCTGAGCAAGGAAAACCAAGGGACACCAACACTGTAAGGGCAGGACTGGAAATGAAGTCAGGTAAGTCAGAGAAAATGGTCCAAGAGACAAAAGACTGAGACGTGAGAATGAGGAGGGAGATGGAAGTCAAGCCCAGGGAGCAGAGTTGTAAGTGGAGGGGTAAAGAGAGCATGGGATGCAGAGACGTCGGGGAGGAGGGGACCGAAAAGTGCTCGCTGGGTCTGTGCTGTGGAAATGATGCCACGGCTTGGGCAGAGGGGAGCGGATGGCATGAGGGGGTGGAGATGATTCTCCTCTGAGGCAGAAGGAGCCAGGAGACAGGGGGAGCTTGAAGACGGAGGGCCGAGGGATTCAGTGATGGAGCCGAGTCCTGGAGGACGCGGCCGCAGAGGGACCGAGCACACGGCGGGTGGGTTGCTCTCCACACATGTGGGATCGTAGGGATTATTTGTATTCTTTGTGCTGTAAGTAATTTCTAAATTTTTTATTAATGAGCATATGTAACTTTAATAACAAATTACAAAGGTATTTTTAACATTTTAATCAAATTTAAATATTGTAAGGTATAAAGCTATGAACACTCATATCTGTTAAAAACTAACAGGAGAACTAAACACGATGAAATATTCTGAAATTTTCATGTAAGTATGCTTGTTACCTGCAATGACTTAACAGGAGTCACGTGCTAAGATTTAAATAAATTAATGCGGAAAAGACTTACTTTTTCTAAGTGGTCAAAGACCAAGCTTATTCTATTTTAGCAGTAAAATGCCTTAGTTAAACTCATGAAAACAGGGAAGGGCTCGGTTTGGGAATTAGTCTGAGATACAGAGATGGCCTTCCCCGAACGTCAGGTATCACGGAAGCTTGTGG
Organism: Pseudorca crassidens; assembly: GCF_039906515.1. NCBI lineage: Eukaryota > Metazoa > Chordata > Mammalia > Artiodactyla > Delphinidae > Pseudorca > Pseudorca crassidens. Next base: position 2,974,496 of record NC_090310.1, on the reverse strand, counting down.
CACGTGCTGCCTTAGATGAGTCTGTGCGTTCCTAACACTATAGGATGCCAATGCACTCGTGTTAAAGGATACATTTTTAAAAAGGGAAAATCACGGTTCTCATCCAAATATAAAATGAGCATGTGTCAAAGATTTTAGTTGTCATTAATTAATGAGGGAACCAGTAAGATGTTACAATGTATCCAAAGAGAATCTGAACCACACACACACACATACTGACAGTGAGGAATGCTAAAATGAATTTACAAATAGATGCAAAACTGACCAATAGCTACAGAGCAGTAACTAAGTACTGCAGTAACCGCTTATAACCAGGACACGATTCATTTGCATTTCTATGGACAAGAATGATTTGCAGCACTACAAGTTTTCTATAATCTAGAGTTGTAAAAACAGCTCAAAAACGGTGAAAAGTGCAGGCCCCCAAAGCATCAGGGAACCCTGAAGGCTGCTCGATGAGACACCCAGTGACCTGCTTTTGGGTCCACTTCAGAGTCCATCACAAGTTTTTTCTGGCAATCTCCCCCTTGTGATCATAATAATCTTAAAGAAAGATTATTCTTAATTAAACTCAACAAATATTTTAGAGAATGGGCCAAATCCTTTTGCTATGCAACAGAGTTTTCAGCCTGTTTACAGGGTCCCTGCTATGGAGACATCAAGAATCCCTGCTCTCTCTTAACACAGGGGTGCCCCAAGGCAGTCCCTTGGGGCACTGACCCCTGCTCTCAGCCCAGCAGGCTTGGACCTCGGGCCAGGCCTTGGGACAGTGCTGCGCTCTCCAGCCCCTGGCCTCCCACAGAGACGCCTGGGCCCAGAGAACTACCGGCTCCACAGACAGGAACTGCAGGACACCTGCAGGGGCCCGTACGCTTCATAAAGGGCTTCAGCTCCAGTCCAGGGCACAGACACTCGGCACAGCTCCGGAGTTCTGCTCCATAAAAGCTCTAAAGAAGCCCTTTCTTAACGGCTGGCATGTTGTGGGGCAGGTGTTACAAAGCGCCTGCCTCCGCCACTAAAGCCCTCCAGTTTGGTCCCTGCAGGATCCAGGGTTTCCAGGAGAACGGCGTCCTACTCAGCCTGCCAGGAGGCGCTGGCGGCAGCGGGTACCCTGAGCCGCCGGACGAGTGGGCTGTTGGGCGGAGCTATTTAGAACTGTCCACTTGCACACCACTGAGTGCAGGCCAAATACCATCTCCATGTTAGTGTCCTTGCAGCGAAGCTGTTTTTTCTGACCATAATCAGCCAGCATGTTCAGCTGCTTCATCAGTGCGGCTAATCCACCGAGAGCAGCGCAAAGTGATTCAGACAAGGCCGCAGACGTGTTTTATACAATTGAAATCAGTATCGACCCGGAGACACCCATGCTACCCACTTTAGATTCTCTGTGTAATAATCATACTGGGTGCGATCATAACAATAGTGGAGAGGACTCCGGATTCTTCTACACTACTCTTCCTCTGAAGCAAAAGCGTCTGGGTATCAGCCAGCTCCAGGGGGGTCCAGTAGGACAGCCAGAGGCTGAGGAGGGACTAACGACGCCCTCGGTCACCTTCTCAGCATCCTGGCCTGGTTCCCCGCATTGGCGTCCCCTTGAAAGCCGGCTGGTTTTAAACGCCTCGAGACACGCTCTGGGACCTTTGCTGACGCTGCCCCTTGTCGTCTGCTGGCCCCGGTCTCCTGGCATGCCTGCCCCTCTGAGGGCGCTGTCCCCTCCCAGCTGGGGCCTCCACACGCCGTCCCCCTACTGAACTCGGGACGTACCTCAGCGGGAGCGCCGTACGTGGCAGGATGTGTTGACGTGTCTGACCAGGTCTCTGCTGTCGGTGGGTTGAGACTGACCGTTTCAGCTCTGCGGCCCAGCACCCAGCAGAGTGCCTGGTGCAGAGCAGATGCCCAATCAGGACTTGGTGCTGAATGGACGGACGGATGGATGGATGGATGGAATAAATGACTGCACGTAAGACCTGCTTCTTATTTAGGCAGGATGTCTGACAAAGAACCGGCCGATCATGCAAGTTGTTAAGAAAATAGTTGGTGCGGCATTTTGAAACAATGCCTTATTTTACGTAACCGGGCTGCCATAGAGCACTTCCCTTTTGGCAGACGGTCTGCGACTATAACTTGAGTCCACCACTGGGGACTCTGCCAGGGACTGACCCAGTTCATCTGGTGAGCGCCTCTGAAGGGCACAAAGACAGATGAGTAAAACACAGTCCTGATCTCAATCAAGGAGGTGACACCCAGCGGGGGTCGCCTCTGCCAGGGCTCTGATGGGGAGCCTGCTTCTGACACTTCTCTCCGTGCAGATCCCTGTCGGGTCCCGTTTTGCTTACAGGCCACGCGGCCCAGACATCCTCGGGAAAACCTTAACCGCCCAGAAAGGTATGTCAGTAAGTACTGCCAATCCCTCCCCTCTTTGGTCAGAGCTGTTGAACTAAAACAAGGATGGGCGTTGGCTGATTTCCACTCACACCCTACGCTCTCCTTGAGGAAAGAGACCAGATCAGGCAACGCAGAGGACCGCGGAGAGGGAGCGAGGGCCTGGGCCCCGGCACCTCAGTCTAGGATGTGCTTGGAACCGGAGCCATTGTAGTCAAGGGTGAGCATTTAGAAAGGCAGGACATGGAAGCAGCATCCTGAAGGGGTTGGGGGAGCCCAATTCAAATAAAGGCAGGTCCACAGAGCGGCTTCCCTTAATCCCCGCAGAGACTGACACCCAAGCGCTATCCTGGGTCCACTTTCACCACAGACGCCGCTAAAGCACGAGAGGGAGGGGTCTGCCCCCCAAGGCTTCTCTGCAGTGGCCTGGCCACCAGGAAGAGCACAGGCTCCAGAGGCTGACGGCTGGGCGGAGTCCCCTCCTCGCCCATCACCACCTGCGACCTTGGGCCGGGGCTTTGCACTCGCACGTCACTGAGGGACAGGGCCTGCTGCGGTCTGAGCATGCAAAGATCAGAAGGGGATCCATCGTGTGAGAGGAGGTGGAAGAACCAAAGGTAATTAGGGGAAACCCGTGAGTCCAGTCAACAGCCAGTGGGAGAGTGTACAGGGCGAGCGAGCTTGGGAAGAGCTGTGGCAGAACCGTAGGCTGTCCTGCCTGAGGGAGTGGGCGGTGCCCAGTGCCTGTGGGGTCTCAGCAGGACAGCCCCCTTTGGCTGGGGGGACACCACCACTCCCAGCTGTCCTGAAACTGAGACCCACTTATAATAACGTCACGATGAGACCGGCTGCCAGCCCAGGGAAGCTGACCATCACAAGGGCCCAGTGACCTATGGTCTGGCCAGCTCCTCCCTGGGGGAGGCCCCAGGAAGGAGCCTGGAGTAACAGTGGGATGACAAAGGCAGGAAGCCAGCTTCGGCAGGAAGCGGTTCAACGGAGCTTGTGTGTGGAGCCTCCAGGCAAGGGGCCGGGACAGGGGGAGCCTGGCCCTTAGGGAGACATCGTGAAACACGGTGGGTGGCACAGAGCAAAAAGCAGTGGCCTGGGAGGCTGCCCGGGGGCCGAGGCGGGGTGGGTTCTGCTCCAGGCCCTGCTGAATTCGTACGGGGGAGGGAGGATATAGTCCAGTTATATTTTAGGAAGGTTGATGTTTCGGCCTGTGTGAGAACGGTTTGGAAGAGGTTGTGGCACTTGTGCTGGTGAGAGGGAACTGTGCCCTGGAGAGACAGAGAGAGGAGCGCAGGTTCCTGCTACGTCCTAGAACACAGACGGGCAGGGCTGCTGATGCATTGGGGTGGGAGTGGGGTTGGGAGAGGGAAAAAGAAACCCAGGACTATTCCTGGGCTTCTGGCTTGAGTGATACAGGAGTCACCAAGGGGGCACACACTGAGATTAGAATGGCTGCAGTGATGCGGCGGGAACAGCTAGGGTTAAAATGTCCAAAGACAGAGTTTGAAGAACCTCAGTTGGAGGCATCTGTGAGACACCAGATTAGAGATGCCAACGGCTTATGTGGGTCCCATCTGTGGTCCCGGAGGCCAGAGATGAGGAAAAGACGCCACTGGAAATCACAGGGATGCACGAGATGTCCTAGGAAGAGGTTCTGGGAGAGCGGAGAGGAGAGGCCAGCAGGAGAGAGGAGGGGAGGTGGCCAGTGGGGCTGGAGGGGAGTCCAATGAAGGAGGAGACTGTCTGGTGAAGGATGGTGGTGACCGCTGCTGAGAGGCCGAGGAAGGTGAGGAAGGAGACGGCCCACTAGCCCTTAGCATGACGTCTGCGCCCAAACCACCAACACAGGTTAACTCTCGTTGTTGCTGACCCTCAGACCAGCCCCAGGTGGAGGCACTGTTCATGCGTTTCCAAGTTCGTCCCATGCTGAACTGGGTAGCCTTGCTCAGGGCGGCCCCATGGGCACAGCCATCTGGGGCCTCGGCCCAAACCCAGGCTCCCACTGGAGGCCCTCCAGCCACTCCGCCCGCTGCCCGCCTAGGCTCCCACGCCGCCCTTTAATTTTCCCGAAGCCCGAGCTGCGGTTTTCATTGGAAACTCCGTAAAGCATCGTAACGTTTCACTAGCTGTTCTGGGACTGGGCCAGAAGTAAAGGTTAAGGACGTTAAGAGCACAGGGAGAAATCTGATTATTGTCCATGGCGACAGTGTTGCTTCGTTACTTACTGTTTTCAGAGAGCTCCACGACGTAGTAGAGAACAGGGCTGTTTCCATCAAAGGGTCGGACCCAGGAGAGCATCACGGTATGGCTGTGGGAAGAATTCAGGCTGGCCAGGAGGTTCTGGGGTGAATGAGGCAGTTCACTTGGATACAAAAGAACAAAAAAAAGAAAAGAAAAGAAAACGCAAGTTAGAATTGCAGGTCAGCCTCCTCGTTCTTATGTTGCCTGGTCCTTGTGTGCAATGTTTTGAAAATGGAGAACATCAAACACGCCCCGAACACAAATGCTAACTACTCCCTGCCCCCGGAAAACCCTTCAGCATTCACAATGTGTTTTATTTTCCAAACGTAATTTGATTTAATCCCTCTGGTAGGGATTAAACAACTAATGACTCTCACTTAAATTGAGTGGGGAGCGCCGATTTTATACAGTAGACTATTTAATCGAGAAAACTTGGTCAACAGTTTGTTTTTACAGCTAGAGGCTGTTAGTGGGAAGGCAGCAAGCCATAGACTAGGAAAAGGCCTGGGAAATATAATTTACTGTGGAAGTTTCCGACACCAGCCATCTGGAGTTACCAGCCAAAATGCCCATATGTATTCTTGGACAACGGAGCAGCCTCATTACTGAGCTTGCGAGGTTATATTGTTGTTCTGTCTTCTGTTGGATAATGGAGATTTGGGGAAAGCACTGGAAGGGAAATGTGGTAAAAACACTAACTGGAACCCCATGGAAATAGAAAACAATGCATCAGCAAGGCTATAAAATGGAAACACAAAGCAAATAAATTCTGGAGAGAAGTTACTAACACAAAGGGTCTTCACTGGGATTTACTGGTGACGAAGCGTCAAAATCCAGCTGCGTGGTTTCTACCACCGACGGGTCAGCAACCTTGCAATCGTGAGCTGCCCAGCCCATATTTAACCTTTACATCTCACGCTCCGGGAGCAGGACCCTGTTCTGTGGCCATTGAGAATGACTTCTTCTCCTACAAGGAGTGCTGGGAAAGGGGAGGCCGGGTATCACCCGCTTCACCCACTAACGGCTTCTGGTCTCCCTTAGACATCAATTATTGCTAACCCACATAGGTCAGCACAAAAAGCCATAATTATCCTTGATATTTTTAATTTAAAAAATGTACTCATTTCACTTTGAAATTTATTAAGCTGTTATGTGCTTGCAGCTACCTAAGAAACACAGCTCTCTCTAACCCACCACACCATTTATAAACAAACCAATATTTCTAACATAGACTGTGACTTTATTTATTTAACATCTTTATTGGAGTATAATTGGTTTGCAGTGTTGTGTTAGTTGCTGCTGTATAACAGTGAATCAGCTATATGTATACATATATACCCATATCCCCTCCCTCTTGCGTCTCCCTCCCACCCTCCCTATCCCACCCCTCTAGGTGGTCACAAAGCACTGAGCTGATCTCCCTGTGCTATGCAGCTGCTTCCCACTAGCTATCTATTTTACATTTGGTAGTGTATATATGTCCATGCCACTCTCTGGCTTCGTCCCAGCTTACCCTTCCCCCTCCCCGTGTCCTCAAGTCCATTCTCTACGTCTGCATCTTTATTCCTGTCCTGCCCCTAGGTTCTTCAGAACCATTTTTCTTTTTTTAGATTCCATATATATGTGTTAGCATACGGTATTTGTTTCTCTCTTTCTGACTTACTTCACCCTGTATGACAGACTCTAGGTCCATCCACCTCACTACAAACAACTAAATTTCGTTTCTTTTTATGGCTGAGTAATATTCCATTGTATATATGTGCCACATCTTCTTTATCCATTCATCTGTCGATGGACACTTAGGTTGCTTCCATGTCCTGGCTACTGTAAATAATGTTGCAATGAACACTGTGGTACATGACTCTTTTTGAATTATGGTTTTCTCTGGGTATGTGCCCAGTAGTGGGATTCCTGGGTCATATGGTAGTTCTATTTTTAGTGTTTTAAGGAACCTCCATACTGTCCTCCATAGTGGCTGTATCAATTTACATTCCCACCAACAGGGCAAGAGGGTTCCCTTTTCTCCACACTCTCTCCAGCATTTATCGTCTGTAGATTTTTTGATGATGGCCATTCTGACTGGTGTGTGGTGATACCTTGCTGTAGGTTTGATTTGCATTTCTCTAATGATTAGTGATGTTGAGCATCCTTTCATGTGTTTGTTGACAATCTGTATATCTTCTTTGGAGAAAGGTCAATTTAGGGCTTCTGCCCATTTTTGGATTGGGTTGTTTGTTTTTTCGATATTGAGCTGCATGAGCTGCTTGTATATTTTGGAGATTAATCCTTTGTCACTTGCTTCGTTTGCAAATATTTTCTCCCATTCAGAGGGTTGTCCTTTCGTCTTGTTTATGGTTTCCTTTGCTGTGCGAAAGATTTTAACTTTCATTAGGTCCCATTTGTTTATTTTTGTTTTTATTTCCATTTCTCTAGGAGGTGGGTCAAAAAGGATCTTGCTGTGATTTATGTCACAGAGTCTTCTGCCTATGTTTTCCTCTAAGAGTTTTATAGTGTCTAGCCTTACATTTAGGTCTTTAATCCATTTTGAGATTTATTTTTGAGTATCATGTTAGGGAGTGTTCTAATTTCATTCTTTTACATGTAGCTGTCCAGTTTTCCCAGCACCACTTATTGAAGAGGGTGTCTTTTCCCAATTGTATATTCCTGCCTCCTTTATCAAAGATAAGGTGACCATATGTGCGTGGGTTTATCTCTGGGCTTTCTATCCTGTTCCATTGATCTATATGTCTGTTTTTGTGCCAGTACCATACTGTCTTGATTACTGTAGCTTTGTAGTATAGTCTGAAGTCAGGGAGCCTGATTCCTCCAGCTCCATTTTTCGTTCTCAAGATTGCTTTGGCTATTCGGGGTCTTTTGTGTTTCCACACAAATTGTGAAATTGTTTGTTCTAGTTCTGTGTAAAATGCCATTGGTAGTTTGATAGGGATTGCATTGAATCTGTAGATTGCTTTGGGTAGTATAGTTATTTTCACAGTGTTGATTCTTTCAATCCAAGACACTGATATATCTCTCCACCTGTTTGTATCATCTTTAATTTCTTTCATCAGTGTCATAAAGTTTTCTGCATACAGGTCTTTTGTCTCCTTAGGTAGGTTTATTGCTAGGTATTTTATTCTTTTAGTTGCAATGGTAAATGGGAGTGTTTCCTTAATTCCTCTTTCAGATTTTTCATCATTAGTGCGTAGGAATGCAAGAGATTTCTGTGCATTAATTTTGTATCCTGCTACTTTACCAAATTCATTGATTAGACCTAGTAGTTTTCTGGTGGCATCTTTAGGATTCTCTATGTATAGTATCGTGTCAACTGCAGACAGTGACAGTTTTACCTCTTCTTTTCCGATTTGTGTTCCTTTTATTTGTTTTTCTTCTCTGATTGCTGTGGCTAAAACTTTCAAAACTATGTTGAATGATAGTGGTGAGAGTGGGCAACCTTGTCTTGTTCCTGATCTTAGTGGAAATGGTTTCAGTTTTTCACAATTGAGAACGATGTTGGCTGTGGGTTTGTCATATATGGCCTTTATTATGTTGAAGTAAGTTCCCTCTATGCCTACTTTCCGCAGGGTTTTTATCGTAAAAGGGTGTTGAATTTTGTCGAAAGCTTTTTCTGCATCTATTGAGATGATCACATGGTTTTTATCCTTCAGTTTGTTGATATGGTTTATCACATTGATTGATTTGCATATATTGAAGAATCCTTGCATTCCTGGGATAAACCCCACTTGATCGTGGTGTATGATCCTTTTAATGTGCTGCTGGATTGTTTGCTAGTATTTTGTTGAGGATTTTTGCATCTATGTTCAGCAGTGATATTGGCCTGTAGTTTTCTTTCTTTGTGACTCTTTGTCTGGTTTTGGTATCAGGGTGATGGTGGCCTCGTAGAAGAGTTTGGGAGGGTTCCTCCCTCTGCTATATTTTGGAAGAGTTTGAGAAGGATAGGTGTTAGCTCTCCTCTAAATGTTTGATAGAATTCGCCTGTGAATCCATCTGGTCCTGGGCTTTTGTTTGTTGGAAGATTTTTAATCACAGTTTCAATTTCAGCACTTGTGATTGGTCTGTTTATATTTTCTATTTCTTCCTGGTTCAGTCTCGGAAGGTTGTGCTTTTCTAAGGATTTGTCCATTTTTTTCAGGTTGTCCATTTTATTGGGATATAGTTGCTTGTAGTAATCTCTCCTTTGTATTTCTTCAGTGTCAGTTGTTACTTCTCCTTTTTCATTTCTAATTCTGTTGATTTGAGTCTTCTCCCTGTTTTTCTTGATGAACTGGCTAAAGGTTTATCAATTTTGTTTACCTTCTCAAAGAACCAGCTTTTAGTTTTATTGATCTTTGCTATCGTTTCCTTCATTTCTTTTTCATTTATTTCTGATCTGATCTTTATGATTTCTTTCCTTCTGCTAACTTTGGGTTTTGTTTTTTCTTTGGTTGTTCTTTCTCTAATGGCTTTAGGTGTAAGGTTAGGTTGTTTGAGATTTTTCTTGTTTCTTGAGGTAGGATTGTATTGCTATAAACTTCCCTCTTAGAATTGCTTTTGCTGCATCCCATAGGTTTTGGGCCATCGTGTTTTCACTGTCATTTGTCTCTAGGTATTTTTTGATTTCCTCTTTGATTTCTTCAGTGATCTCTTGGTTATTTAGTAGCATACTGTTTAGCCTCCATGTGTTTGTATTTCTTACAGTTTTTTTCCTGTAATTGATATCTAGTCTCATAGCGTTGTGGTTGGAAAAGATACTTGATACAATTTCAATTTTCTTAAATTTACCAAGGCTTGATTTGTGACCCAAGATACGAAGTATCCTGGAGAATGTTCCATGAGCTCTTGAGAAGAAAGTGTATTCTGTTGTTTTTGGATGGAATGTCCTATAAATATCAATTAAGTCCATCTTGTTTAATGTATCATTTAAAGCTTGTGTTTCCTTATTTATTTTCATTTTGGTTGATCTGCCCATTGGTGAAAGTAGGGTGTTAAAGTCCCCTACTATGATTGTGTTACTGTCGATTTCCCCTTTTATGGCTGTTAGCATTTGCCTTATATATCGAGGTGCTCCTATGTTGGTACATAAATATTTTTTTTATTTTTTATTTTTTTGGGGTACGCGGGCCTCTCACTGCTGTGGCCTCTCCCATTGCGGAGCACAGGCTCCAGACGCGCAGGCTCAGCGGCCACGGCTCACGGGCCCAGCCGCTCCGCGGCATGTGGGATCTTCCCGGACTGGGGCACGAACCCATGTCCCCTGCATCGGCAGGTGGACTCTCCACCTCTGTGCCAGCAGGAAGCCCGGTACATAAATATTTACAATTGTTATATCTTCTTCTTGATCGCTTGATTATTATGCAGTGTCCTTCTTTGTCTCTTGTAATAGTCTTTATTTTAAAGTCTATTTTGCACTGATATGAGAATTGCTACTCCAGCTTTCTTTTGATTTCCATTTGCATGGAATATCTTTTTCCATCCCCTCACTTTCAGTCTGTATGTGTCCCTACGTCTGAAGTGGGTCTCTTGTACACAGCATATATGTGGGTCTTGTGTTTGTATCCATTCAGCCAGACTGCAACTTTAAATCATAAATCAGTACAATGAAGATTAAACTTGAGCTTGAAATGTTGTCTTGTTTTCTCTTTGTGAATTAAGCTTTAAATCAGAAAAGGAACTTTTCTTTCTTTCTTTTTTTTTAGTGGCTTTTAAAAAAATCAGTTTACTGTATGTATTTTTTTAAATATTTATTTATTTATTATTTATTTATTTATTGGCTGTGTTGGGTCTTCGTTGCTGTGTGCAGGCTTCCTCTAGTTGCGGCGAGCGGGGGCTACTCTTCGTTGTGTGTGCCAGCTTCTCATTGCGGTGGCTTCTCTTGTTGCGGAGCATGGGCTTCTAGGCACAGGCTTCAGTAGCTGTAGCATGCAGGCTCAGTAGTTGTGGCACATGGGCTTAGCTGCTCTGTAGCATGTGGGATCATCCCGGACCAGGGCTCGAACCCGTGACCCTTGCATTGGCAGGTGGATTCTTAACCACTGCGCCACCAGGGAAGTCCTGAGCTGTTATTTCTATCTGACTTCTCCAATAATGGAACCTCCCTTGGATTTCCAACGAAGGCCAAGATGAAGAAAATGCCAGGATGAAAACATCTTTTCTGCTTCTCCCCATTTCCTGCTGGAATTGGTTTGTTCTGAAACCAAACCAAACCGAAGTAGTTGAAACAGTCCCACCTGAAGACAAACTAAGAATAAACGTGGATAAATTTTCCAAATAAGACAAGTTTCTTCTTTGTCCCGGGATGGAAGTAAACCCTTGGAATTTCCTGAGTGACAGGGGTGTCTTTGCTATTCATGGTGGGCCCCTCAGGCCACACCTGAGTTTGTGCTAATTGGGGGGCCCCTGCATAGTTCCAGGAGGGGGGTATACACGCTGGAGAGACCAACCATGTATCAGAGGGCTGGGGCTCTGAGACAGTGACATCAGCCTGACCTTCTGATCCCCCAGGAAGTGGAGGGGTGGGCGCTGGAGACGGAGTTCAATCACGTGGCCAAGGATTCAGTCATGACCACGTAATAAAACCCCATAAGAACTGGACACCAAGCTCAGATGAGTGTCCTGGTCGGTGATCAGACACGTATGTGCCGGGAGGGTGGCGTGTCCTGAGGATACGAGTTTTATGCTTGGGACCCTCCCATTCCATGCCCTGTGCATCTCCTCATTTGTCTGGTCCTGACTTTTACTTTTTATGATAAAACTGAGATAGTAAATAAGCGTTTAGCTGAGCTCTGGGGGTCTCTCTAGGGAGCTACTGAGCTGACAGGGGAGTGAGTCTGTCAGGAGCACGGGGGCCTGTGAGCCCTGGAGCGAGCGGCTGGCGCTGGAGCGAGGACAGTCTTGCTGGGGACAGTGCCCTCCACCTGTGGGGTCTCTGCTAACTCCAGGCACTCAATGTCAGAACTGCGCTCTAAGGACTTGCCCTGAAATGGAAGATTTTCTGACATGAGGAGGGTTAACTTAGCAGGCTGACTAGGGTGGTTGGGGTCCGGGCCGTTTTCTACATGCGGACACTGGCCGTGCTCAAAGAGGCCCCCTGATGGCCACCACGGTCTCACTTCTAAGTCAGGAGGAGAGGCGTGCAGGCGGCCTGAGGCCTTGGAAGCAGATGCAGCACCCACGGGCCTGAAAAGACCTCCGTGGCGTGGACGGGGCGCTGCGGGTCCTGAGTGGCACCTTACAGCGGCCACAGGAAGAGGCTCCAGGAAAACATGCCAGGGGCTCCGCCTCCGGGTTGGCAGCGACTCACGAGTCTTTCCTCCCGCCGGGACTAGCGATCTTCTCTGCCCGTCCCTCCTTCCCGTCCGTGGTGACGCTCCAGGATCTCCACTCCATCCACTGTCCACCCTGCACACGGGCATCTCGTGAGTCACCGAGTCCTACCTGCTGGACCTTAGAAAGGCCCACGTGCCGGACCCTCTGCTCCGCCCACCCACCAGCCCTCCCAGAGCCGTCGCACTCAGGCCGCATGGAACCTTCTGCACTGTCGGGGTCACGCCACACCCCTGCACCCTCTGCAACTCCCCCTCCACGCTCATGAGCTCCGTCCCCACACTGGGTGCGTGGAACCGCCCGGCCGCGACCAAGGCCATCACCAATGACTCGCAGCTCCCTGAGCCAGGCCGTTCCCACCTGTGCCGGAGAATCCAGCTCAGCCTCCAAAGCTCCGAGCTCAGTCTCTCCTCTGTGAAGACTTCCTGGGCCTCCCTCTTGCCCTCGACGCACTCTGGAGCAGAACTGATCACGTCTACCCCTCGACGCCCTCTGCAGTTCGTAGCTCTTTCAGCTGAGGAAGCCCTTGGAGCAGCTCAGGCAAGTCCCTCTGTCCAGCCCCAGAGCTGGATGCTCACCAGGTGTGAGTCTGGGAAGAGTGGCTTCCGATGCCCCCCCTCCCAGCGCTGAAAAGCCTCCCAGGAGAATGCCACAGGGCGTCCAGAAGTAGGCACCCGAACAGCAACAACGGCAGCCCTGAGCTTGGTGTGGAGGGGTGGGAAAAGACTTAAAAAGACTGACGAGACTTCGGAACTTAAAAGGCAAGGTGGCCTTGAGGCATTTAGAACAGGAACCGAGATCTAAAGCCCAGTGGTGCCCAAGGACATCACTGTCCGTGATGCAGCTAGAAATAACGAGCCCTCGTCCACTGCTGCCCCAAAAGAGTCCACGGTCGCCCCTGGAGGGTGGCCCCCGCAAAGTGTGTTCTTTACAGACATCACAGGACTCAGAGTTGGAAGGAAATTTAGATTTTCCCCCTAGTTCCAGCCTCGCCCCTCCATGGAAACTCCCTCTAGCGCACCTCGCGTCCAATATGACCTGTTTCCTAATGCAAAGAGCTTTTTAATACGCATCGGAAACGTACACTATTTCTTTAAATGATGTTTCGGTTACCTGGAAAATCAAGCTTTGCGAGATACTCGACTAACCCATCAATAGCCGATAAATGAGGCTTTAATATATGCTGACTCCATCTCAGAGAAGCTCATCTAATAGCGGGAGACTGTGTCCTGCACCTTCTCCGCCAAGTCTGAAAGGAGATAAATGATCAGCCATGACTCACAGACAGTGATTTGCAGACAGGGCGGCAGCTGAAAGGCTCTGAGAACAACAGGGACAACGGGGACGAGGCCAGTGCTGTCACTTAAGTGAGTTAAAGAGAAATCATCATCAGGAAGATGACGCCGCCATAACATCAGAAATTAACAACAAAGCCTGGGCCGCAGGGGACGGCGATGAGCGAGGTGTGCTTGAGAGGAACGGCTTGGGGAGAGGCTCGAGAGAAGGCGGTTGGGACAGTGGTGGCCATGGGGAGCTGCTCTGGTGGGAGAGGATTGGGTAAGCATTTCCTGCGCAAAAGCGCTGTCCCTCTAATGCACAAATGACACCTTGGTCAAACCCATCTCCTCTGGCTTCACTCTGAGGATGAAGGCGATGGGGGCCTGATAACTCTCGAGAGATGGTATTAAATCGTTCGCTCCCTATTATGGCTTTGTCGGAAGTGGTTTTATTGAAAGAAACCTCTCCCACTGCCTCGGGGTCCGAGTCTTCCAGTCGCTCTGTAAGTCAGGTTTTTCTCTGTACTCCCGGCTCAGAAGAATTAGTCTCTGATCTCAGAAGGAATGATGCAATGCTAATTGGGTCTTCAAATGATTAACAATCAATCCAAAAAGCCTTCGCGCCTGGTCCCTCACAGCAAGAAGCTTTGGGGGTCCGGAGTCACCCCAGAACCAGTTCCTTCCTGTAAGGCCCTAGCAAACTAGCAGGAGAGACACAGCTAACACAACTGGTGACTGGCATTAACGATGACCGTGTGTTGTTAATTTACCAGACGCATAAGGAGACCCTCTGGGATTGCAGACGCCTCTCCTCTCGGGGAGAGGATGAGGCAGACGCCTCAGAAATTAGTACCTCCTCGGCGGTACCAAATCCCAAACCCATTTCACCCTGGCAAGTGGAGCAGGGCTTCCTCAGACACTGATGGGGCACCTGCTATGCCCCTGGCGCCGTTCCATGCACGGTGGGCTGGCTCCGCAGCCGACAGACACACCTAGTGTGTCAGAGGATAAAAGAGAGAAACTTCCTGGCCCCGGGTGACGGGGAGGGTGCCGCGGATGAAAAGAGGAACACTTTTTGTAAGATGGCGAGGAGCGGTAAGAGCTGTGACTGACTGTCTGCCCCAAGCTAGGCTCCCGGCCAGGATTTACAAACGGCGGTCCACTCAGACCTCACGGCCACCCTTTACGGTCAGTGGCAACGTGCCCAGTTTACAGGTGAGAAAACTGAGACTGAGGTGCGAGGTGACCTGCCCGAGGTCACACAGTCAGGGAGAACTGGGCAGGGGTCTCCAGGCCAGCCTCGCTCCAGAGAGCCGGTGACCCTGCGGGGACTGTGGCTTCTGCCCGCACGGTGCCCTCCCCCCCCACCCCGCCCCCGGCTGGCACGGCACCAACTACCGAGCAAACCAACAGGAGAGCTGCCAGCAGGCGGCCTGCTTCTGAAAAGCCCACTTGTGACGCTCCTAATTTCTCCATTTAACAAAGTAGCTTTTAACTCAAGTGGGGAGGCTGGGGAAGCAGGCTTTCAGGTCCTTCGGAAGGACACTATTCAGCCACAAGTACCTCTCAGTCACTCCTGCAACGGGAGATTCTGTTGTCATCTGAGTGAGTCAGGAAAATGTTACTGGGCTGGGTTTGTAAGTTCTCCGAGAAGCGCAGAAGACCCTACAATCCCGAGCTGTGATTGTCATTCTTGCTCTCGTCATCACTGATGTCTCAGAGTTAAGACCTTACTGGATGTAAAGATACACCACGCTCTTACCTACAACCTTCCCCATTCATTCTGATTTGGAAGAGTGGAGCGCTTATTACACCAACAATTCACAAGGAACCACCGTCTTCCAAATCAGCTCTGTAACCAGCTGTACCTAAATTGGTTTGAATCACGAATCCGCAAGTATTTCTATATTTAGAGATGAGGTGTTTTACCATCACACAAAGCCTATTATTTTATAGATACAGCAACATTGGCTGAAAAATGTATTTTACTTAGAGGAAATCAAATAAGCAAATACTAGGGGAGCTGTGCAAATCAGGAGAACATAAACGTTGTGCAGAATAGGAAGAGTTCACTGCACTGGAAGCACACAATTTGGCTTCTGCTGACAGAGTCTTTATGAAATGCTAACACTTATTTATGTGGCACCAATGATGGATGATCTGAGAGTTCTCAAAGGTAGTTTAAAAATTGGGAATAGCACAGCGCATTATGTGAATTCACTGGTCATGGATGCCAACGTCATCAACAATTTTTAAAAAGATCCCCACGTGAGCTATGGGTGGAGGAGGAAAGCCCGCCGATCAGAGCTTAGCAAGGCTTGGCCGTCCAGCTCTCGCCGGTGGGGGGAGCCCAGGGCACATGAGCATCTAAGGGAAGGTGATCCGGGAGGATCGCCGGGGGCCTGCAACAAACACACATTCATTCAACCAACCAACGTGTATTTATTGAGCGCCTACGGTATGCCAAGCACTGCCAGGCACTCACAATGCAGAGCCGTGCCACCCTTCTACTTCAAGAGGGAAGAAGTCGCCCGCGTGATCGGTGCTGACGAGGGCGGAGCAGGTGCTGGGAAGCACGGGAGAGACAGCCTGCATCCCGGGGGCAGGAAGGGATCCTGCGCTGATTCCCAGAGGAGGGGCGCACCCTTCAGGGGAGGTGACAGAAGAGCCAGGCCAAGCCGTGGAGGCAGCAGAGGCTGAGGTGCCCTGGATGGGGGCCCGGGGGCCCAGGAGGGCAGGAAGAGCCCAGGGTCAGCGGGTCCAGTGGCGAGAGGCAGGGTGGGGAGACCCCCACTGGTCCTCTAGGGCTGAAAGGCAACTGGGTGATCTTTGATCACAACAGGTGACTAACCTCTGCGGAGCACAAGGTCATCCTGGGGAGGCCAGCCTGGAGGTAGAACGGCGCTTTCCCAGGTGCCGCAGATCCAACAGCCGGCCTTTCTGGACTAGCAGCTGCCCGTCATTAACGCGTCAAATCCCACGCGCAGGCTGGCGGAGAGCTGCTTGTTCAGGTCTGTGTGCAGCCAACATGGGGGCCCTGGGTGCAGCACTGAGCAAGCGTCTTTCCTTTTTAATTCCCTCGGCCAGGGCCTGGGGATTCAAAGGCAAATGAGACATGCCCCTGTACTCAGGGTTCACAGCCTATTTCAGGGAATGAATTTTGCCTATAGAAGCCTTCCTGGATCACAGTGGGCAGAGTCCCGTGAGAAAGACCTCTCAATCCGCTCACAGGCCCTTCCTGACGGCCAGCGTGCCCGTCGACCAGAGGGGCTGCTGCCGGCCAGCCCTGCCCCGCTTCTCTAGTTTCCGGTTTGACCTCTGTGCGTATGGGCTGGGGGAGCATCTCTGGGGGGCAACATTTTTAAAAAGCAGATAAATACGTGTCGGAAAAACACACCGGGTCAGCAGGCCTTTCAGCTTCCTGCCCGTGCGGAGAGGGAGCTGTGGGAGGACGAGCTCGGAGCACGGAGGTGGACGCAACCAGGGCTCCCACGGCCCCCACCCCCAGGAAGGCCCAGGGAGAGGGAACGGGGCTCACGGAGAGGCCGCTGGCTTTGCTGGGACCTGGGCCAACCCGACACTGACCGGAAGCTTCTGACGGGCATCACTCGTCACTTACACACGGTGTGGTAAACAGTCTACAACGATATGGGCTCAGTGCAGAGAATGTGATAAAAGGGATCAATGAGGAGGAAAACCAATAATTAAACCGTCTAAACCGAAGCTGAACATATTATCATTTTAAGGTTACCAAAACACCCCAACCCTGTAAGTGTACGTGCCTGAGGCCCAAGGCGGTGGCCTCTGACTGTTGGCTTGCGACCCATCACGCGTGTTACGTGATGGTCACATGGGGGAGGGTTGACACTGTGAACACGGAGCAGCCGCGATACTCACATCACCTCCAGGCGGGCTGTCCTGGAGTCGTTCCCGCCCTCAGAGATGACTCCACAGGTGTAGTCTCCAATGTCGCCCGACCACGTCTGGCTAATGAGGAGGGACCCGTCCTTCTCCACCACAATCCTGGAGCTGCCAGATGGGGTGATGATCACGTTGTCCTTCTTCCACACGTAGCTGTGGGTCAAGCAGAGAGTCCTGAGTTAGGACCCCCGTCGCTGATCCTTCCCTGTCTGTTAAAAAGCAAGCAGCTGGGGCTTCCCTGGTGGCGCAGTGGTTAAGAATCCGCCTGCAAATGCAGGAGACACGGGTTCGAGCCCTGGTCCGGGAAGATCCCACATGCCGCAGAGCAACTACTAAGCCCGAGCGCCACAACTACTGAGCCTGCGCTCTAGAGCCCGTGAGCCACAACTACTGAGCCCACGCACCACAACTGAAGCCCGCGTGCATAGAGCCCGTGCTCCACAACAAGAGAAGCCACCACGATGAGAAGCCCGCGCACCGCAAGGAAGAGTAGCTCCCACTCGCTACAACTAGAGAAGCCTGTGCACAGCAACAAAGACCCAACACAGCCATAAATAAATAAATTTACTAAAAAAAAAAAGCAAGCAACTGATGACCTTGTGAGTACAGTAAAAACCGCCAAACTGTGCTCTTAAAAGGGTGATATTTAATACTATGTGAATTACATCTTAAAAAAAAAAGGAAAAGTGACCAGATGTCTTGTCACAATACAAAGATAGATGCTGAAGTTAAAACAGGACAAAAAGACAAGTGCAGACATTCATCTGTCTTTGGGCTCAGGACGGGGAGCCTGAGGGCTCCTGACCACCCGTGTCACCACTGCAACTGTACCTCCCGCTCCTGCAGGAAGGTCTCTGGGGGACAAGAGTGTAGCCTGGGCAGGGGGCAAGGTCCCCAGGGTGTCCCCGTACACGTTTTCTTAAAATCCAACCATTCTGGGGACTTCCATGGTCGCAGAGTGGTTAAGAATCTGCCTTCCAATGCAGGGGACGTGAGTTCGATCCCTGATCAGGAAATTAGATCCCACATGCCGCAACTAAGAGTTCGCATGCCACAACTAATGAGCCTGCCAGCTGCAACTAAGGAGCACACGTGCTGCAACTAAGAGCCGGTGCAACCATAAATAAATAATATAATATAAATAAAAATGTTAAAAAAAATCCAACCATTCTGGCAGACTGTCCTTAAAACTGCGTTTCTTTCTCTTTTAATTCCTTATGACATTTTAGCACATTTTTCTTTTCAAATGTAGACTCCACTAAGAGCCTGCCCAGCCCCTCACTAGTCGCGGCTGGATGAAATTAAAGTGCTGGCTTTCCTTTCCCAAGTCCTGGATTGGATTCCCAGAGCGCACCCCGTTCTTTAAAGGCTTAACGCACACAGAGCACAGACATTTACAAACTGCTCCTCTGCAATTACCCCCAGACAGAGCAGGACTGTCTCCACCAGAAGGAAGTGAATCAGCTGCCAGTGTCCCTTAGGGCCAGGTGCTCCTTGGGGCAAAGGAACCCAGGACAAGGGGTGCCCCAGAGGAAGCCGCCTACTTCCTTCTCAGGAGGGAAGCTCCGATTTTGTCTGTTTAATCACACTAAAGAAGTTACAAGAAAACCACAAAGGTCTGAGGGGGGTTTCTGGTGTGCCCTTAGGGTAGCAGAAAACTGGCTCATTTGTCCTTCGTTCGGTGACACTCCCAAGTCCTTTAGAAACGAATTCCTTCCTTCCTGGAATCCTAGATTTCTCCAGGTAATCTCTAACTTGTTGGCTTTCGTTTCTTCGTTTTGCATTCAACATTCTTGTAACGAAAGCAAACTTGGTTTCTGAGCTCTGGGGAAACTCCAGAGAGACAGGTAGAGATGTGGAAATTCACGATTTGTCAAACA
Organism: Pseudorca crassidens; assembly: GCF_039906515.1. Lineage (NCBI taxonomy): Eukaryota > Metazoa > Chordata > Mammalia > Artiodactyla > Delphinidae > Pseudorca > Pseudorca crassidens. The sequence goes on along the minus strand of NC_090310.1, from coordinate 2,955,466 downwards.
CCTGCCCAGGAAGAGTGAGGAAACAGCTTAGTCTCCGAATCCGGTGAGTAACGTATGTAAACGTCGACAGCCACCTCCCTCTGCTCAGTGTGAAATGTTCCAGAAGGAAGGAGGGCATCTTGATTCTACCATTTGGCTAACTGCATGCCTTTGGGGCTAAGGCCAGAGTGAAAATACTAGGATGACTGCATCTTTCTTTCTAGATTCATTTTCAAGGCTGGTTCTGAAAATTAAAAACTATTCTGAAAGTGGCAGCCCTTTGGGAAGAAGCTCGCCACCGACAGCCAGCTGTGTCTGCTGCCGCGTGTCTACCTGGGCTGTCACGTTCTTCATCACGACCGTCCCCGTCTGAGTCAAACAAAGACAGGTGTCACCACCCACTTCGTGGCCCTTCACGTCCTCTGGGTCCCCTGGTTCCCCGCAGTTTCCTCTAAGTGTGTTAGATAACCGCAGGTGCCTTTCTTCCATGCGGAACTCCCTCTCCCCATGACACAGTGGCGCCATCCTTGGAGTAGAGAAAACCCCTCGAGGCTAGCACAGCCCCAGCACAAACACTGCTGAAATCCCATTCGATCCCTCTGGATTTTTCTCTCATTAAGTATCGGCCTCTGACAAGTACGTTTTACAGATAGTGTATTAACCTTGGCAGAAAAATCATGAAAAGCTGTATTGAAGTCATGAAGTGGAACATAGCTCACTGTAAATAATACATAAGGCTGGAGTGGAAAATGGGATTTGTGTGATTAATGATGGAGCCCAGAACTGTAAGATGCTCTAATCAGGGATCTGTGGCTGGAATCAAAGTTTCTGAAATTCTCCCTTCTCATCTCTACTTCAGTTCCCCAGCTCCCAGAACACTAATGAGCCCCAAACGTTGTAATTGACCGAGCTGACCGGAGAGAAGTGCGGGGGTCGTGGGTGGTCCCACAGTGCAGCGTGGCCGTGGTCCCCTTAATCACCACGCGGTCCTCCGGAGGGTTCACGATGGACGTTCGATCTGGAAAGACACAAGTTGCGACTCAGACAAGATTATGTGCCTGAGCGTTTCCTCCCTCGGGGGTGACGAATTGGTCATCTGACATCAAAACCTCCTAGTTTTCTCTTAGCTCGGCAAAACCAGTGCACATGGAAAGCACCCAGAAACGTTCAGAGAATTGAAAGCAAGCCTGTCCGCCTCCCCCAGCCCGTCTCAGGTCACTCCCGGACCTCAGACACTCCGGAAGGAAACAAGAAGGAAGATCGTATGCAGACGGTTAGCGGGTTCTACAACCTGGATTCTTTCCCAAGATTGTCAACATTCTGGTAATTTCTACTGTCTACACAGCACGTCATGACTTTGCAAAGTGCTTTCATTTATGCTGTTTCACTTGGTCCTCACAACAGTCTTGTGAGGGTTGTGATAATCCTTTTCCCAGTCATCAGGAAGGAAAACTGATACAAGTACAGGGTCTTGCCTGATGCCACGGGGCCAGTAAGCAGTGGGGCCTGGTGCCAGGTGCAGGCCTGCAAGATCGTCCGGACCTGTGGCCGCCCGACACTCCACAGCTGCCAGGGCCAAGGCCCTGGAGACGGCCCTGGGGTGTGTGTCCCCACGCTGCACACCTTCGGGAGGGCGCCGCTCGGGCACCAGGAAAGGAGACAGAACTTGGAGCCATGAGACTGGGTTCAGAGCCCAGCCCGACGGCTTACCAGGGGGGCATCCAGAGAAACGCTCTGAGCTTATTAGTTTTCTTGTCTATGAAAGGGGGTGCTGCTACACTCACGCTGGGACAGAACAGAGTAGGGGACGCCTGGGAAGACCCCTGCAGCCCACACAGCACTGCACCAACCAGTCTAGTGCTATTATAATTTTGAATCTCAGCAGATCCACAAAATTTTCCGGTGAGGGACCTACAGAGATGCAGACATCAGTTTTCCACAAGCTTTTAAATTTATGGTTAATTTTTGGGAACACTGGATGAACCAGATGTGGTTGATAGAATAGACCACCAAATGGAACAAAAGCTCTTTTTCAGTGCTTAACAATATTGGAGGATTTGGATTCATTCCTTTTAAACTTGTGATATTTTTAGAACACCTAATAAATGAGAAAGGGTCATTTATTGAAGCGGACCAACTATATCATAGGAAACGCTAAGCAGACATGAAACAAAGCACAATTTAGGTTTTCCTCAAGGATGGCATTTTAACAAGTTAGTCACTCAGGCAAGTTAAAAATTTCTCTCCTCGTATAGATGGCTTTACAAAAACCTATTAGTGAGCACTGACTGTCTCTTGCTTCTTTGAACAATAATTTTTTAGTGATACAGGTATGGATGAAGCAGAGAGAGAAAAGTTTATCAGCCAGTGAAGCTAAACACCTGGTAATCCAATCCTTATGTTCTGGAAGACAATTTATTCTGCATTTCAGAAACCCGTGTTATAGATAAAATAAAGAGAAAGAAAAGCTGGAGGAACCACAAAGATCCTTCAGTTCTCTCCTAACATAGAGGAAACATCCACATTTAATAGACGAGGAATGTTTTAGTTGGCTATAATGACAGTATAGAAAAAATGCTTTCTCTGGGATTTTCAACCTGGGTCCACTTTTCTTACGTGATGTTTATAAGATTAGCCAACCTATCAGGTTTTTTTTTATTTGAGCTAGTTTTGGGGGTAATATCCCTACTCTACTGAGGTTAAAAAGTTAATCTTTTCTCTCTCCTGAAACGTCCCCATTAAATCTTTGCAGACATTTTCTAATTATTCTTTTAGAAGCTGAAAAATTAATTAGTCAACAGATTTCTCCAAATTAGTTGTAAAAATAATGATTCTCCTTTGATTGGATTAGCGAGTCCAAGGGCATATATTGACATCCCCGAGCACAGATGACACGCCGATTAAACCATTATTAACAGAGAGCTGCACACGGGCTGTGGTCCTTACTCCACACGGTGAGCGTGGCAGACGCGTTCAGGGAGCCCTCGGAGTTGGCTGCACAGCACGTGTAGTTGCCGGCATCCTGGATTAGGACAGGGGTGATCTGCAGACCCCCAGACTCAAGGAGCGTGAACCTGGGAATTCGCACAGAGCCACTGGCCAGAATGTGGTTTCCTGGGGACGACAGACAAAACAGCAACGTGAGAACTGCAACGTTCGAGAGAAGGTAGTGCTCTGGCCGCACCCAAGAAGATAATGTGAGGAAATAATCAGAAGGAAGCGGAAACGTGAGGCACAAAAGTAACCAGAGCAGTTCGCTTTAGCGTTCATTAGAATAACAGAGACCAAGAGCATCCTACTCGTCCAATGCTGAGAGACTTGGTTACACAAGTTATGAACCATGTATGTGATTGTTTCCTTTGGGTGACTGGTTCTGAGTTTTCTTTATGCGTGTATGCATTTGAAAACTTTCTCTATGAAGCCATTATTACCTTCTAAATCAGGAAAGACAAAAAGAAAATATATAAAATGAAAGAACCCCTCTTTCTGATTAATCTGTAGGTTCCCGGATCTTCATAAGCCACGGCCCCGGTGCACGAGTCATACCTGAGAGCTGGGAAGCCACCGACTGGTTTTCTGGGAGTGAAAAAAGATGTAAGTTTTGACGTTTCTCCCAGATCCAGTCCCCTAAGCATGACCAGTTAATCGATGAGGATGAACCCAACTCAGCCGCGGTTCGTTAAGGACACACTATGTGCACTGTTCGTTTAGTGGCAGGTGTGCTGAATGTGTGGACAGGGCTGCAGACGAGCTGCAAAGAGCCCAAGATGTGACACCACTCCTCACAGGAGCTGAAACTACAGTCGGATTAAGAGAGCCACACACGTCAAGCTGCGGAGGACGCAGGCGATCCTGTGCTAGAGCAACTTTCTTAGAAATGAAGGCGGATGTAGTCGTAACTGTGACTATTACCAAGGAAGCACTCCTTCATTCACAAAGGGGAAGCTGCAGCTGAAATCCAGAGCCCGTCGGGCCCGGGGCACCCGGTGAAGGGCTTGACGGAGGACAGCACCATTCACACGGCGTACAGACACGTGCTTCCTCTTCTAGGCTGTGAGCTGCACAGAGCTTAAGGGGTCTTGCTCGTCTGACCCCTCCCCGTGCCCCTAGCATCGGCCCCGGTGGGTGCTCAGTCAATGGATTTTTACTCTTTACCGAACGAATGAGTGAGAATGACCAACACAAGGCGGGGCCGCTGGGCTCACTTGCTGCGTCGGCCGCACCCTGCAGCAGGTGCGAGCGCCTACCTCTCCTCCACGCGATGGCCGGCCTGGGAGCCCCGGACACCTCACAGCTCAGGACGGCTGTCGTCCCGTCAGTAACCGTGGTGTCCGCCGGAAGCTGGGTGAAGGCTGGGGCGACATCTAGGCAGAGGAGGTGAACAGTGAAATATTCAGTGCGTCGTCCCTCGGAAACGCTCAAGCCAGCCTGGTGGAGCCATCCACCTGGGCTTTTACAGAGCTAATCACAGAGATAACTGAGCGATGAAAAATGAAAACCTTTCAGGAGGACTACAGCCCTCCACTACCCGTCTCCCAGGCATCACCATCTTTGTTTACAGCCTGAAGAGAAATACGGTCTCGTGACGTAATGGACACACAAGTGGGGAAGAGCAGGAAGAACTGTTTTTGACCGACGTTAAAGAGAAGAGAGACGTTTATTTAGATAAATCAAACAAGCTGCTTTCATTATGTAAAGAAAAAGGAAAAAGCTAGTTTCTGAATATCCTACATCGTCCTGAAGATGACACTTTGACACTTCCTAGGATCCGTTCTGAAAGTTAAAACGACCAGATTCCAAGGGCTTCAGAGAAGAATCCCTGGGGGGAGCGTTGGGTCTTCCTGTTCACGGGGGGCCGCCCGGGCCTCCAGCTCCCAGCAGCCCTGAGTCAGACCCAGGAAGACAGCGGCAGCTCGGGCCGGCTTCGGGGAGGACTCCGCTGACTCTGCACTACTTTGCAAAAGATTAAGCCAGAATCCCTGAGTCCCAGCCGTGACCTGCAGCGCCCAAATCCTGTGTCGGGGTCCCTGGGGTGCCTGGGCCAATGCCCCCGGGGCAGAAGCGGGCAGGCCCAGTGGACCCTGGGGCAGCCGCCCGCCTCTGCCCTCCCTCCCCGCTGGGCGTCCACCTCTGGTGCGAACCCCTGGATGACGTGGGGGCCCCCCGACTGGTCTCTTCCGCTCGTCCCCTCACTGTGCCCCCACACCAGGTGCGGAGGCCCTCTGAAAGCTTCAGACGACGCCCGGCCAGTGCCCACCTCAGAGCCGCGAGGCCCCACTCGCCCCCTCTGTGCCCGCACACACCTGGGCCGGCCTGTCCCTCCACGCATCTGTCGGGCCCCTGCAGCTCCCACCTGCACCGTGGCACGCACCTCTCCAAGGCTCTGCAGGGCAGCGTCCTCCCCACCTGCAGGCCTCAGCTCCAGTAATAACCCTCTCATCTCAGAGAACCCAGCCCCCTGCGCCCGCCCTCTAACGAGCTTCCCTGGCCGCTCTGGGCCTCGCCTAGTCTTCCTCTGTAGGGCCCCCAGCGCCCTCTGCCGTCTCTCCCCTCCCCCAGGACCCTCCGTCCTGGAAGCACGAGAACCTGTTCTTCACAGCATCCTCTTAGCTCTGTCCCCGCGCCTCACGGGCCCAGAGTAGCTGACACAGGTGCTCACTAAACGTTTGTTAAGTGAACGAATAAATATTGATTGTTTTACACTCTATTTTTCTTTCACTAAAAGTACTTTAATTAAAAAAAAATCCCTTTTGCCAAACCCCGTACTTACAAAACAGACACGCAGCGTTACCATTATCACACATTTATTGTTCACTCTCCAGTTGTCACGGTAACCAGGTGAAGTAGCACTTTCATTTAAATTTCCAAACCGATCCTCCTAAGAACCCTGTGAACTGGGCTGGTGGGTTCCATTTTGAAAAGAAAACTGAGTCTCAGAGAAATCGGGTGATCTGCCCTGGGTCTCTCCCGAGAGCAGCGTCTGCAAACCACCAGCCTGGGCCTAATCCAGCCTGTCCCTGCTTTCGTAAACGGAGTTCTGTGGAACAGCCACGTCTGCTCAGAACCATCTGCGCTGCCTGCAGGCTACGACAGCAAGGTGAGGAGTAGCAACGGAAACCACGTCCTTCAAAGGCGAAAACAGGCACCATCTGGCTTTGTACAGAAAAAGCTTGCCCATCCCTGCCCTACAACATCCACTATTCCAAACAGGCTGAAATCATTCTAATGGATCAAAACACAGTTTTTGGCTTAAGTCCCCAGTATTATCTCTGCTGCTTGAAGTGATACTGGTTTCCTATGCTCCACAACGGAGGGGAAATTTGACCCCCGGCCAAGGCTGGAGGAAATGACCCCTAGTTTACCAAAACATATGCGTGAATATTTCAGGATCGCGTCGGTCCCTTCCTACTTCTGGCTGACGAGAGCCACTGGCCACGGACACGCTGACCAGTCTGCTTTCTCCGACGGCTCTCAGCATTTTGCTTCCAAAGGGCAGACGTGAAAGGCAGGGTTCCCTAATCCCTAAATCCTACTTCGTTTTAGAAGAACAACATTGCGACTATGGGAGGTTAAAGAGAAAGCCCGCAAATATAATAAAAACCTTTACCTTTACTTCACTTTTCAGAGTGCCAAAGTATTTCTGTTACTGGGACAATAAAAGAAAGTCACAAAAGAACTATAATTATTCAATAAAACTAAAATAGAGAATGAATATAAAAAAATGGAAAAAAGATCCAAAGAGAAAGACGCGGGATGAGCTGCTGTTCACTAACCGTCTTTCCAGTTCTGTCCAGAAAAACGGGGAGTGTGTTCCTATGTCTCAGCAAAGCGGTGTGTTCAAGGGCTGGGAAGGTCAAGGCTCCAGAGGGCCGGGGGGAGCGCCGGGATGGGGGTGCTCGGGCTGAACAGACACTGGCGTTTTCTGACATGTCCATGGGGCGAGGACTGGGGAGGCCGGCTCTGCAGCGGGTAGTACTCACTGGTGACGTCCAGGTAGGTGTAGGTCTGGACCTCCCCGCCCTCGTTACTGGCGAAGCACTGGAAGATTCCTGAGTCCTCCGGACGCAGCTTCTGGACGCGCAGGCCTCCACTCGACAGCACGTGGTATCGAGGGCTCTGGAGCTTGTTGATGGAGACCGCGTCCTTGAACCACCGGAGGGTGGGAAGAGGGGCCCCTGTGCAGAAGGGAAACAAAAATCGTTAAGCTTCAAGAATTCCTTACGTGAGGGCTAAATGGCAGTATTTCAACGGGCATTTTCTCATCTAGTCGTCCCTCCAAGCGCCCTGTGAGGCGTCATTTTTCTCATCGTATGTGAAGACGGGGAGGGAGAGGCCCGAAGGGGGCGGTGTGGGGCAGCTGCAGCCCCTTCCGGCTCTTCCCACGGCCTGTGCTCTTGTCCAGATGGTTCTGGCCACGACTGACCTCGGGCAGGGCTGGGAGGAAGGTCTCTGTCTCTGCCTCGCGGGCTCGGGGAAGGGTCACCAGGGCGGAGACTGTGCCACCCGGCAGAACACTTAACCCCGCCTTGTCCCCGCAGGGAACAAGGGTCACAGTGACCTCAAAGGTGGCTGTGAAGGTTAATTGGGTCAGTACACGAGTACCTCCTGGGGCCCGGCCCATGGCGCGCGCGGACAGAGCCGCTCGCTGCTCGTTGTCACAACTAAGGCCAGTGCCAGCACGCACCGGCTTGGCAACAGCTCTGTCTAAGGAGCGGGATATCGCTGACCACCCGCTAGCGCGCCGTGCCGGGGCAGTGATCGGTTAGGTAAAGGGATAAGCACAGGAGGTGCATCTGGTTCAGGCTGGGGAGACACGAGAGGTCCACGCTGTGGCTGCAGGAAGTCACCTTGGCCCCCGACCCTGTACCCAAGAGCGGAGTGAGCTGAGATCACAGCCAAGATTTCGACCAAGAGGGCGAGGGCCACGCTGGGGCTCGGGGCCCAGCTGCCCCTCCTGGGTGTCCCTTCCTCATCCTGATGATGTTACGGGGCAGACCTAGGCCTCCAGGCCGTGAGACTGGAGTTGCTCGCGGTCTCGCCACCTGGAAGGAGGTTGAGGCTAGGGTCGGATGGGGCGTATGCGGCGGACAAGGTCACTGGGGAAGAACCCAGGTTGTCGATGAAGGGACTGTCCTTAGCCCGGGAGCACGAGGACCTCTGTTGCTCGTCCCCCAAATGGGTGTGGTCAGTGCAGGTAACCAGGCGATGATGCACTATTTCCTGGCGGCCTCGCTGCGTGGGACACACCGGGCTCCTCCTCTTGGTGGCTTTTCCGGGAGCCTCGGGGAACCAGCTGAAGGAAGACTGCTTCCGTTCTCCTTCTTCCTGGACCTGAGCAGGGTCAGGTTATCCAGGGAGGGTAGACAAGGGAGCCCATCCAGGGAATGAGACCATGGCCCTCAAGACAAGAGTTCTGGGCTCCGGGGGGCACAGTGTGTTTGTTGTGGCCCTGCGGGAAGTGCAGAACGTCTGGGCTTATTTCTAGATCTCAGATGGTGCTGTGCCTCAGTCTCCCTAAATAGAAAATGAATTTAAATAAAATATCTTGATGTGATTCATGCTGAAAGGCACACCCAAATCCCTTGCCTTAAGATGCTATGTAGGTATAAGATGTCTTCCTTAATAAATAAAGTTAATGTCGTGGAATATTTCAAGAGAAGGTATTCTCAGATTCTGTTCTTTGCCTAAATTATGCTTCCTGGCACTTTTCATTAAATCAGGAAATTAAAAAAAAATCCATTGCAAGGTGAAAGCATAAGCAATCCACGTAAACTCTCATAATAGCAATTACATGATGTAGTTTTCATAAAGAATAACCACTTCACATGCTGCTATAGTTGCATTGTCAAAAGGAAGAAGTAAATTATATGATGGCCATGCAAGGCTGAAAGACCCGTTCAGCGTATGTTCATCAGCGTGTACTTAACAAGCAGTTTACTCTGCAGATATCAGGCCAGAAAAGCAACCTCTTGTCAAGGGGAGAGCCTAACATTGTCATTTATTGAAAAATAATTGTTAGTATATAGGGGAACTAGGAGTATATCTATTTTGGGGCGATTTAATGTCATAAACAGAAATCTTATCCCCACAGTATTGTAGATTCTCGTTTCTAAAACATAAGCACTCTAAATATTTTGTAGCTTCACTTTCACAGAGTTGCTGGCCGTAAAAAGCTGGTGTTCATAGAGAAGAGAGAACAATGCAGCAAAGATCTCCACTTGAACTTCACAGGACTCTTCTCATTCCTGTCTTCTCCCGCCCTGAGCCCCAGCATCGGAGAAGAGAAGCAGAGCAGGGATGGAGACTGCACCCTGGGAGCTGGCGGGACTGGGAACCAGAACCGGTAAGGAAATGACTCTTCTGGGCGGGAGCAGCTGTGGCAGAGGCTCAGTGGATGGAGGGGAGGGGAGGGGACGGGAGGGGACTCTTGGCCGGACGCCCCTCTCTACGCTGACACTCAACACTGTCCTGAGTGGCACTCCCACTCCTTCCCAGAAATGGAAAGTGACCTGCAGATCGGTGGTATCTGTTCCGAGTCCCAGGGCCTTGGCTCTCAGGGTCCAGGCCTAAGCACTGGCTTTGGAGCTGGTGCCTGTGGGTTTCGATCCCGTCTCCACCAACACGTGGCCTGAGGCAGGCTGCCTGTCCGGGGCTCAGTGAGCCACGCCCCGGCGCCAGACCGCGGGCGGAGCTGAAGGTGTCTCCTTCATGGTCCTGACTGCGCTTCGAGCGAGTTACTTAGCTTTGCTTCTTAAGGGGTGTTTCCCCATGTATAGAGGGACGTAACGATCGCTCCCTTACGCAGCTGTCATGAAGATTTACAGAATTGTTAGGAATCCTCGCCCGCCAAACTCTTAGAAGAAAAACCCCACCCTTAAGATGAACAGGTGTTAACATAAAGGTTCCTTTTCCTTACTTGACAACCTCCAGAGGACTCGTGAAGTTTTGTTTGTGAAATCGCCACAGACAGCCCGTCTCTGTCGGGGCGTTTAGCGTAACTACTTGTGTGCTGGACAAGTAATGGGAACACAGGGACAACGAGGGGGGTCGAGGCTCGGGGTGAGAGGTAGAATTCCCTGAGTAACAAAGGAAAAGTCGACTCCAAGCTGAGAGGGTGGAAAAACAGAAGATTTCCTATCTGAGAAGTTGGAACGATCTCTCTTCTCTCAAGTGGGCGTGGTCACCAGTCCCGCTCACCCCACGGATGAGAATGAACTTCCTGCCCCGAGTCTTAGGGCTCTTGCAGAATCAGAGCCTCTGAAGGGAGACAAGGGGACAGGACTTCATCTCTCTCTGTTGGGACGGACAGGGTGAAGGCTTCCTTGCTGTTCCCTTGGGTAAGGAGTATTAGCCCCGCTTTGCAGGTTACATGCCCAGCAACTGAGTTCCACTCCACGCCAACGGCCCCATTTCTAATCACCACAGTCAACCTGTCGCTGTCCAGAGGACGGCTCTCCCTGGAGACGCCGTTTCTGTTCCTCCACCACGTCGCTGCTTGCCCTGCGGCTCCCGCACTCACCCACGGCTCCACACACGATGTCCACGGTTTCTTCCACTTCCACTAAAATCCGACTCTCAGGTTCCGCAGTAAAATACGGCGGCTCTTTAAACAAGAAAAAACCAAAACAGCCCGTAAGCCAAAGAGGTGTATTTCAGAAGACCCTCACAGCCTGCAAGAGTTTGAGCTCCTTTTAAAAACTATTTTTGAAAACTTCATTAGTTACCGTCGTGCACCCAGACTCAGAATTCGGTGCGCAGAGGCCAAAGGCAATTTACAGTCTAAGGTTCTGGAAGGCAAATTACTACTCAGGGCACTGGCTACATTTCAGTTCATGGGCTTGAATAATGGAATGTCTTAAGTCATATTTTAGAAGGACTACCCCGTGAGGTTCATAAAGGTTTATATTTACAGCACAGTATTTTATAGTCTAGTTTGCTTCAGTATCTAAACTAAACAACAACTCGTGAAGCATGTTAAATCAAGCACGGCAGACAGGCGCCCGGCCTGTTTCAGGGAACGGGGCAGCCTATTAACGTATTTTTTAAAGTCTTAGCAGTTCTTCTTCTCCAAAATATAGATTTAATACTTCAGTGGAATGCAAAGTAATAGCTAAGAGAAGAAGAAAATGGGCCCCTCGTCCATCTTCAGTAGCAAAGGAAACCCAACCACTCGCATAGCTCCAGACACCCTGCTCGCGTTCCTGCTCAACAGCAAGACAAGCAGCGGTTGTTTGTATTAAACGATGAATCTCCTTGGAGACTAAACTGCAGTATTTTTCTCAGTTTATTCAGCAGGAATTCAACGGTGGCAAGGCCAGGTTCGAGGAGTATTAAGGTAGTAGTGATTTCATTATCATGATAACAAAGGGCCGTTGTATTCACTTTCTGTGTGATAATTTCTGGGCGCTGTCTTCCAGAGTGGTTTATTTCCACTGTAATTGTGTTGAATGTGGATACTATAGCTTGGCTATATCTTGTATGGACTGTATCGTTAAAACAGGGTGGGACCTAAAAGACCAAAAAGAGAAATGAAAACTTAGCATTTCAAGGAGATGATTAAGGAGACAAGGCTGAAGGTTCCTCGCTGGAAGCAGTCAGGTATCAATCCTGCAATTACCTGCATCGCTCAAGCGGAAACAATCTGCTGAAGGAACCAGTCTGGCTGAGGCCACGGCTGCAAATTCACTAGACGGAGGCAGATTCGCCACTGAGTTGTGTGTGTGCAGAGACCAGGCCTCAAGAAATACTGCAGAGATCCCATGTCTCTTTCTCAAGCTGGTCTTCACTGCACACTCCTGCGTGCACACTCACGCGTGCACATTCAGCCGCGTCTCCTTCATCCCTAACAATGACAACAGCGTTGCTTACGCTCTAACTACACAGCAGCTGCACCCTACCAAGGCCCCGGTGTGCAGGTCACGCTCCATTCTCATCAGCAAATGCTGAAGCTGATATCTACCCCTGTGGTCTGGTTAAAGGGATGTGCGGGGAATGGAAAAGAACTAAGTTAAAACATCAACATCTGCTATGACGGATTACAGTTTTCCTTTCTTAAACATTTTTATTTTGAGATCACTGGAGAGTCCCACGCGTTTGTAATACATAATAAAGATCCCTTGTGTCCCCTCAGCAGGGACATCTTGCAGAAACTATAGTCCAACCAAGATACTGACAGTGAAACGTGTAGCCTATTGTATTCAACGTTCCCGGCCCCCCAGTCTCGGTTGTATTCGTGTGGACGACTCAGTGCAGGTCTGTGCATCCACACCACCGTCAAGATGCAGAACGGGCCCGCCACCACAGGGGTCCTCCACGCTGCCCTTCTGTAACCATGCCCACCCCAAGGTCCCATCCTGAACCTCTGGCAGCCATGCATCTGCTCTCCATCTCTATAATTCTGTCCTTTCAAGAACGTTATATAAATCAAATGATACAGTATGTAACCTTTGGAACTGGCTTTTTCCACGCAGCATACTTCCCTCGAGATTCTTCCAAGAGTCACACTTTGGTGGGAAGAACCCATACCTATAGATATGCTCAACATCTACAGGACCAGACAATCCCCGAGGCACTGATTACAGAGGCTGTCTGGCACCCCGGCCGATGTCCCGGTGCTGCCGTCCGTCGCCCTGCAGTGCCCAGGTCTTCCCCAAGTGCTGGGGGGGAAGCCCCCAGGGTCAGAGACAACAGGCCCTCCTCACATGGTGACCTGAGGCTGGACCGAGCTGACTGAAGGCCTGGCTCTGGGGCTGCAGGTGCCTTAGGGACCCCCGGGCCTGCTCGGGGCGGCTCCTCTGCGAGCGCCGTCATCCCCGCCCGGCCAGTTCCACGGGCTCACGGCTCCATATCCTCTGTGGCCCCGAGCTCAGAGCCGCCAGGCTCCTGGGCACGTCCCGCCGGGCGGTCTGCCAGAGCTGGCCGAGCGCTGTGTGTCTCCTCCGCAGCCGACACCCAGGCAAGCTTTAGTGGCCAGGGAGGCCGGGGCTGCTCACTCACTTACTGGTTCCCCCGCCTCTTCCGGGAAGCCTTCCAGGTGCTGAGCCCTCAGCGCAGCCGTGGGGCGGCCGAAGCCCTCCCAGACGCACGCGGCTTCCGACGGTAACGTCATCTCTCCCACGTCCGCACTTACCACTTCTCTCCCTGCTGACCCCGCATTCCAGCCCAGCTCAGCAGTGCCCTCGGCTACTTCCGCGTACACTTGTCTATAAGGAGAACAGTGGGGGAAAGCACCGGGCGGTTCACCCAAGAAAGACTGAGGTGACTGGTGGGGAGAACCTGCTGTGAACGAGTCATCCCCGCCACGGACTTTTCAACCACTTAACCTTCAAAGGGCAAGTGCGCGTCTTAGCTAATCAGCAACAATTCTGTCTAGAAAGGGTACCCTGCCAACGCAGGTGCACACTAGACTTTTAAAAATTTATCGCAATGGAGGCCAATAAAACCAGGGACTGAAACTAACACTTTCATCTCTTTTGAAACAATATGAAGCCGTCAGGAAAACGTTCTCATCCCGTGTGACACCGGCGTGTTAAGAAGAGGCCAGCCACGCGGGCTGTCCTCCACACGTCCCCCGGGGGCCACGGGCAGCTCCTCCAGGCAGCACAGCAAGCCTCCAGTCCCCTGACCTCAGAGCCTGACGCAGGGATACCTCCCAGGCAGCCCCCAAATTAGGATCCCTCAGGCTCTCCTGCCCTCGATGCTGGGCTCTGGCTCCTGCACCATCCACCCCGCAACCCCGGCTCACGGCACAGCCCAGAGATGCCCCCTCTGCCGTCTGCCCTTCTCCCAGAGCGGCCGTCTCGGGAAGCGGCAGGGCCCGTGGTGTGCCCTTGACTCACCACTGTCGTCCACGCTTGCATGCCTTTGTCCACTGGGGTGGGCAGAATGCCCCCAGGAGATGTCCACCCCCAGTCACCGGTACCTGTGAACATGCTACGCTACGCGGCAGGGGAACTCTGCCGACGTGACCGACGTCATCGACCTAAAAACGGGGAGATGATTTCAGAGCAGCGGGGCGGGCCCAGTCTCATCACAGGGACCCCTAACAGCAGAGAACTTTCTCCAGCTGGCAGCGGGAGCGACGGCAGGAGGGGAGGCCAGAGATCCGCGGTATGAGGACTCGGCCTGCTGCTGGCTCTGAAGATGAAGGTGGCCACAGCCAGGGATGCCGGTTGTCTCGAGAACCTGAGAAAGACCCCCCAACAGCCAGAAAGGAAACAGGCCAGTCCCACAACCGCATGAACTGGATTCTGCAGCCCCTGGGTGAGCCGGGAGGTGGATCCTCCCGGGGCCTCGGGAGAAGAGCCCAGCCCAGCCACAGCCTCGGCTGCAGCCTCGGGAGGTCGGGAACCGTGAGGCGACACATCTGTATTATTTTAAGCTGTTGAGTTTGTGGTCCTTTCTCACAAGAGCAACACAAAGGCCGTCACTGGTCCTGGCTCCTCCCCGTGGACCAGCCTTTCTCAAGTTGCCTCGTTGGCATATTCACACCGATCTGCAAGGCCAGTCCTCGTGTTCCTTCTCCTGCAGCCGGGCTGGGTCTGCCCCACCCACGTACCCCTTGGGACCGATGACCCACGTCTGTGTGATGCGCCCACCACGCTGGAGGCTGCTTCAGGGAAGAGCGTGTCTTGGTCATCTCTGCGTCTTAGCACCTGCCATCATTTCTGAGAAGACACTTAGAAACCGCCCACTGGAGAAGAGAGAGAGGAGACGCCCACAGACTTCAGGACCCTGAAACTCCTTCGGGGTGGAGACGCATCTAACTCGTCTTCATGCCACCCAGGCTGGTACTCCCGCTGGGTTCCTGGCACACGCTCTGCGCTGGTGAATGACAGGTGGGTGAGCGGAGAAGCAGAGGATGGCGGGGGAGCCTGGAATTGGACGGCGTGTGCGAGAGTTCACACCCTGCTCCCCAGACAGAATTCCTGCTCATCTCGGGGCACCAGGAGCTGCCGGTGCTGCATCCAGGGGCAAGTCACGCCAGCATCGTCTGAGGTCTGTCTCATGCTTCCTCTGGTTTTAAGGAACAGCTCTGTGATAGCTCTTTTCTGAGCTTTAATCAGTGGTAAGATGCCATGCGGATAAGCTCTCCAGTTGGTGACAGGATGCCGATAATGAATTTGGGTGCTTTACTAGGGGTCGTATGTGAAAACTATAAAAAAAGACATCTCAGGCTTTTCTTAAACCGATGTGAACAAGTGAGCAGGCAGGTGCTCTGTGAATCTCCATGAGGAGAGGACTATATGCTCCCTGCAAGATTCTCTTCTGGCCCGAATTGCTGTGAAAGCCCCTCTCCTGCCAACCCCAGGGGAGCCCCCTCAGCCCCCGCCTTGCTGAGTGTCTAAGCACTCGCCGTGTGCAACTATAGCTGCCGCGTGAAGGGACTGCCTTCCGCATAAGACCCTGGACGCCGGGACCAGCAGAGCTTCGGGGAGGCCGACTCAGTAAAGACCTCCGTGTCAAGTGGAGAGAAGGAAGGAAGAGAACAGGAAGGAAGGAAGGAAGGAATCTGGGTTGCAAACAAACGTCTAAGAGATGCTCGGTCTCAGCTCTAGGGGAACAACTTCTCAGTCACGGTGCTGCTATCAGCAGAGAGGCGTTACAGGTAACTTGTTATTTTAATAGTAGTTCAGATATTGGAGTTTCTGCATGATGTATGTATAAAAAATCAGAATAGACTTGAGGTTTACAGAGAAAGCTCTGTACAACTGTCATGCCCACTCACCCGAGTTTCTGGGCGGGGGTGAAGAAGGCATTGCGCCTCGGGCAGGACACGTGTATGCATGGCCGCGCTGTGCGTGGGACCAGATCCGTCAGTCTGGACGGGAGATGGACCCGCCGTGTTTCACTGAGGTTGAGACGTTGCAGCATCGGTAAGAGGCGTCGTTTTGTTTCCACCCAAGAAAGAAGAAATGCTTCCGTGGGTCGTGAGACACGTGCTGACTTCAGAGGCTGCAGGCGTGGAAGATGCATCATGTCACCGCTGCAGGTAAAGCACTAAGGGTGACGTGTGTCACCGCGGAGTCCTACCCACGGCTCCCAAAGCTGCCATTTCAGTCCTTCCGTGCCCGTTACTTCATATCGTCCTCACAACACGAGCCGGAAACATCTTCTGCAGCACCCACATTTCACAGCCGTGGACGCTGAGGCCCGCAGAGGCCAGCGAGTGGTGCAGTGAGAACCTGGGCCCAGTCCCGTCTCCACAGCCTGTTCCGTCATGCATGCAGCATCAATGACCCACTAGAGTGTCCGCTCTCTGTAGGACAAGAGCTGGGACAGCGTCACTCCTCTGCCCGGTGAAAAGTCTGAGAGGTCACAGAGGCAAGTGGTGACGACTGAGGGAGTCCTGAGGGACACGCAGACCCACAAGGCAGGTAAGGAGGGACCCGGGCGGGAAAGGCCATTCATCCTAAGCACAGGTGCTCGGGGGTCTGAAGGGCGACGGTCCACGTCTTGGGTGGGCCTCCTTGAGGGGCAGATCTGAGACAGGGCTCCCTGCCAGTGGTTTATCTGGGAGGTGATGGGGACACCATCGGGAGGGCGGGAGGCCGGCTGTAAACGAGCGCGTCGCCAAGGCGGCCCCTGCTGTGGGTGACTGGGTTTACCCCGCGGGGAGACTCTGGAGGCCAGCGAAGACCCCAACCTCCAAATCACATCCCCACCTCGGGGCTGAGGACCCTCCGGTCCACGTGGCGCTGGACTGACGCACGCCGGGGGGTGTGGATGCCAGCACTTCCAGCCTGCCACATGGTGGGTGCCCTGGCCTCACCCAGGGGCAGCCCTGGCTCCAGTGGCCAGAGAACGCAGTCAGGAAACGGGCCCTGAGGCGTCTGTCCCATCGCGTGGGGTGTGCGGTGTGTGGGCAGGTAAGCAAACGAGCGGGGAAGCAACAGCCGCAGACTCCCCGCAGGGCAGGTGGAGGAGACCGTGGACCGCCAGGCCCAGGAGGCCGCTTGCCCTGCCGTGCGGAGACCTCAGAAATTAAGCAACGCGGTAGCCGACTGGACAGGTGGGCTGGACAGCCTGTCTTGTCTCATCAGCAAGAAACAGGAGGAAACGGAAGCCAGTCTGTGTCTGCTTTCTTTCATCTGCACGTTCATGTCGATATTCGCCGCACGGTTCCACCAGCGACGGGGCCGTGGAACCGGGACCAGGGTTTCCTGGGGATCCCTCCCTCCACGATCGCTGGGCTCGGGGCTATAATTTCCCAAATCACTCCGAATTGACAGAGGCTCTTGAGGGCTTTCCCAGGATGATTCAACCACAAAATCCTACCTGTCACAGCGAATTCTTATGAATAAAGGGGATTTAAAGGAACATCATCAAGGTACACGCGTGTGTCTGTGTACCTTTAAAAGCCAGAACACGGAGAGATGGCAACTCAGGAGAATACAGAAACAATCTGCTCTGGAATCCAGATGGAAGTGCAAAACCCAAGTTCACGTGACAGATTTAAAAATGATTTTTTTCAGTAAATTTATTTATTTTTGGCTGTGTTGGGTCTTTGTTGCTGCATGTGGGCTTTTCTCTAGTTGCGGCGAGCAGGGGCTACTCCTCGTTGCGGTGCACAGGACTTCTCATTGCGGTGGCTTGCAGAGCATGGGCTCTAGGTGCCCAGGCTTCAGTAGTTGTGGCACGCGGGCTCAGTAGTTGCGGCTCGCGGGCTCTAGAGTGCAGGCTCAGTAGCTGTGGCGCACGGGCTTAGTTGCTCTGCGGCATGTGGGATCTTCCCGGACCAGGGCTCGAACCCGTGTCCCCTGCATTGGCAGCGGGATTCGTAACCACTGCGCCACCAGGGAAGCCCTTAAATATTTTAAAAAGGGAATTATAATGGAAACAAACGTTCTAGTTTACAGGGAGATAGATTTCTTCTCTTGCTTAAATTACCTTGAAATGTTTTAACACAATAGAGTCCTGTCTGCTGGAGATTTACACGTTTACAATTTTAATTTGGGTTCAGTCTATAATGCGCTGTGCTCATGTAGCTGTAGATCACCCCCGACAGAAAGGTCCTTGCCGGGAATGGGGATGGGGTACTGACATCTCTAAAGCGTGGCTGAGAAAGGGAGCAGAGAATCAGCTCAGATCCCTAGTGGAGAATCAGCAATGATTTGTGACTCAAAACCTGCCTTCTCTGACACTTTCAAAATTCGTGCACATCTTTCAGAGGGGCTGATAGCTTTGCATCACGTGAGTTTGGCAGTCATTTTCAGGCCACAGAGCCACTTCCTAATGATTGAAAGGAATGTGACACACTCAAGGCAAACCACCTTTTATGCAGCATTTCTTCACACTCTTGCTAATTTTTTATGAAAACACAAGCTTTTGTTTTTCCTTAGTTTGCAAAGTGGCAAAGTGCAAACTATGTTAGGTGAGGGGCGGCTGCTCTCAAAGGGCTTTCTGCTCATGGGATCCTGCCTGGTCTCAGTCTGCCTTGTTTGCACGGAGAGGAGAGAGGCAGAGGTTCTCCCACCTGGAGGGGACCCTGAAGCACCTCTTATCAGCAGTGGCCACTAGATGGGTCACTGCGACAGTGACCACAGCCGCTGAAGAGGCCTAAACACATTACAGGAGCTGAAGAGACGCGAGAAATAAAGGCCTTTGCCTCACAATTTAATGTAATCTTATCATAATCTGAAAATAGACTGAGGATTCCCTTAGTCTGTGTACAGTGCACCTTCCTAAACATCGAGATCTCCCAGCGTTTAGAGCAGCTCAGATGTGCCTAATTTTGTCTCCCTTCTCCCTGGTTTAAGAATAACACATGATTCTAGGAAGCCTCTCTGTTCTCACTTTCTAATTTAACAAAAGGTTAACACCCAAGACTTTCTGACTTTCTTCTGGGTCACAAAATAAAAAATAATGGTCATAGATTAATCTCTGAACATTGATCGTAACGGCCAAATAAGAGTTATAGAAAAGGCTCATGGCAGAAAGGCCAGCGCAGGGAGGTGATACACAGGCCAAGGATTTCGACACTATTTCCCAAGCTTTACGACTGGAAGTTTTCAGAAGGACGTTTCTTGGGAGTAGTCAGAACATCAACTCTTTGGACTTAACGCATTGATATTCTTGGGAAGGAAGACTAGGCTGAATCTGGGAGATAAACTCAACTTCACTTCCATGTGCTGGGTTAAAAATAGGCGGTGGAACACAGGTGTTAGCTACGTTGTTTCCATGGCCTGGGGTGTGCCACCGCCCTGCGAGGATGCCGACGCCACCGCGTCCCAGCCTGAGCCTCACCTATGGTAGAAAGGACACCGCGTCCCACCTGAGCCCCACCTATGGTAGAAAGGACACCGCGTCCCACCTGAGCCCCACCTATGGTAGAAAGGACACCACGTCCCACCTGAGCCTCACCTATGGTAGAAAGGACACCGCGTCCCACCTGAGCCCCACCTATGGTAGAAAGGACACCGCGTCCCACCTGAGCCCCACCTATGGTAGAAAGGACACCGCGTCCCACCTGAGCCCCACCTATGGTAGAAAGGACACCGCGTCCCAGCCTGAGCCTCACCTATGATGGAAAGGACACCGCGTCCCAGCCTGAGCCCCACCTATGGTAGAAAGGACACCGCGTCCCAGCCTGAGCCTCGCCTGTGGTAGAAAGGACACCGCGTCCCAGTTTGAGCCTCACCTATGATGGAAAGGAAGGCTCTGGCTCTGGCGGGCTCGAAAGCACTCCCTGGCAGCGCTGCCTCGCAGGCGTACTCCCCGATGTCCGAGGAGGTCGGGGTGCTGATGGTGAGGCGTCTCCCGAAGCTGTGGAGCCCACGGGTGACTCTCACCCCGTTTCTCTTCCAGGTCACACTCAGCTCCTCGATGGGCCTGTGAGAACGAAGGGCTTTAGTGACAACAATTGTGGATCATGTAGACGGCAATAATAATCATTCTACCAGGAACCATGGTGGGTTGAACAGTGGACATTTAAAACTCAATCCAGATATTACTCTACTCCCTTAAGGCACGCGTCAGCAACACAGTCTGCTCAAGGGCTATTGAGCAGGGATAGCTAATTGCAGCAGCAATGGACCATAAGTGCTAATGATTCCATTTGCTCAGGAAAAGAATGCATAAAACAAATACTGCTAGGGGACGCGCTACATGGGAGGCGTGATCACGGGCACTCCATCCTGGAGCGACCACTAATGGGGCTGAGAACACCTACGACGACAGAGGAGAAGAGAATTAACTCTTTCCTTTGCACCCAAAGGAGAGCAAAGCTCCCCTCTGCTCCTCAGCCAGAACCTAAGAAGAGACCCTGTACCATGACCCAGAGCTAAAGTGGAAAGCGCTGCTTTCCAATATAGATATTACATTCAATGTAAATACTGCAGAACAAGGCCCGGGAAAGGTCAGCACACCCGAGTCCTAGCTTCCCATACGCGCTGTGCCCACAGCCCAGCTAGATGAACAAGACCACCGTTGCTGGGAGAGCCAGCCACACGCAGGAGGGGTTGTCATGGGTTGTCACTCCCCGCGTGGGGGACTGGCACGCACCTGGCATTGGCTATGCATTCCAAGGTGGTCTCACTGGACCCGGCCACCACGCTTCTGTTGCTCGGGGGGATCACGATGACGGGGGCCACGGCTTCAGGCGTGCCAACATCTCCTGCGGCAGAGAAAGCAGAAGCCCATGGAACTCTCTGAAGTACAGAAGGTGTGAGGATTGGAACGTGACACGAGAGTCCCGTCCAGCTGCTCCGACAGGACACCCAGCGCCTCGGGACCCGACTCCAGCCCTCGAGGGGCACTCGGTGTGGTCCTGGTCCATAAACACATGTCCCGCCCAGGAACCACGGGAACAGAGAGCTCCTGCTGCTTCTCCACACATCGTGCCCATAAAGGGCTTCAGACTGTTGTGCATTTTCCAAAATGCTTGCTGACTTTATCAATTTTAGACTTTGCTGATTGAGTTACCTGGTCTACCCACTACTTTCAAATCCGTTGAATTCCACAAATATTTCATGCATCAGACCCTCTGCTGGGCACGCGTGTGTTTGGGAGGCGGCTGCTCTCTGACTTGGGCCCCAACGTGGTCACCGGGGCAAAGACATCCCATGAACCAAGTGCTCGGTTCTGTGCGTGCATGTTTAATCCCTTCTCTCTGAAAAGTAACTATTCCGACTCCGTCTCTGTTGTGTGAGTATCAAACTATAAATAACGTAGCTCATACCTCTGGTGACAAGGGAGAAAAAAAACACGAGATGTTTTTGCCACTTTTCTCTCAAATACAAGTAATATCAAAATTAAACTACGTGCGCATTACGACTGTTTATTTAGGGAGAATGAGGACTGATCGCACATTTCGAGAACAGGACTTT
Organism: Pseudorca crassidens; assembly: GCF_039906515.1. Lineage (NCBI taxonomy): Eukaryota > Metazoa > Chordata > Mammalia > Artiodactyla > Delphinidae > Pseudorca > Pseudorca crassidens. The sequence goes on along the minus strand of NC_090310.1, from coordinate 2,934,161 downwards.
CAATAAAGGGCGGAGATGGAAGAGGCTGGAAATAAAACTGAACTGACATCACAGCAAATGCCCAGTGCTTCCTGGAGGACCTCATGCTGCAGAGACCCGCCACCCGTGAGAGCAGCTGAGGAGAACCATGGAAGGTTCCAGCTGTGGGCAATGCGGTCAGGGCATCGCGAGAGAGCAGGGGGAGAAAAGAGGACTGGCCTCTAGTCAACTTCCCACAGCTCTGAGTCCGGCTTTCACTGCCTAAGCAGTATGAGATTCTGGAATTAAAGGTTCACGTGAATTAAAAAAAAAAAGCTTGAAGCGGGCAGAGCCAACAAATCAATTTTTTAACCCTGTGTATCGACTAGTTACTGCGAGGTCGTTTCAGGCCCTCGGGGCTCCGGGCAAGCGCCGGGCAGCCTTCCCCTCCCCACGCCCGGCAGGGCCTCCCCGGGACCTTCCCAACGCCCGACACCCTCGGCTTGTGAGACTGGGGATCGCGGGGCTGGTTATCAAGCCTCGGAGGATGCCGGAGTACAGACACGGTCGTGACAAAGGCTGAATGCCTGCCTGTCATCTGTGAAAGTCGCTGGTGAGCAGAAAAGACCTGAGCTGCTAATATTTGCAAACAGTCATGTGAAGTGAAGGAAAGCAGCGGGGCGCGCAGAGGTCGCCGAGCAAGGTGCTAATTTGGCATGAATCAGCGCTCCGCCTGGCGCCGGAGAGGAAGCCCGTGCTCAGCGCTTGTCGCCGCCCCGAGGGCAATTCCCCGCGCCCCCCGCCCCCACCCCCACCACCACCCCCCCCCGCCCCCGGGCGGGCGGATCAGCCTCGCCTGCGCGCTGACCCCGAGAGACCCGCAGGCGACAGACAGGTCAGCGCCAGGCCCGAGTTCACAGCCCAGGGACGAGCGAATGGGAGGATGCGCCTGCGGAGATTCCAGCCGCCCCGAGGAAAGAGGAAGTCGTTCGTAATTGTGATTCATACGGAACAGCAACTTCCGTCTGTATTGCTCTCGTGGCCCAGACTGTTGCCTGATTTCAAGGACCCTCACCCATGGGGTCGACGGGACAAGTCGAGCGAGCAGCTCGACTCGGGGCTGGTAAATGTCAGCCTGCCCGCAAACCCGACCACTTTGTTCTTTCTGGTGATGCGCGAATCACACATGACGCTTGGAGAAGTAGGTCCCAGAGATGCAGATAAAATGTGACGGTTCCTAAAACGTGCATTTCTAACACACACACACAAGGCACACACATGCCGGCAAAGTGACCTTGACTTATGGAAACTACAACAGGAAGATCAAGGCAAGGTCTTGTGATTGAGGAGTCTGTGCGTTTTCTACTGAAACTTAACGTTTCAGTAAACTTTTACGTAAGCTCCCGGAATCCACATCCCTCGGTAGCAAGGACGGTGCTCGCAGTAGCACACGATGCTGGCACACTTGCTTCATTCAAAAAAAAAAGTTTTAAAATTTCAGTCAAATTCGTATGAGCACATGGATTAAAAAGAACAGCAAAGAGAGGCTTAAAACGAAATGTGACAACCCACCCCCTCCCCCAAATGTGACTTTTAACTTGTCAGTGGGCAACTTTGCCTCCATCAGGCGGGAAGTTCAGTGTTGTCCCGAAGGGACCCTGAACCCCAGAGTGCAGGGCTCTTTCCTCTGGGGCCATTCATTCTGATGCGCGGGGGGGGGTGGGGGGGGTGGGGGGGGTGGGGGGGGTGGTGTCCTTACCTGTCTGTCTGTCTCTCTGTCTACTTGCCTTAGCTGCCGAGTACTCTACAGTGGGAGGTAGGCAGCAGACTGTCCCAGACACAAACCATTAACTACCCCGGCTCTAGCTCTGGGTCATAACTAGTCCCAAGGTGGCCAAGGACGCTCCCCAAGCCGAGACCTCCTCCGCCCACCCCCATGGTAATCATTCCTCCATCCAGACCCTTGTTACATCTCTCAGTCACTAACAGCGCCTTCTTGTCCTGTGGCCCTCGGTCTCTTCTCCTGTACTGCATTTTGTAAGGCCAACTGGCCCGAGGCAGGGGAACGCAATCAGATTCACAGGTTGCATCAGACCGAAATTCTCCGGACCACCCAGTTCCAGAAACTGCCCTGGAGACATTCCGGACCACCCAGTTCCAGGAACTGACCTGGGGACTTTGAACCCAGCCCAGCCTTTCCGCCTTTCGAGGGGCGGGACTAACGGTCCCCCAGGATACCCGAAAAGACCACCAAATAAGGAATACCCTGCGCCCTCCCGGATTCACCACACCCCTTTCCCTTCTTCCCCTATAAAGTCTTGCCCGACCCTCGCCCGGGCGCGACTTCTCTGGCCCCTTTCTCTCGGACCAGTGAACCTCGCCCGGGAGCGCTCCCTATTACAGCTCACTCGAAGCTTTCCTCTGTTTCGCGGTGCCGTTTGGTAAGATCCGACCTTACACATTTTAGTGGGTTTTTACTTCTTTTTTAAGTGAGAGGAGGTCATGGATGTGTATTTTTAAACTGCCAAGCTGACTTTTCTACCAATTTTTTTCCCACGTTCAATTTTTAGAAGAGAAATGCAAAGAAGACTATCTGGGCATTTTTAAAAGAATAAAATGGCCTCTTCATTTCTGGTACTCGCATGGCGGCCAAGATGTAATACGCACTGAACAAATACTCAACGATTGGTTAATTTTTCATAAATATTCTACAGTAATGAGCCACTACTACCACCACCAGGAAAATTAGCCTCTCCTTCAGGGTTCCACATTAGAAAACATTTTTAAAATACCATATGCCAACGTATTAAGAATTATTTCCAAGAAGAACGAAAACAAAATGGAAGTGGGAGGGAAACTGTACTTCACCAAGTTCCCACACAGCCGCTCAACATTCTGTTACGTGTTTACATTTACAAATGTTGCCCAATTTAGTCTAACAACAAGCTTTTAAGATAGCTATTAGCATTCCCCTTTTATAGCTATTAGCATCCCCCTTTTAGTCAAAGTCACATGACTAAACATGGTAGAGAATGGGTTTTAAATAGAGGAATGTCTTCATCCAAAGTTCATAAGCCTTCTTTTACATAACGATGTTTCCTCCTAATAAAAACTTTGGTTGTGCTCAGTTAACCAGAAATTAAATTAACTAGAACACTCCTTCCCCTGAGCATTTCCTTAATTGAGACTTTACTGTAGCGTTTTCAACTGAGCATTTCCCAGGTTGGTTTAGGTGGCTGGGAGGTGCAGACATCGAAGCAAAAGAGGATTTCTGCCGAGGTCAGCAACCGTGGGTGCTAGGTAGCTTCAAAGGCAGAAAGGCGAGTGCTTTGTAGTTATGGGAAGAAAGGCTCCAGGCAGAGGGAAATGGGGTCTACTCCTAGTCAGTTTCTCCCACATGAACCCCTTAATCACTGGAGAGGCTGAGTAGAGAGGAGCTGTCCAGGTTGCATTTAATTAAAAAGTACATTTAAAGAATATCAAATCTCTCAGACAGAAAAAAAAAAAAAAACGTTCAAAGTCTACCAGAACTGCTAAGCTGTGGAATTACTGCAGATAAAGTAGGACGAATGGCACACAGCCTGCTTCCCTGCAGTCAACACAGTGCCGGTGGTGGGACAGCAGCGGGAGGATGAAGGGCGTGTCACCTGGACCCAGGGTCAGAAGACAGGGACAGGCGGGAGGTGGTGACTGAGACCTGGAAGGAAGGAGCCAGCCCCGCGGTCATCTGGGCGCAGAGTCAGAAAGTCAAGCTCTGGAGACGGAGGTGGGCAAAGGAGGACACAGGAGCTCAGCCAAGTGATGGCAGGAGCCTGGGGGTTGGGAGTAAGAGAACTGTATTGAGAATCCAGTGGAAATACCCTGGCTCCCAGCGGGAAGCAAGTGACTCAACTTCTCCGAGCCTTATCTTCCTAATTTGTAAAATGACGCCCGTCTCACAGGGCCATTCAAAACAAGAGTATACTTTTGACACTCTCACTTTCGACGTACGTTTGTATGTTACACGACGCACATCAGACAGCGTGTGGCACACAGGACGTGCTTCGGAACTCGAGGCCGCAGCACCGCGGTGAAGGGGAGACTGAGGCCCTCAGTGCCTGCTCTGCCCCAGGGCTTCCTGTCTCTGCCAGACGGCCTCCCCGCAGACGCTCTGAAGGCCCGTGCGCCCTGGATGTGAGGCTGCGGGGTGCTGGACCTCGAGGGAAGGCCCGCAGCCCTGCTCACGGCCCGGGAGGAGCGAGCCCGCCTGCAGGCTTGGGGCCCACACGTCCCCACACGCCTCCTCATGAAGGTCTCCACAGCTCACTCAAAACATAGCCTCTTTCTTTCAAAAAAAGAGCCTATGCCCTGAAAGTGGAATTTTCCAGAACATCTGAGAAAGCAAATCCCTCGTTTGGGCTTCCTCTGTCAGAACTGTCATCTTGCCTGTCCTGCTTCCTAGGTGAGCGCTACCGGCCACGCGCCTCAGGGGATCTCCGCGGCCAAACCAGCGAGGCTGCGGCTCCCCGCTCTGTTCCCTCCGTGGAGCCGGGTGTCGCCCTGGCCGCCCGGAAAATAACGAGCTCAAAGGCCCCCTCCACCGGGAGATGCTGAGGCACATCTGCCCGGAGACACACAAGCGTGCAAGGCGAGCCAACCACACGGGCACACGTATTCAACCAGGGGCAACCCCGTTCCGGGAAAGACGGGGCGGCAAAGGCCACGGCCCCCAAGACTCCAAAGAACCTCGGCTCTCCAGTTCCTAGTGGGTCCAGATCTACAGGGTTCTCACTTAGGTCAGAAGAGGGTCCCGTCCAGAAGCAGCAGCTAGTGGCGCCTCCAGGACCTTTCGAAACCTCCAAGTGTTCCTGCTCCAAAACAAGTGGTCTAAAACTTGTAGGAACAAAAGAGAAAAATAAGGTTGAGAACACACACGGGAGTGAAAGGCCTTAGGAAAGCCCTCAGTGCTGAGCTATAGGTTCCTCGGTGTTTTCTGACAGCTTTTTCCAACATCCAATAATGATGGTATTTATTGGTTGCATTGACCAGATGACGTAAACAATTACAGACATGCTTTAAAATTCAGGCAACTGGCTATCTGGGCAGAGCAAGAAGTGACCGTCTCGAGCCAGGGCCACGGATGCCGGCTCTCACCTCACTGCAGTGTCCCGATTTGCGCGGAGATCTGTCCACCTCTGGAATAAGGAGGGGCGGATGTGTTATTCATCTTTGCACGGAGCAAAGTACCTGGGCTATAAGAGCCCTTCTGTGAGCGCTTGTTGAAGGAAGAATTAAGTCTTGTCCAAATAGAGCACGGCTGGTTATCATTACCAGCTCTTTATCGCTACAGGATGATAACGACAGGAGCAAGTACCTCTTATTTCCAGGCACTGCGCGAGCGTGGGGAATAGGAGAGTTAACTGCAGGGGGTCAGAGGTCAGCGACGTCAAGGAGGTCTGGGTTTAGCAGAGGAAGAGAGTCACGTCTGAAGAGCAAGCAGCTGGTGGTGGGGTCAGGAGAGCCGAGGGGAGGGACGCGGCAGGACGCAGGGTCGGGAGTGCTGCGAGATTGAGTCTTCCAGGGGAATTAGGAAGGGCTTGAGCCCGGCCCTTGGAAGATGGACAGTATTCACCAGGCAGAGGAGGGAAGGAAAGGCATTCCAGGAACAGGGAAAAAAGAAAGTGGAAACCGGGTTGGCTTGTTTGGAAAACTGTCAAGTGGTTCTTGAAGGTTGAGGGGAAACTGGGGCCTGGGAGTGACCCCAGAGGAGGCTGTCAGGGGACGGGGGCCATGCTACCAAGTTTGGACTTTATCCAGTAGGGAATGGAGAGCCACTGAAGGCCCTTGAGGAGGAAAGTGGTGATGGAGACCGTGCGGGGCTGTTGCGGGCGTCGGTGGGGGGAGAAGAGGGGCCGACGGCAGCTGGGTGTGCGCAGGGAAGCTCTCCCGGCTTCTGGCTCCGGTGGTTTGGGTGGATGGTGGAGCAGCTCATAAGAGTGAAAGCTCAGGAGCAAGAAGGGTTGGGGTGATGATGTGGGCATGTGAAACTGGCGGACAAGGAGGCCTGGGGGTGTCCACGTGGGCAGGAGCACTGGCTGGTCAGCGGCACGAGAGCTCGGGGATGAGCACGGAAGACAGGGCTTGGAGGGCCCCCAGGCGGCTGGAGTCTTAAAGGGCAGGCACAGGAAGTGCACATGGATGGGATAATTGGCGGTCGGGGCAGCGGAAGAAGGAGGAGAAAGACATGATGACACTAAGGAAAGAGGCTGCTGTTCCTTCCAAATGAACAGGAATTCTCACACGGACAATCAAGGTTGCTTCTGCCCAGTTTCTGAAGATGAATCTTTGAGTTTCCCTCCTAGGACAATTACTAAGGAAGGCGGAGCTATATATAAGTAAAAATCCTGACCTTCCCCAAAAAGCGTTTCATTGTGCCACGGAGCACACTAGTAGACACTGCAGAGCTCGAGTCACTCTTTTGTTCGGTTCTATAGCTCAGCTTCTGCAAACAGGCTGCCTAGGGCCATTCTCAACCGCTTTCTGGCAATAAAAAGCACAATTTAATTGGTCAGTCTCTTATGATTCTTGACCTTCTTCCATGCACAGCAAGGTACACTCGTGCCCTTTTGGGGGATGGGCGAAAACAGCTCCAAGACGTTTTACTTAAAGAAAATCAAGTGGCTTTTCTTTTCTTTTAAAATAAATAAATTTATTTAAAAAAAAAAAGAAGAAGAAGAAAGCTCTACTGCTTTCTGCTCTCCCACTTATTACTTGGTGACATCGCAGGCATGTTACTAACCCTCTCCTGTGCCTCATTTTCCTCATCTGTAATGTGGGGATAATAGTACCGCCTCACCTACTCAAGCTCATCACTGAGTGCCCCAAAGTGATTATTAACATTGAGACCCAACCTAATTACTTAGTTCATATAACACAGCCAGAAGAGACAAGTTATATTATAGCATCACTGGGTTTATGATAATATATAAGTAAATATCAGAGCCACACCAGGGAGCACAAAAAGTTAGATTTATTGTTTCTGACAACTGCATAGCGACTTTTAGTTTGTTCATTATTCCCAGCATCACAAATCTGAAATACAATTTTGCTCCTCAGTTACAAACAAATACTCTGAAAAGTGATTAGGTAGCTTTTAAAAAATCATCATTATTCATTTAAGATAGAGCATCTTAAAAATCTTTGCCAGGCAAGATATTAGCTTTACCTTTATAAACCTCTGCATAAAGTGAAAAACCAATCAAGGCATACAGATTTCATTTTGTTCTATGTTTTTAAATACCATCCTTTGTTTCCCTTGAGAGGTTTTGATCTATTCATTCAGAAGTATTCTGAAGCTCTACTGCCCGTTTAAGACAGAATGAAGGCATTCTAGAGCATCTGAACTGAGTGCTGTCTTGACGGAACCGAAGCAGGAACTCCATCAGGGTCCTCGCGGGCCTCCCAGCCATGCCTTTGCACAGATAAGGAACCATCTTTGTTGGTCATCACTCCTGCTATGTCTACATGCGCCCACTTAGGATAGTCACAAATTCTTTCCGAAATGCTGCAGCCTTCCATGCTCCTGCAGATCTGTATTTTCCAAGGCTATTAACATCAGCTAGTTGGCAACCTACAATCTGTGTCGTGTAAGGTTCAAAGACAGGCATCCTCCAGACACGGTCTCCCGTTTCAATGCTGGCCTCAAATAGTTTGTTCCACAGCCAGGAAGAACTGGTAAAGACCCCAGTGGCACCGGACCCCGAAGCTGCATCCATGGCACCTGTCAGGGTGGCGGCACTGATGACGACCTTTGGGTTAAAAGTGTGCGCGTAGCAGAGTACATCGGCCAGGAGGAGTCTCCCCTCAGCAGCAGTGTCATCCACCTGTATGGTCTTCCCGTTCTTGGCTCTAACAACATCCCCAGGCTTGTTGGCCTTCCCGCTGGGCATATTTTCACGAAGAGGGGCCAGACCTACGACGCTGAAGGGCAGGTCGAGCTTGGCAGCAGGCACGATGGCTGAACAGACATTGGCGGCTCCTCCCATGTCAGCCCTCATGAGGTCCATGTTTGCAGCCGCCTTGAGGGAGATGCCACCACTGTCAAATGTAATCCCCTCCCCAACAAACACCAAAGGAGGGTCACCTGCATTGCATTTGTCGTGAATTTCCAGGAAGACTGGAGGCTCTTCGGACCCTTTGGCCACACTGAGGATGATCCCATTTCCTGTTCCTGAATCCAAGGCTTGGGTCTGATGTGGACGTCTGTTTTACTACCAGCACTTCTGAGATTCTTCTCAGTAATGCCGGAAAATCTGGTTGGCGTCATCTCATTGGCGGGCGTCTCACCAAGTGGCACGCCAGGTTCTGCCCAGAAGCAAAGAGGACTCCCCTCTGCCAGGCCTCCTGATACCCACTTCCATGGAGCCACCTTCTTTTCCTGCTTCAGGTCGTCATACTCGTAGAGCCCAGGCACCACTCCTCGCGCATGGGCGTCTCCGCAGGGGTCCACCTCCACGGACGGGATCTCCGGGTCCTGAACCTGTCTGCACCCCGCTGCAACAGCGGCTCTGATGTTCTCTTTGCCTTCGTGCCAGTTTTCCTGGTCATCAACTCCGGCCGTCTTTTTGCCGAGGCCAACCACACCATGCTGGAGAAGCCCTCATGCAGACCATAAACGGTTTGGGTTTTGCCTGCCTTCAGGGGTGGTCCAGATATGTTCAAGAGATCTCTCAGCTTTCCAGACACCAATTTATTAAAATTCTCTCCTGCGCTTATAAACTGGGGCACATCATCTTCTTTTTCTTTGCCACAGATTCCTAAAACAAGGCCCTTCGTCTTGTCTGCGGCGGCTGGACCGGGTCCCCAGAAGCGCTTCCCGCTCAGATGTCGGACGGGCGACTCTCGCGGCAGCCGGAAGAGGCAGCAAGAGCATCTTTTCGGCTCGGCCCCCCGGCACCGCCCTCCACCAAGTACGTGGCGTGGCGCAAGGAGGGCGAATGCGCACCTGGGAGTCCGGCTTTCGTTGCGGGGGGGGGGGGGGGGGGGGGGCGGGGCGGGGGGCGGTGGTTGGGCTCCAGTGGCTTTTCCACTCATCAGTTGCTTTTGCAACCCTTCGGAGTCTGTCATCCTTCTCGGAATTATTAAAACGGCCTGGCAAAGGGATTAAGTGCTCTCCTGCCTGCAAAGCATCTCAACAGGTGTGTCTGACCGCTTGCCACCATGGGAGCTGGCGTCTTGAGAGCTCAGATCCTGTAGAGCTGAACCCTCCAGGGCACGTACGTTTTAAGAGACTAGGAGAGAGAGATGTGTGTGTGTGTGTGTATATTATAATCTCCAAGAACCCATAGCAATTATTATTTTTGTTGCTGTTAACATGTGCTACAGTAAAAGGTGTATAGGCAACAGGCAAACCAGGTCATTCCCTCAGATTCCAAGAGGTGAGTTTCTCAAGGCAGAACCTGGGCAATTTTAAGATGCACTTTATTGTGAAAAGTGAAATAAACAGCATGAATTTTCTCCTGATTGGAAAACTCTTGTTCACCAAATAGAAAGTCCCTCCCACCTTTCACTTTCCCCAAACCCACTTTTTAGTTTCTGCGCCCCTGGCTCCTGAACGGGCGAGGCAGGCGTGTAAATTCCTGCGTTAATAATCCCTTGTGTGTGGAGCTGCCGAAGCAGACTCTCCTATCCTAAACGCTGTGTGCTTAGTCGCTCAGTGAGCGAGAACCCGCTCACGGCCGCGAAGGCGCTGGGCAGTGCCGCTGGGCGAGCCCCGTCCCAGAAGCCCTGCTGCTCCCTCCGAGGAGAGTCTGCACCGCCGACTCACTCCTTGTTTACTGTGCAACGGCGGGAGGGAACACAGCCGTATACCCCATTCACAATTTTATCTTTACGTGTACTCCCATTTTTATCTCAATACACTTCTGGACTTTTCTATTGACGAGAGAGGATAAATAAAATAATGTGACAGCTTGACAAACAATCCAGCAGTTTCTTTTCTTCTCATTTATAACATGTTTGAAAACTTGCACATTTGGAAATCAATGGAATGTTACAAAGAATGTATTTTCATCAGCAGAGAAAAATGAAGGTGATAAAAGGCAACTCTGCAGCAGGCTTATTCGTTTATTTATTTATTGATAAAACACAGAACAGGAGTGTGGATTTAGGAACTGCATGGCTGGACCCTGGAGCGATCCAAACGAACAGAGACAGCAGCTTTCCATTCAAGCATATAAACGCATAACCTACCGTTTAATGCAAAAGAACCACAACCAACGGAGAAACTGGGGCCACGTGTAGTTTGGGTGCGACAGAGAAGTAAGAGGGTGTTCTTCAGGAAGTTAGGTCAATTTTCCAAACGGCCTACTGAAGTTATTGAGAAGGTACCTAGGCACAACAGCAGATCACTTGTAGCTTCAGTGAGAAATGCCCTTGAATAATTTTGCCAAACGTGCCAACCTGGGCGTGGAGCCCAAGCCCACCGGGGCAACTGATGCCCGTCTGAGGCTATTAGCAAGGACAACGGGGAACTGCAGGATCCCCTGGCAGGGCCCTCTGAAGCCTTGGTCCCTTCCAGCCGCAGCTGGAGGAGTTCCAAGGAAAAAGTTTTTCTCAAAGTTCCCATGAGACACAAAGTATTTAGAGGTTGGTAGATCTGCAGGAAGAACACCACTGCCTTGAGCAACCTCGAGCAGAGAAATCAAAACCACATCTGGTTTCTTTAGTGACCATAAAGCCATCATTTGGAGGACCGGAGCTACGCTGATGGGGGCCTCTGCCTCCGCAGGCTGGGGGGCCCTCTGACAATGGCGAGCCCACCCCTCCCAGCCGAGCTCTTCCCTTGCTCCGCGCTCCACGGGACCCTCCACTCACTATGCTTGTTTGGTTTGTGTCTGTCTCTCCCCGCAGGAGACCAGGAGCACAGGCACTTTCGTCTGTTCTGTTTTAGCCACTCTCTCCAGGCCTACACAGTGCCTCGTGCACAGCAGGTATCCAGTAAGTATCTGTTGACTGAACACGGAGAGAAGGGCTTGGGTTCCTGTGCTTCACCCGCCGTGTGGCAGGCGCTCTCTGAAACATCCCATCCGCCCTCCTCTGACCTGGGCGCCTCCGCCTGCGACAACTTTCCCCATTCCTACCCCCGCCTGCACTGCAGCCTGCCGAAGTCCACCCATCCATCGGGACCAGGGAGCATGCCACCTCCTCCAGGAAGGCTTCCCAGGCCCTCAGTTAAAGTGCCCTTCCCTCTCGGTACCTGCTGCATGCTTTTTAAAAGTTGTGGCTAAATATACATACCATGAAATTTTTAACCATTTGTAAGTGTACAGTGCTGTGGCATAAATTGACACCGTTGTGCAACCGTCCCCAGCATCCCTTTCCGGAACTTCATCTCCCCAGACTGAGACTCTGCCCCCATCAGACACCTGCTCCTCATTCCTTCCTCCCCAGCCCCCTCCCCCTCTCCTGCTCTCTGTCTCTGTGAGTTTGACTCCAGGTACCTCACGTAAATGGAATCACACAGTATCTGTGAGTTTGACTCCAGGTACCTCACGTAAATGGAATCACACGGGATTTGTTCTTTCATGACTGGCTCAGTTCACAGAGCGTAATGCCTTCAAGGTTCATGTATGTGGTAACATGGATCAGAATTTCATTCTTTTTTAAGGCTGAATAACGGTCCATTGTTTGGACGGACCACATTTCATTTATCCATTCATCTGCGGATAGACACTTAGGTTGTTGCTTCCTCCTTTTGGCTGTTGTGAATACTGCTGTTATGAACACTGCTGTTATGAACATGGGTGTGTGAGTATCTGTTACAGTCTCTGTTTTCAGTTCTTTTGGGTATATATCCAGAAGTAGAACTGCTGAATCAGATGGTAATTCTGCGATTAAGTGTTTAAGGACACATCATACCATTTTCCACAGTGGCTGTGCAATTATACACTCCCACCAGCAAGGCAAAAAAGAGTTCCAACTTCTCCACACCCTCACCAACACCTGTTGTTTTCTCTTTGTGTAGACTGTCTTCAAAGTAGCCGTCCTAATGGGTGGGAGTGGTGTATCATTTGATTAGATTTCCCTACTGATTAGTGGAGTAGAGCATTTTCCCATGTGCTCAATTAGCCATTTGTATATCATCTTTGGAGAAACATCTATTCCAGTCCTTTGCTCAGTTTTTTTTTTTTGTTTTTTTTTTTTTGTGGTACGCGGGCCTCTCACTGTTGTGGCCTCTCCCGTTGTGGAGCACAGGCTCCGGACGCGCAGGCTCCGCGGCCATGGCTCACGGGCCCAGCCGCTCCGCGGCCTGTGGGATCTTCCGGGACCGGGGCATGAACCCCCGTCCCCTGCATCGGCAGGCGGACTCTCAACCACTGTGCCACCAGGGAAGCCCCTTTGCTCAGTTCTTAAATCAGGTTGTTTGTTTGGTTGTTGAGTTGCAGGAGTCCTTTATATTTTCTGAACATTAATCCCTTATCAGGTGTAGGATTTACAAGTACTTCCCCCTATTCCATGGGTTGCCTTTTCACTCTGTTGACAGTGTCCTTTGATGCGCAGAAGTGTTTAATTTTGATGAAGTCCAATTCATCTATTTTTTCTTTGCCTGTGATTTTGGTGTTATATCTAAGAAATCACTGACAAATCCAATGTCATCAAGCTTTCCCCCTATGTTTTCTTCAAGGAGTTTGACAGTTCTCGGTCTCAGCTGTCGGTCCTTTGACCCACTCTGACCCTGGACCTGGGGTACGCGGTGTAAGGCACGCAGTGCACTTTCCACGCTTGGTTACTATCGCTCTGGAGCTGGTGTTGCCCACACCCTGCCCACAGTCTCTGTCACCTGCCGCTTACTTACAAACCCACGACTTTCTGCAAACACCTGCCAGTTCCTACCTGAGGTCATTCTCTGGCCAGGGGTATGACTGGCCTACAAGGGTGAGGTGGAGAGATAAGCCTGCATGCCTGGACGTTAATGTCCCTGGAAGTCGTTCTCAAGGAATAAAGCATGGGAGCTGATGAATAAATCCCTGCACTTTCTCCCTCAGTCAGCGACACTACGGTGGCTTCTATGCAGTCTCCCCGAGGCTCCTGGGGGACCCAGGACAGATGTTCACTGAGGGGATGGGCTCACTCACTGATGCACCTGCACTGGTGTCTTCCCCTTCTCTGTCTCCTTTGCCCACTCCTTTGCCCATAGTTCCTGGGACCACCTCTAACTAAACGCCTGGACCCACATTTTCACTGAACCCACACGCTCTGCTTCTGGGGGAAAGTGAGACAAACCTTGGTCTCCTTCAGACCAGGGCACCTGTACAAGCACACAGCTGCCCCATCCACTGTAATCTCCTTAAGGTGTGCGATTCTTAGTCTCCAGAGCCTCTGGAAACAGTCAGTGCCTAACAGATGCTTGCCAAATCGAATTTCCGAACAGACACCAATATCTGTTCCTAAAATAATCAAATCTCTTCCCAAGACCAGAGTTTTGCATGTAAGTTTCTGGAGAGTAGCACAGCTCTGCTCCTGAGACATGTTTATGACCCTCTGTCAGGCTCCAGTCCTGCTGAACGTCAGATTGTCTTTACATAGCGTGAATCACAAACAGAATCTGTAACTAGAAAAGTGCCTCACAGATAAAACCAAGAACAAAGAAATGCAATCCTGAGTCCCTGGAGAAAACAGAAAATTATCTTAACAAACGCTGTGAGCACGTGAGAGAAAGAAAAAAGAAAAAAAAGGAGATAAATAAGAGAGAAAGGGGCCACAGTATGTTAAGCAGAATATATCAGGAAAACCACAGTTGTGCCCTCCTCCTTAAAATACAATAAAGATCTTTAGAAAACCAGACTAAATTGAAGTTATTTTCCTTGCTACGGATACCATTGTTCAACTCACAGACTAGGAATTACGGCAATTGAAGCTGACAGTAAATTCATGGTCTAGTTATAAAGACGCCTGCTCGGGAAGCCAGACCGCAGGTGAACACTCCCAGGGCTGTTACTTTTGGAAGACTCTGTTTGACTGGAACAACATACAACTGAAAGCTTTGTATTCTACAGCTCCCCCAGCCACGTGAAAACACAAAGAGCTGAGGGGCCAACAGTTTGAGAAACAGGTTTCTCAATGTTTCAGCTCCTTCCCAGGAGGGGCACCCCACAGACCAACAGATGACCTTCTTTTTATTTTTTCATGTAAGATTGATATCCTAAATAAAACCAGAGCTTCTCAAATGAGAAATCCAAGACCAATAAAACCTCTCACTTACATATTTAGTGTTTCATAAAACTGCAATGCCGCAAGGTGGTTATACCCAGAACTGGAGAAATATTTTATCGAGCGTGTGGTATTTTCTTCTGTTCCCCACCTTAAATGCAAGTGTTCATACAAATATATTGATGAACACTTCCTCTGCTGTGTTTTGAGGTAATCAATTTCTTATTTATTCCATCTTAGAGGAGAGCAAACTCTGAGGCAGGAAATCTTGCAGGTGTCCTAACCAGCACAGAGCAACCGAGAGTACTACATGTTCCAAAGCAATAAACGGTAAGTAAACAACCTGATGGATAACCATGTCCACCAACCATATTCATTCCAAGCTAATTCCAGGAATAGACCCGTACTCTGTTTCCTAACATTAGGATCAAGGAGCATTTCTCTCTGGAGGATGGAGTGAGGACTTTACCCCAGCTCATCTCTAGGTGGGCCAGGCAGGGCTGTATCTCTACCAACATGGCGGGGCTGACCGCTCCCAACGTACCAGCGCAGGTTCTGGGCTCGGGCTATTTGGAGATTCATCATTCTGACTGGAGAGCGCTGGCCCCAAGAAGAATAAATAATCAGGCTGGGGACATTCACTAGAGAGCAGCGCCACACACAACCTGAGCGCACAGGTGAGACAGGAGTGGGGGGCTTGGCTTGTGTCTTGGTCTAACTCTCTCTCCCTCTCGCTCCTGCTCACGTGTGCGCTCTCTCTCCCCGTCTCCGGAAATTTGGTAGGTCCTTGTCCTTGATGGGGAGCACAGCAGACAAGACCACAGAATGAGCCGGGGCACAGGGAGGCTTCGATAGTGACGGATGAGAGCTCGTAACTGTGGAGGAATCTCCCCTTCTGTTCTCCCATCTCTTTTCTTTTTGCTAGTGTTGCTATATCAGAATTACCCTTGGGTGTCACAACAGAGGTACAAAGAAATCAGGAAATCTTACGAGAAGAAAATATTTCTCTTCCTGTCTGCCCTAGCTTCCTTCAAATGAATAAAGTCAGTCCCACAGTGCAAGAATAGAGTCCTCAGCAAGAAAAAGACGTTTTCTGATATGACCCGAGGTTATCTATTTAAGCCAACTGCTCCCCTACTCAATCTGCTAGGAAGCAAGTTTTTTTCTTTTTTTTTAAATGTCAACACAATCTCATTTATATTTTGGTCTAAAATCAACACCAACAATAAATCTAAGGCCGATGACAGAAAGAGGGAGAGCATATGAAGAGCAGAAGCTGTGGATATGAAGAACTAAGCCCACCAAACGCAGCCAGGATCCCGCTTAAGATGCCTACTTAAAATTAATTATTGCAGGTGTTATGAGAGGGGAGTGTGCTGCTGGTGGAAACATAGGACGTCTGTTCACATAACCTGGAAGGCAGGTGAATAAAACATGAACTCCTAATCCCATGTATGGGATTGTTCAAATATACTAAGAAAGAAGCTGGCCATTGTGGGCCTGTTTAAAACGTGGAAGGTTGATGATTACTCAGCAAACCTGGACAGTGCAAACTATCAATTCAAACAAGTAAGCGCTTAGCGTGTTTCACACACTTAGCAGTCTGCTGTAGTTTTAAAGCAGCATGGCCACTCAGCTTTCTGCGTGACAGCACGAATAACAGATTTAGAGAGAATTTATAGGAGATCCAAAAGTAATTATGGCAAATCTTTAAACAACAGGCACTTCCACCAGACCTCTCCCAAAGCTTCCAATAAGACGATCCATCTGTTTATTTAAAACTACCTTAGTGTCTGGTCAATCCATGGAACTGCTCATTTATTGGCAGTGAAATGCCCCCAGAAGCTTGCACAGAGGGGGAGACAGAACGGAACTGGAGCTAGGACAGTGTCTCTTTAACCAGCATGGGATCAGTCCGCACACAGATGTGGGTGGAACTCACCGAGGAAGGCAGAGGGGAGCTTAAGGAACTTAGAATCCACCCCACATGCCTGGATAGAGGCAAGAATCTTCCCCCAAATTACTTCCCCCCAAAGTGGGAGCTGCCTTTGGTTGAGTCCTTTAAAAGTCTCTCAGATGACAAACGCTCCCTTTATTTCTTTGTTTTGAAAATTAAGTACTGCTTGGGAAAGACACATTAGCCTAAAATAACCCCAATTGAAACATGTGGTGGTTACCTGGAAGGAATCAGTTTTTAGAAAGATGTAGAAATTTAACATAGGGTTAGTAATTTGCTCCCACTTATAAGTGTTGGTTATTGTTCTGAAAGGCATTTAAATATCATTTGGAAAAGCAAAATGTTAATGTGGTACATCCACGCTGTTGGATGCTACCCAGCAGTAAAAAACGCCGAGGAAGCTCTTTATAGACTGATATAGAAAGACCTCTAAGATGTACTGATAAATGAAAAAGCAAAGTGCTGAACAGCAAATATGACACGTTCCTTTTGGGGTAGGAGAGAAGGAAGAAATAAGACTATGTATGCATATTTGCTGTTATTTACATAAAGAAAAATAATGGAATAAAAATAAAAATAATTCAGTAAG
Organism: Pseudorca crassidens; assembly: GCF_039906515.1. Taxonomy (NCBI): domain Eukaryota; kingdom Metazoa; phylum Chordata; class Mammalia; order Artiodactyla; family Delphinidae; genus Pseudorca; species Pseudorca crassidens. The sequence continues at coordinate 2,917,467 of NC_090310.1, read as the reverse complement.
ACAGATGCAGGAATCATTTTTCTTTTACAACTAGGCTTTTCTAAGAAATGGCTAGAGATAAGACCTTCTAAATGATGATAAAAATACAAATCAAATATATTTATAAACATACTTTTCTTCTTCTAAACCTAGTACAGAATTTATTTTCCTCAGAGTGTCTTTTCTGATTAATTAATTTCAACCCACTCACTAATTAGCTTAAGTTGACATCAATATTTTCAGTTTCCAAAACACCAAAAAACCACGTACAGTTTTACAAACATTCTTCAGACCTTTTTATTTATATCTTCTAAACTGGTGCTTCTCAAACCTTCATACGCACACAAGTCATCTGGGAGCCTGTTCCAAAGCAGACTCCAAAGCAGCACGTCTGGGCAGAGCTAGTTTCCACATCACTCAGCTCCCAGGTGAAGCCTGTCCTGCTGCCTGTGCTCTGACAGCAGAGCTCTCACTACTCAGAAGGAAAAGATCATGCTTTTCAGCACATGGTGAGTTTTCAATACATATCAACCGACTCATTGCTCCTCAGAGCGGTGCTGGGACCTGCAGTACAGACCTCTTCTGGGAGCCGGTTAGAGGGGCAGAGTCTTGGGCCATACCCTGGGCCTACTGAATCAGGACCTAAATGTTAAACTCTCTGAGTGATGTGTAAGCTCATTCAATTTGAGAAGCTCTGTGCTAGGTGATCTTACTCTTCAATTAGGATTATTTTCCCATGTTTATCAATTACATAAAAGAAAACATATAAAGATACTCTGTATTCATGAATGTGACTCAGCAGGAAGTAGTCCTGCTGGGGGTGGAAGGATGCAAGGTCTGGGACAACTACCGGGGAAAAGAGGCAGGAGGACACTTGGGGTGAGGCCGAGGATTTCTGCGCAGCGCTGCCATCTCCAGAGACTCTAGAAGCTACCAGTCTGCTGGAACTTCAGTCCTGCGGAGGAGGAAGCAGGTGGAAGGTGGGCTGCGCCTCGGCGATCCGGGTATGCTGGAAGGTCAGGAGAGGACTGACACCACACGGGAACGATTAGAATGCGGACACCGCGGTGTGGAGGAAGGAAAGGAGGCTAGGAGAGGGCTAACAAATTGGGCAGGAGAGATGAGCTAGGGATTGATGAAGTAACAAGGACAAAGGGCAGGAAGAGTGGAAGGGAAGGATGACCACGAACAGAATTAAAGATCCCAAAGGCAGAACATTTTCAGAGATTATAAGGATTACAGCCATTTATGAACTGCTGAGTGTGGGCCAGACTCACTGTGCTACTCACTGTGTGTCCATGATCATGTCTGTTTCTGTGGTTCACATTTTGACAGATAAGGAAACAGACTCACAAGGTAGCTTTCCTGCCCCATGTCACAGCACAGAGCTGGATATACACCCAGGGCTTTATGACTAGAATCTGTGCTCTTAACTCCTACCCCATCCTAACCCCAATGAGGAGGTCCCAGGTGTGGTCACACACAAGTAGCAGAGATAAAAGTCCATAGAGAGAAGGCTGAGAAATCCTGTAGCCAGAGTGGTCATTTCAAATGCTGAACTCAGGTCAACCTTCCTAGAACCCAGGCTTGTCACACTCAGACCCTGATAACTGCTCCAGGACCCGCCACTTTGAGTCTACACACCCCTACCTTGGGTGGGAGACATTATCATGGTTCACAGTATGTTGAGCTCTCTGCTCCTTCTAGATATAAGGGGAGGATCCTTCTCTTTTCCCAATGAGTTAGGTGTAGGTACCAGGTAGCCATGTATCGATAACTGGTTTTGGCCCATGAAATGTGACTGGAAGGGATCTACGTCATTTCCAAGCAGATGCATTCAAGTGCCTCTGTGCGACCCCCTGTGCCCCTGCAGTGAACCTGCGGGCACGCCACATCTTAGAACAGTGACACACTTGACAGCCTGGGTCTGAGCACTGTACAGTGCGCAGACTCCTCTCCCACACAGAACCTCTGCTGCACGTGCAACGTGAGTGAGAAATAAACTGTGCTGTTTAGGCCCCTGAGACCTTCAGGTTGTCTTTATTGCAGTGTTCCTCTGTCTACCCTGACGGATTCACTCGGCTTCCAAGAACCCCTCTAGTCCATTCCCCCCAAATAATCCGACTGTGTTCTCCACTTCTCCCCAGCATCCCTCCTCAACTCTGGTCATGCTGGTTTCCTCGCACCTGGCCCACGTCTGCTGCTCTGCTCCTGGCCTGTATCCGCCCCTCCACCCCTCCCAACCGATCTACGAATGACCTCATAGGCCATCTAGTTCCACAGACATTCTTCAAGGGCCAGACCAAACTCCCCCACCTCTGAAATTTTCCCTAATCACTCTGACCCTTCTTCCAAATCCATAAGACCCTCACAGAACCCATTACACAAGGTAACACTTCAATAAACATTTTGTTCAAAGGAATTTAGAAGACCAGCTCTGCTGCCTTGTCTAAAAATGCCAACAGAATCCTGAGATTAACCTTCAGAACACCCCTGGGAGTGGGGGAAACACGGCACTGCTTGTATGTTCCTTGTAGGTTAAGGCACAAATCTGGAATGCCCTTCTGGTTGCTGGTCTCCAGAAAAGAAAGGCAGGAAGGTTTGAGAAGGACGCACACAACAGCCAGGGCGATGGCACAGGCGGGGTCTTCTGGTCTGTGAAGGGCACTGCGTTCCATCTGGCAGATGCAGGCTGGGCAGATGGTCACCGTCCATAAACCCCTGAAGCCTGTGTACAGGGTCAACAGGGACGGCACCATCAAGTCTCAGCAACGAGGGACAGAAGTCAGGGGCAAGTCTGGACTTCAAGGACACATAAGAGGGCAAGTAGGGGCCAACTCTGCCCAGATCACAGCTTGACCAAGAGTGAAGATAAACACAGTGGTTCCTAGCCCATAATAAACTTTTAAGGCAGCTTAGACCCCTTTGAGGAAGACTCCTGTGTGTCTAGAGCTGACACTGGCAAGGACAGCTATATCTAATGTCTCCTGATGACACTGAGACAGAGCATCAGATGGGACAGAGAGTTGGGTCCAGGAAGGTAAATTTTATCTTCTTAAAAGAAGTCAGGGCTTCTCTGGTGGTGCAGTGGTTAAGAATCCACCTGCCAATGCAGGGGACACAGGTTCGAGCCCTGGCCCGGGAAGATCCCACATGCCGCGTAACAACTAAGCCAGTGTGCCACAACTACTGAGCCCACATGCCACAACTACTGAAGTCTGCGCGCCTAGAGCCCGTGCTCCACAACAAAGAGAAGCGACCGCAATGAGAAGCCCGCGCACCGCAACGAAGAGTAGCCCCCGCTCGCCGCAACTAGAGACAGCCCGCGCGCAGCAACGAAGACCCAACGCAGCCATAAATAAATCAATAAATAAAAGCAACTTATTATTACTTAAAAAAAAAAAAGTAGTCACCCTCCACACGGCAGTCTGGCCCAGTGGCTGGGAGGGCATGCGGGGGGAGGTGGGGACACCCCACCTGAGTCTAACTCTTGGCTTCCCACTCAGCTGTGCGAACGTGGACACATTCCCGACCGTCTCCAAGTCCCAGTTTCCTCATCTGGAAAGTGGAACAATAGCTCCTGCCTCAAAGGTTGCCGTAAATGTGAAGATGAGAGGGCATGTGAAGCATGGGATCCGATCCCAGGTACGGACTGAGGGTGTTTTCAGTGTTAGTTTCTGCGTTTCTATCTGCTGTTGCTGCTGCCGTCATTCTCTGTATTATTGGCCTTTCCAAAGAAAACGTGTCCACTTCTGCTGCTGGGTAGAACCAAAGGTGCATAAAACTGTCTTGCAGCTTGGTATTTTTGGACCTGACCTGTTCTTTGCCACTTTTGAGCAGTTTCTTTTTTTTTTTACTAAAAAAAAGTTTAATCATCATAATCAAGTAATATTTGCACATGTAGATAAAATGTGCATTTACTGATAAAATTATCTTGTGAAAGGTTTTTAATTAAGTCGTAGAATTGAGGCACTTAAACTAAGTAACAGTATTAGCTCACGACATGGAATTCTATACTGAAAAAGCGAAGAAAAGATCTGTTCAACAATCTAGAGAATTCGACCAAAAAACCCACGTGCACTTTAATCAACTAGCCTAGCAGCCCTAATGGCTCTGGATACGGTAGATAATGACTACAGTTTATGTTAGTGGAGAATTCTATTAATTTTCCTATACCTTTTTGAAGTTATATCATGAATGGCTATTAATGCTTCCTAATCAAGACAGAGCCAGTCACTGAAACAATTAACCTATTTCTGAAGGTGCAAATAGAAAGATAATTCATCAATTCCCTATTTTTCCCTCTGCTGCAACACTAGGCTGGCTTTTGTCACTAAGTACGCTTCTCCTCAGGACTCACAGCAGCTGCTGTCAGCAATCGAGGACACACAGAGCATGTGTTCGCTTAGAAGGGTCATTGCCGTCGGTCTGCGGTGAGGAACAGCCATTTGTTAACTCAGGCACGAGCCTCAGTCACAGCCACGATGTCCACCATCTAAAGACATTCAATGAAGCTAGATTCCTGCAAAGAAATACACCTCAAAATCCCATCTACTTATGACATTAGAGGGTATTGTTTTTACTGCCGAGCAGATCTCTCTACAGTGACCTAAGGCACGTCCAGACAGGCAAGCTGGACAGGACAGCAGAAGAGGGCGCAGATGGGGCACTTCCTGTGCCAGCCAGTGGCTGAACTTCATCCAGAGCCCTGGTACACCACACGCCCGCTGAATGACGGTGTCACAGAAAGAGCCCACGCTTGGCCTCCGAGGGCCTTGTGGTTTGTTCCGGCTTTGCTGCCCACTCTCTGACCCTGGCAAGCTTGTTCCCCTCCAGCTTCCTCTTACTACGGGAGAAATGGGGCTGCGCTGCTGTGAGGACTAAGTGAAAGCACGCATGTAGGTGCTTCTAACGGCGGCTAGCATGCGGGAGGTGCTCAATAAAGTGAGCGCCTCAAAATACCTAACTACAAGGCAGGAGAAAAACTACAGGACCCAACATTTGCTGGATTAAAGGAGGTTTTTTCCGCTAAGTCATGTGACTGCTTTAGAACGTCATATATTTTTTAAAAGATTCTCAAATACCAACATGTTTATCACCTTTTCCGTATAATGTTTAGTCAGACCTGGTTCATTAAGACCTCAGTTTCTGAGCCTCCCAAGTCCAAACTATGAAATCTGAGGAACAGAACGGGGTCGGCCCCTACCTGCCCCTCACGCACAGCGTGAGCCGATGGAGAGCCGTCGGTGGACGGATCAGGAGCCGGTCTGAGGCCTGAAGCCCAGGAGTGAGGACCCCGCTTAAGTCCTAGGAATGACCAGGCTATCGAGACTGACCTCTATGTAAGTTCAGGTCCCCACATGTCCTGTGGGAAATGGGGCTTCTGCCTGCTCGCTCCCTAAACGGATTAATCCTGAAAGGATTATTGCTCCTGCTTGACATAAGGGGAGAAGTCAGGCAAGTTGGCCTAGTCACCGAGTTACGAGGTGGCTGGGACGGAAGGTGAACCCAGATCTGTGTGACGCCCCAGCCCGTGTCCCTGACCACCATGCCTCGCTGCCCCTGAGACACACATGGCTGGTATGTGACAGCCTGTGCTCTGAGGGGTGACTGTGAAGTCAAAACAATTTAGTGCCATGTCCCTGGAACCAGCCCCAGAGCACCGTTTGCAGAGCACCTACTCTCTGCCAGGCCTTAGGCTATGTGTCTATTCACACATCACCCAGTCACTGTTGACATCAACCGCGTTCTCCCGCCTCCGAGGGTCCTCTCATGGCGAGGAAGGAGTGCCATCTACAGGTCTGCTCAGCACCGCGGCCAGTGTTCTTTCTGCTGTAACTCACGCTCCTGCGACCTCCATTCGTGTGTGTTTAAAGAGGCGCTTATTCGGGGTCTGGAGGATGAGAAAAGACACCGTGGCTGTGCCTGGGCAGAGCTGACCCACCCCCCGCAGAAGCCCCAAACACTCGTCACAGGCTCGCCTCGGGCCCTGTGCTTCAGGACGCAGAAAGGGGTGAAGTGTTCGCACCGCTCATTGCCGCACAAACCTCTAAAACCGCGGAAACACAAAGCACTGCTGAAAACACGATTCCTAAAGGAGGACTTCCACATCATGAATGGGAAGAGGTGGCGCGATGATGGCCCGGAAGACAGGGAGTGCAGGTGACGTGTCCGCGCACAGGGAGGCTGTGCTGGGGGCCCCTCAGCAGACGGGGCGGCACGCGCGGCCTCTCCCAGCAGGCGCTCCGCCTGGTCACCTTCTATTCCGAGACAGCGGCGACCCTCAGGACACCTGCCCTCGGCTGAAGACAGAAGCGAGGTCCTCGCGCCCGAAGAGTCCCTGCGAGGAGCGCGGGCCGGCCCTTCCGAGGTCTGCGGGGTGGGACCCGCGGGGCGCAGGGAGGCCCCCTCCGCTCCACCCCGACCAGCACCGCCGCCTCGGCGACCGGAGTTGGGCCGCGGTGGCTTCCGCGCAGGGGACACGCCGAGTCTTGGGGCGCTGTAGCATCACTGGCTGCCATCCCGCCCAGCAGAGCGTGAGAGGGTGAACCGACCTCGAGGTCTCAGTCCTCTGCTGCAGTGATGTCACCGTCCCCACGGCAAGGGGGTGGTGCCTCCCGTTCTCACGTGGGTCTGAAGCCTCCCAGCCCTGCACCGCGACACTGGGCTGCTCGCTTTGGTCCGTCATACGCTCAGGAAGAGCGGGTGGCCTCCGAGCTACAGCGGGACAGGGAGAAGGGGAAGGCGCTGGCAGACCAGACCTCGAGGGTCAGTCTGGAGGGGAGCATGTGGCACGTCGTGGAGCGAGTGACAGACTCCAGCTCCCGTCCCCACAAGACCAGCGGGGAAACGACAACGGCCGTAATGAGGAGTGAGAGTCCAGGACCTGAGGTCCCAGACAGGTGGGCTGTTTACGGTGAAGGCTGTGGCCCCTTCACCATAAACTGTCACAAACACGGCAACAAGAAAACAAACATTTTGAGCGGGAAGAGTTATGACAGACAGGAGGAGGGCGATGGGTGGAGAAATTCATTATTATCTTTAGTGCCACTTGGTAAACCTGAAAATTAACACGCCACAGCTCCCTGCGGATGGCTGGTGGGACACTGCAAACTAATCCACAGAGTGGAGGGTCCGCGCGCCTAAGGAAAAGGGCTGCCCCTCCTCGGTCACCTGTCAGCGCCCCTGGAGAAATGTTCTGAGCACTCTTCTCCTCAGCAACAGGCTGAACGTAATAGAACTGAAGGGGATGTGCCGGCATCGGCCTGCGTCCTGCTTGCATCCCGCTTGCTGTCCGACAGCGACTGTGCGCGTGGCCAGGGTGGCCCGGGATGCACCGCTGGCTGGGGAGGCTGCACCCGTCACCACGCCCAGCGGATGCCTATCCTGCTGTCCTGGCTATGGCACCCCTGGTCAGGAAGGGCCTCCTTTTCCCGTTCCCACATGCAGAGCATCATTCTGTCCAAGCCAGGTACAACTGAATGTCTTCCAAGAAATCATCCAGGAGCCAAACTGCACTTTCTAGCACACGGAGCTGTCCTCAGCTCCATCCTCTCTCACACTCCTCACAGGCCACTGCCATCAAGTTGAGCCACTGTTGCTCAGAAACACGTGGGAGCCCAACTTCTCCCCGCCACCAGCATCGCTCACTGCCGCAAAGGCCGGTCTCACTGACCACCTGGCGGATACGGCAGCTTCCCGGGTCCTGTGAGTCTCTGTGGTTACACGCCCTTGGGTCACCCTGAATGCTGCCGTTAAAAAGAATCAAACTCCTGCCCCTAGGTGATGTGAACTCACCCATTTTGTGCTTCTTAAATCCCTATAGAAATTTCCAAAGGAACAAAATAGGGAAATAACGGTATCAATACTGAAAATCAGGATTGCTTCCATCCACAGGAGAGTTTTTGCAAGGTGGTAGGAATGAGCCCTGAGGGGGCAAAGGCTTACTGATCTGAATTCCCATCTGCAGAAGAAAAGTCAAAGGGACTCCCACCTCACCCCCTGGGGAACCGCATAAGTGTGGCCAAGGTCAGAATGAGCAGTCTTCATTTTAAAGCATGTGGAGGAACGTCTCCTTTATGAAACGGAACACTTCAGGAAATTTCTGAATCACACTGATTCAGATGAGGCAGAAAATCTGAATCGAATAAAAAACTCATTGAGAAGAGTCAATAATATACTATAAATTTGAAAACGGAATAATCGGAGATCAGGAAAGATTGTTTTTAGATGAGAATACAATTGCCATAATGAAAAATGCAATAGAAGCCCAGAAGAACAGATCAAAATAGTGCATAAAATCAAATCAGTGAATTTGGCTGGGATTGAGAGCTCTTCCTAGAATTCAGAGAAGATAGATTAAACGAGCTACGAGGAGAGGATAAGCAAAATGGAAGACTGGTCCACTATAAGCACAACAGGAATTCCAGATGGGAGAAGTAGAGCCAGTGAAAGAAAAATGTTAATCACATTAACAATGTGGAGAAATTCCCTGACATGAACACAGAAGATCTGCGTCGTCAAAAAAAAAAAAAACAAAAGGGCTTCCGGAGTACCAGGAAAGACAGAGCCACTACAGTCATGTCCCAGTAGAATGTTGGAGCTTCATGGAGAAATAAAACTTACAAGAGTCAAGATAGATAAAGCAAGGTATCAACCCAAAGGAAACAAAAACGAAAACCGAAAACCTCCAGACTTCTCCTCTACAACATTAAATGCTAAAAGAGGATGAAGTGACATCTACAGAGCTTTAATGGAGTTAAATTGTATCACAAATATCCTAAAGATGTCAATCACGGGCCATCCCTTCTCAAGGAATCTGACAGTTTTATCCCATGTCACACCCAGTGGTTTTGTGATAAACATTTAGCAGCCGGCCCCGATCTGCAGTATTCGCCAATGACTCCCACCCTGGCATATCTCAGGCTACATGTACGCCTACAGTCAGTACTCACCAGCACAAGACTGACTGAAACCCCACCCTCAAGCCCCCAACCCAAGGCTGCCCAAAGTTACCAGGCCAGGACTACAATGGGCAGGAATCTAGCAATCAGACTTACCTTCTCAGGAATTTTAGCAAAGAAACAGAGACGACTGTCAGCCACTGAATCTGAGTGGTTATGATGTAAAACTGAGGCTGGTGGCAGAAGTAGGCAAAACAGGCTGGTGAACCAGAGGAGGGTGCCAAGAGGCACAGAGGAGCAGAGATGAGGCCGCCCGGCTCCCGAGGAGCTGGGAAGTGCTTTGGGTCCAGGGAGTTTGTACTTTCAGTTTCTCAAGAGGCCTGCAGGTATCTTGTTCCGAGCTCCATGAGATTCCCTCATTCCTTTTGTTCATATGAACCCCGTTTTCACACTGGAGCCAGCAGGTTTTTATGGGTATCTATTTCTTGCGATCAAAAAGCTCTACTAGGGCTTCCCTGGTGGCGCAGTGGTTGAGAGTCCGCCTGCCGATGCAGGGGACACGGATTCGTGCCCTGGTCCGGGAAGATCCCACATGCCGCGGAGCGGCTGGGCCCACGCGTCCGGAGCCTGTGCTCCGCAACTGGAGAGGCCACAGCAGTGAGAGGCCCGCATACCGCAAAAAAAAAAAAAAAAAGCTCTACTAGAACACCCTTAAAACAACAGCTCCACTTCTAGGAATTTAGTGTGAAGAAATAATTTTGATGTTCACACAGATGCAGCTAAAAGGCTATTCATCATTCTGTCTATAATGGTGAAAATCTGGAAACCACCTAAATGTCCAACGATTGAGAATTAGGCTGATGAATCATGATGCTTACTTAAATAAAGAACACTATGCAGCTATTTAAAATGATAAGGTAGATAGCTAATACTGCATAAGTAATAAGATATTAAGTGAACAAGTTTACAAAATAGTACATACAGTATGATCGAATTTCACTAGAAATGTCTATTTTTTATTTGTATGAAACATATACAGGCAGACCTTGGAGATATTGCTGGTTTGGTTCCAGACCACCACTATAAAGGGAATATCACAATAAAGCAAGTCACATGAATCTTCTGGTTTCCCAGAGCATATGGAACATAGTTATGTTTACGCTATGCTGCAGTCTATTAAGTGTGCAATAGCATTATGTCTTAAAAACAATGTAATATCTTAATAAGAAAATACTTTATTGCTTAAAAATGCTAATCATCATCTGAGCCGTCAGCAAGTTGCAATCTTTTTGCCGGTGGAAGGTCCTGCCTCGATGTGGACGGCTGCTGACTGATCAGGGTTATGACTGCTGCAGGTGGGTGGCGATCTCAAAATGAGACAGCTAAGAAGTCTGCTGCACTGACTGATCTCCTTTCACGAAGGATTTCTCTGTAGCCTGCAGTGCTGTATGACAGCATTTTACTCAGAGCAGAACTTCTTTCAAAATTGGAGTCAATCCTCTCAAACCCTGTTGCTCCTTTATCAACTAAGAGTGTGTACTATTCTAAATCCTTTGTTTCACTGCAACAATCTTCACAGCATCTTCACTAGTAGATTCCAGCTCAAGAAACCACTTTCTTGGCTCATCCATAAGGAACACCTCTTATCCGTGAAAGTTTTGTCGTGAGATTATAGCAATTCAGTCCCATCTTCAGGCTCCATTTCTAATTCTGGTTCTCTTGCTGTTTCCACTGCATATGCAGTTATTTCCTCCACTGTAATCTCGAACCTCTCAATGTCATCCATGAGGGTTGGTATCAACTTCTTCTAAACTCCTGTTACTGTTGATATCTTGACATCATCCCATGAACCAGGAATGTTCTTAATGGCATCTAGAATGGTGACTCCTTTCCAGGAGGTGTTCAATTGACTTTGTCCAGATCCATCAGAGGAATCACTATCTATGGCGGCTACAGCCTTATGAAATGTATTTCTTAAATAATAAGACTTGAAATTTGAAATGACTCCTTGATCCATGGACTGCAGAATGGATGTTGTGCATGAAACTGCCATGAAAACATTAATCTCATTGCACATCTCCATCAGAGCTCTTGGGTGACCAGGTGCATTGTCTGAGCAGGAATATTTTGAAAGGATTCTTTTTTTCTGAGCAGTAGGTCTCAACACTGGGCTTGAGATATTCAGCACATCACATTCTAAACAGATGTGCTATCATCCAAGCTTTGTTCTTCCACTTATAGAGCACGCGCAGAGTAGATTAATTATAATTCTTAAGGGCCCTAGGGCTTTCGGATGGTAAATGTCTTCAACTTAAAGTCACCAGCTGCTTTAGCCCCTAACAAGAGAGTCAGCCTGTCCTTTTAAGCTTTGAAGCCAGGCATTGACTTTTCCTCTCTTGCTATGAAAGTCCTAGATGGCATCTACTTCCAATATAAGGCTGTTTCATCTACACTGAAAATCTGTTTCCTGTGGCCAGCTTCATGAATTATCTTACCTGGATCTTCTGGATTACCTGCTGCAGCTTCTACGTCCACACCTGCTGCTTCACCTTGCACTTTTTTTTTTTTTTTTTTGCGGTACGCGTGCCTCTCACTGCTGTGGCCTCTCCCGTTGCGGAGCACAGTCTCCGGACGCGCAGGCTCAGTGGCCATGGCTCACGGGCCCAGCCGCTCTGTGGCATGTGGGATCTTCCCAGACCAGGGCACGAACCCATGACCCCTGCATCGGCAGGTGGACTCTCAACCACTGCTCCACCAGCGAAGCCCCACCTTGCACTTTTATGTTATGGATATGACTTCTTTCCTTAAATCTCATTAAACCAACCTCTGCTGTCTTCAAACTTTTCTTCTGCAGCTTCCTCACCTCTCTCAGCCTTTATAGAATTGAAGAGAGTTAGGGCCTTCCTCTGGATTTGGCATTGGCATTAAGGGAATGTCGTGGCTGGTTTGATCTTCTGTCCAGACCACTAAAACTTTCTCCACATCAGCTGTAAGGCTGTTTTGCTTCCTTATCAGTCGTGTTCACTGGAGTAGCACTTTGAATTGACTTTCAAATTAAAGCAAGAGGTGCAAGAGGCCTAGCTTTCGGCCTGTCTCAGTGTCTGACATGCCTTCCTCACTGAGCTTAATCACGTCTAGCTTTTGATTTAAAGTGACAGAGGTGCCACTCTTCCTTTCACTTGAACTCTTAGAAGTGACTGTAGGATTATTAAGTGGCCTAATTTCAATACTGTTGTGTCTCGGAGAACAGGGAAACCCAAGGAGAGGGAGAGAGATGGGGGAACAGCAGTCAGTGGAACAGTCAGAACACACACAGCGTTTATCAGTTAAGTTTGTTGTCTTATGCGGGTGTGGTTCGTGGTTTTGTCTGTATAGCTTTGCTTTCACCATTTGTCCTAGGGTTCTGTCGGTCCGTTTTTTTTTTGTTTGTTTGTTTTTCTTAAAAAATTTTTTTTCTTAATAATCATTTTTTATTTTAATTATTTTATTTTATTTTATCTTACTTTATTTTATTTTATCCTCTTTCTTTCTTTCTTTCTACTTTTTCTCCCTTTTATTCTGAGCCGTGTGGATGAAAGGCTCTTGGTGTTGCAGCCAGGAGTCAGTGCTGTGCCTCTGAGGTGGGAGAGCCAACTTCAGGACACTGGTCCACAAGAGACCTCCCAGCTCCACGTAATATCAAACAGTGAAAATCTCCCAGAGATCTCCATCTCAACGCCAAGACCCAGCCTCACTCAATGACCAGCAAGCTATAGTGCTGGACACCCTATGCCAAACAACTAGCAAGACAGGGACACAACCCCATCCATTAGCAGAGAGGCTGCCTAAAATCATAATAAGGCCACAGACACCCCAAAACACACCACCAGATGTGGACCTGCCCACCAGAAAGACCAGATCCAGCCTCATCCACCAGAACACAGGCACCAGTCCCCTCCACCAGGAAGCCTACACAACCCACTGAACCAACCTTAGCCACTGGGTACAGACACCAAAAACAATGGGAACTACGAACCTGCAGCCTGTGAAAAGGAGACCCCAAACACAGTAGGATAAGCAAAATGAAAAGACAGAAAAACACACAGCAGATGAAGGAGCAAGATAAAAACCCACCAGACCTAACAAATGAAGAGGAAATAGGCAGTCTACCTGAAAAAGAATTCAGAGTAATGATAGCAAAGATGATCCAAAATCTTGGAAATAGAATAGAGAAAATGCAAGAAACATTTAACAAGGACCTAGAAGATCTAAAGAGGAAGCAAGCAATGATGAACAACACAATAAATGAAATTAAAAATACTCTAGAAGGGATCAATAGCAGAATAACTGAGGCAGAAGAACGGATAAGTGACCTGGAAGATAAAATAGTGGAAATAACTACTGCAGAGCAGAATAAAGAAAAAAGAATGAAAAGAACTGAGGACAGCCTCAGAGACCTCTGGGACAACATTAAACGTACCAACATTTGAATTATAGGGGTTCCAGAAGAAGAAGAGAAAAAGAGAGGGACTGAGAAAATATTTGAAGAGATTATAGTTGAAAACTTCCCTAATATGGGAAAGGAAATAGTTAATCAAGTCCAGGAAGCATAGAGAGTCCCATACAGGGTAAATCCAAGGAGAAACACGCCAAGACATATTAATCAAACTGTCAAATATTAAATACAAAGAAAACATATTAAAAGCAGCAAGGGAAAAACAACAAATAACACACAAGGGAATCCCCATAAGGTTAACAGCTGATCTTTCAGCAGAAACTCTGCAAGCCAGAAGGGATTGGCAGGACGTATTTAAAGTGATGAAAGGGAAAAAATCTACAACCAAGATTACTCTACCCAGCAAGGATCTCATTCAGATTTGATGGAGAAATTAAAACCTTTACAGACAAGAAAAAGCTGAGAGAGTTCAGCACCACCACACCAGCTTTACAAAAAAAGCTAAAGGAACTTCTCTAGGCAAGAAACACAAGAGAAGGAAAAGACCTACAATAACAAACCCAAAACAATTAAGAAAATGGGAATAGGAACATACATATCGATAATTACCTTAAATGTAAATGGATTAAATGCTCCCACCAAAAGACACAGACTGGCTGAATGGATACAAAAACAAGACCCGTATATATGCTGTCTACAGGAGACCCACTTCAGACCTAGAGACACACACAGACTGAAAGTGAGGGGAGGGAAAAAGATATTCCATGCAAATGGAAACCAAAAGAAAGCTGGAGTAGCAATTCTCATATCAGACAAAATAGACTTTAAAATAAAGACTATTAGAAGAGACAAAGGACACTACATAATGATCAAGGGATCGATCCAAGAAGAAGATATAACAATTGTAAATATTTATGCTCCCAACATAGGAGCACCTCAATACATCAGACAAATACTAACAGCCATAAAAGGGGAAATCGACAGTAACACATTCATAGAAGGGGACTTTAACACCCCACTTTCACCAATGGACAGATCATCCAAAATGAAAATAAAAAAGGAAGCACAAGCTTTAAATGATACATTAAACAAGATAGACTTAATTGATATTTATAGGACATTCCATCCAAAAACAACAGAATACACATTTTTCTCAAGTGCTTATGGAACATTCTCCAGGATAGATCATATCTTGGGTCACAAATCAAGCCTTGGTAAATTTAAGAAAATTGAAATTGTACCAAGTATCTTTTCCAACCACAACGCTATGAGACTAGATAACAATTACAGGAAAAGATCTGTAAAAAATACAAATGCATGAGGGCTAAACAATACACTACTTAATAACGAAGTGAGCACTGAAGAAGTCAAAGAGTAAATCAAAAAATACCTAGAAACAAATGACAATGGAGACACGACGACCCAAAACCTATGGGATGCAAAAGCAAAAGCAGTTCTAAGAGGGAAGTTTATAGCAATACAATCCTACCTTAAGAAACAGGAAACATCTCGAATAAACAACCTAACCTTGCACCTAAAGCAATTAGAGAAAGAAGAACAAAAAAAACCCAAAGTTAGCAGAAGGAAAGAAACCATAAAGATCAGATCAGAAATAAATGAAAAAGAAATGAAGGGAACGATAGCAAAGATCAATAAAACTAAAAGCTGGTTCTTTGAGAAGATAAACAAAATTGATAAACCATTAGCCAGAGTCATCAAGACAAAAAGGGAGAAGACTCAAATCAATAGAATTAGAAATGAAAAAGGAGAAGTAACAACTGACACTGCAGAAATACAAAAGATCATGAGAGATTACTACAAGCAACTCTATGCCAATAAAATGGACAACCTGGAAGAAATGGACAAATTCTTAGAAAAGCACAACCTTCCAAGACTGAATCAGGAAGAAATAGAAAATATGAACAGACCAATCATAAGCACTGAAATGGAAACTGTGATTAAAAATCTTCCAACAAACAAAAGCCCAGGACCAGATGGATTCACAGGCGAATTCTATCAAACATTTAGAGAAGAGCTAACACCTATCCTTCTCAAACTCTTCCAAAATATAGCAGAGGGAGGACCACTCCCAAACTCATTCTACGAGGCCACCATCACCCTGATACCAAAACCAGACAAGGATGTCACAAAGAAAGAAAACTACAGGCCAATATCACTGATGAACATAGATGCAAAAATCCTCAACAAAATACTAGCAAACAGAATCCAACAGCACATTAAAAGGATCAAACACCATGATCAAATGGGGTTTATTCCAGGAATGCAAGAATTCTTCAATATATGCAAATCAATCAACGTGATAAGCCATATTAACAGATTGAAGGAGAAAAACCACATGATCATCTCAATAGATGCAGAGAAAGCTTTTGACAAAATTCAACACCCATTTATGATAAAAACCCTGCAGAAAGTAGGCATAAAGGGAACTTTCCTCAACGTAATAAAGGCCATATATGACAAACCCACAGCCAACAGCATCCTCAATGGTGAAAAACTGAAACCATTTCCACTAAGATCAGGAACAAGACAAGGTTGCCCAGTCTCACCACTCTTATTCAACATAGTTTTGGAAGTTTTAACCACAGCAATCAGAGAAGAAAAAGAAATAAAAGGAATACAAATCGGAAAAGAAGAAGTAAAGCTGTCACTGTTTGCAGATGACATGATACTATACACAGAGAATCCTAAAGATGCTACCAGAAAACTACTAGAGCTAATCAATGAATTTGGTAAAGTAGCAGGATACAAAATTAATGCACAGCAATCTCTGGCATTCCTATATACTAATGATGAAAAATCTGAAAGTGAAATCAAGAAAACACTCCCATTTACCATTACAACAAAAAGAATAAAATATCTAGGAATAAACCTACCTAAGGAGACAAAAGACCTGTATGCAGAAAATTATAAGACACTGATGAAAGAAATTAAAGATGATACAAATAGATGGAGAGATATACCATATTCTTGGATCGGAAGAATCAACAATGTGAAAATGACTCTGCTACCCAAAGCAATCTACAGATTCAATGCAATCGCTATCAAACTACCACTGGCATTTTTCACAGAACTAGAACAAAAAATTTCACAATTTGTAATGAAACACAAAAGACCCCGAATAGCCAAAGCAATCTTGAGAACGAAAAATGGAGCTGGAGGAATCAGGCTCCCTGACTTCAGACTATACTACAAAGCTACAGTAATCAAGACAGTATGGTACTGGCACAAAAACAGAAAGATAGATCAATGGAACAGGATAGAAAGCCCAGAGATAAACGCACACACATATCGTCACCTTATCTTTGATAAAGGAGGCAGGAATGTACGGTGGAGAAAGGACAGCCTCTTCAATAAGTGGTGCTGGGGAAATGGACAGGTACATGTAAAAGTATGACTTTAGAACACTCCCTAACACCATACACAAAAATAAACTCAAAATGGATTAAAGACCTAAATATAAGGCCAGAAACTATCAAACTCTTAGAGGAAAACAGGCAGAACACTCTATGACATAAATCACAGCAAGATCCTTTTTGACTCACCTCCTAGAGAAATGGAAATAAGAACAAAAATAAACAAATGGGACCTAATGAAACTGCAAAGCTTTTGCACAGCAAAGGAAACCATAAACAAGACCAAAAGACAACCCTAAGAATGGGAGAAAATATTTTCAAATGAAGCAACTGACAAAGGATTAATCTCTAAAATTTATAAGCAGCTCATGCAGCTCAATAACAAAAAAAACAAACAACCCAATCCGAAAATGGGCAGAAGAGCTAAATAGACATTTCTCCAAAGAAGATATACAGATTGTCAACAAACACATGAAAGAATGCTCAACATCATTAATCATTAGAGAAATGCAAATGAAAACTACAATGAGATATCATCTCACACGGGTCAGAATGGCCATCATCAAAAAATCTAGAAACAATAAATGCTGGAGAGGATGTGGAGAAAAGGGAACACTCTTGCACTGCTGGTGGGAATGTGAATTGGTACAGCCACTATGGAGAACAGTATGGAGGTTCCTTAAAAGACTACAAATAGAACCACCATATGACCCAGCAATCCCACTACTGGGCATATACCCTGAGAAAACCATAATTCAAAAAGAGTCATGTACCAAAATGTTCATTGCAGCTCTATTTAGTATAGCCATAAAAGGAAAAGAAATTGAGTTATTTGTAGTGAGGTGGATGGACCTAGAGTCTGTCATACAGAGTGAAGTAAGTCAGAAAGAGAAAAACAAATACTGTATGCTAACACATATATATGGAATATAAGAGAATAAATGTCATGAAGAACCTAGGGGTAAGACGGGAATAAAGATGCAGACCTACTAGAGAATGGACTTGAGGGTATGGGGAGGGGGAAGGGTAAGCTGGGACAAAGTGAGAGAGTGGCATGGACATATATACACTACCAAACGTAAAATAGATAGCTAGTGGGAAGCAGCCGCATAGCACAGGGAGATCAGCTCGGTGCTTTGTGACCGCCTGGAGGGGTGGGATAGGGAGGGTGGGAGGGAGGGAGACGCAAGATGGAAGAGATATGGGAACATATGTGTACGTATAACTGATTCACTTTGTTATAAAGCAGAAACTAACACACCACTGTAAAGCAATTATACTTCAATAAAGATGTAAAAAAACCAAGATCACTGATGGCAGACCACCATAACACATTAATAATAATGAGAAATCAAGCTAGAAAGTCATAGCAGACACTTCCCTCTCTTTAGCCCCATAAATTAGGGTATGATAAATCCTGCTGACTCGACATTCTCCCCCAGACTCACAAGTGTGATCCGTTCCCTCTACCCTCTCTGCCACTCGGAGTTGAAGCCCTGGTGCTATCTCACCCGACATGCTGCAAAAGCCTTCTTCCAGTTCGCCCAAGTGCTGCAGCCAGCATGGTCTTAAGACATGCACAGGTCTGTAGCCCTGAATGAGCTACCACGACCCACGGAGCAAAGTCCAAAAGTCCCAGCATGCACAGCAGGATCTTCCCATATTGAGCCCCAGGCCCGTATTCCATCACCTCCCTGAACACAAACTGGCCGCCAGCTACGGCGGAGTGACTGCCATTCCCGGGGTGTCTTTCCCGCCTCTGCAGGCGGCTCCCTGCCGGCACTGTCCTTTCACCTGGTCCTCCCCACTGCTTCCTTTTCATCCCGAAAGGCTCAGCGAATTGTCCTCTCCTCGGTAAAGCTTCCTCAGAACTGGCACCCCCTCAGGCTAACTGGGGGCCCCCCTGTGACCTCAGAGCCCCTGGGGCTTACTCTAGGGGTCAGTAGCGCTGATCACCTGCCTAACTGTGGTTCTGCTTGGTCTCTTCCCGGGAGGACTGAGGCCTCTCTGAGGTCCAGTCTGCGTCTGGGATGTGAGGCGTGTGCGCAGCCCGGGTCTCGTGCAGTCTCTGACGTGCAGTGGGTCCCAGTGAATTACACCGTGAGGTCCTCGACTAGACTGTACGTTCCGTCAAGTCAGCAGCCCCTAGCCACCCCACAGGGCCCATTGCGACAGCACGCTCGCCGTCAGGTGATCACTCAGAACTTTAAGTGCCCTGAAGGCCGATGCTGTGCTCAGAGGCTGACTCCACGGTGAGAAACACATGGGGATGGTCAACGCCTTGATGTGATCAGTGCTCCCTGCTAACTGTCTCCGTTTACCAGCGAGAGTGAGAAAGCCACTCTAGCGCCTCTGCCCCCCCACCTCCCCCTCCAGCTGCCCTCCGTTCCATCCTCACTGGATGGGTGCGGAGGGCCGGGCACGTGACCCATCACTGCTTCTTGACCTGCACCTTCAGGTGGGCCCCCTGGCCTCAGCAAAGACAAAATCCGACGTGAAGGCAAGGGCAATTCCTGGTGCACACCTCTGGGCCGCACAGCCAGCGTTCACCCTAGGTCTTGCCTCTGCGGACGAACTAACCGTCCACTGGTCAGTGACACACATCGTTATGTCCCGGGGACGGAAGGCTGGATCTCAGGATGTGCCAGGAACCCTAGGTGGTCTGGTCTGTCAGGCAAGGCAGGGAGAAGGTAAAAGGGGGTAGAGGGAGGTGAGGCACCAAAGACAGATTGTGTGAGATGGGATATAGTTAATAATAGTAATTATATTAGTGATAGCTTGAATTATTCATATTTAGTTAATAGTCATTATATTAGCATTGATAGTAATAGTTATGAACTCATGGGCTAATGATGATTGCATTGAATGTTGTAATAATAATGGATAGAAGAATAATTCTATGCTAACAGATCAATCTGAAAAGAAGTAGAATACAACACCATAAGTGGTACAGATGTACTCATGAGAAAAAGGGTGTGAGAAACCACGTACGTGGAAGATTATTAGAGGATAGATTGGGCCAGCTAAAAAAGGAAGGCTTTAGGTAGAACTGATATCCAATGTCCTTTCCTACAGACGAACTTGAGTAACCCACAGGTGCTTCCCGAGTGTTCCCAGTCAGCATGGTGTGGAGATGGGGGACACAGGGGCCCCCGCTACTTCTGGGGTTCCCAGTCGTCCCCTGAGTTTGGGCTGGGAAGGCAGCGCCTGGAGCAGCTGATCCGACACCCAGGCAAGGAAAGTATTGCCGTGATCTCTGCCTAGACGGGAACTCCTACGAAACTATGGATTCCTTAGGAGGCCCGTGAAACTGAGTTTCTTGGGCCCTGAAACAGAAAACTAGAATTCAAAAAGAAGCTGCTTCTGCTTTATTGAGACTTTGCTTAGAATCCCTGAGCCCTAAATCTTCTCATCTTCTAATGGTGACCATATACCCTGAGTGCAGGAAGAGGTGTGTGTGTGTGTGTGTGTGTGTGTGTGTGTGTGTGTGTGTGTGTGTGTGTGTGTGTGTGTGTGTGTGTGTGTGTGTGTGTGTATGCAGAAAACACCGTTGGGGCAGACCTTCATAGTGGCCCAGGGAGGCTTCAGACCAGGATGGCAGCACCAGTGTGACAGAACAGTGCAGTCAGTTAATACTTTCTCGTGACCTTGGAAAGCTCAGGCCCCTTGCAGAATGCTAAGGAAACATTCCCTGGCCAGAAGAATCTGGCCTCTTGAGGCAATAGTCTGCAACATGCAGCTGTTTTTCCTGCACAGGCGAATTCTCCAACACAGAGAGCCTTCATAGACAGAGTATGGCTTGTAAAATGTACAAGAGACAATTCTGAACAGAGTATTGTGCTGTGGCAATGTGGCAGCACAGCAGAATAATCTGTTTTTGTCTCGTCTCTCTTTGAAATGTTCCGATTGTCTCTCTGCTGAGGCTCTGTGAGCTGCAGAGAGAACAGAGGTACCGAGCTCTGCACATTCCACCGGAAAATAATGCGACTGTCTGCTGACGCAGCAAGAGGGGAAGCATCGTACACTAGGTCATTGTTTTCCCTGCAGAGAAACACAATGCTTCCACATCGGCATCACCAAAAAGTCAGCAGTCCCTTCAGATGGCCTTTCAATCCATGGGCGTTTTTATTATTTTTATACATTTTAAACGAACCTTACTCTCGGCTTCTACTTCTCCTATAAAAGATTTACTTCCCCGGGGGTGTCGATGCGTAATGATCCTTACTGCTCATTTATGTTTTCAAGGCTGTGTTTCAAGCCTGTTGCATTTAACGTTTATCCAAAAGAGGCTGATTTATGTATTAAGAGGGACTTTACTTTAAGCAAGTGAGGTATACAAAAAGATAAAGCCACAGATCATGTGAATTGAGAGGATTCTTTAATCATTGAGCTTCTCTGTAGCAAATTTTAAAATATTTGTACTTGGAAAGTGTGTATTTGTTTGAAACCTCATATTGCATAGCGCATATAGAACAAATCCATCTGCACACACTTGATGCCTGGAAGACACTGCACCAGGCCCTGTGGGGACCACGCAGATGGTCCCTGGCCTCCCGGCGTTTCCCAGGCCTATCATCTCTGGGAGGGCTAGGGACACACTAAAGTCTTAAGGGTCAGTCAGTGCTGTCAGTGGCCACACCACCCTCAGGAGAGGCCACACAGGAGGATCCAGGCCCATGCCCGCTCCACCAGCTGCACCTAACACCAGTCCACAGCGCCACCCACAGAGTAGATGGAGCGCGGGCCCAGGGCCGAGGCAGGAGTTAAGACTAGAGTTTCTGGTGGCCGTTGGGCCACCACCTGAGAGCTTGAGAATGCAGCCAAACTGGAGGACAGCAGAGGCAGACATGGAAAGAAACCCAGTCCGAGGAAGTCAAGCATGCAGGTACAGCTGTGTCTGAAGACAGTCTGCCCCGGGACCCCCCCATTACCTGTGCCAAGAAATTCCCTATTCATTTGTAAAGCCAGTTCCAGGAATAAATAACCTTCAGGGGAACCAGGAGGAAAATGGGCCAAGAGGCACAGTCAAAGGGGCCCCCTTCCTGATCTCCTTCCCGCCCCCCTGTCCACCTGAGTAGAGAAAGACCATCTAGATGTGGCCTCACTCTCATCTCCTGACGGACCGTCTTAGAACCCCAAGATTACCTGTGTTGGTGGAAAGGACACCTACAGATGCAGGGCACTTCAACCCGTGCCTTTCAAATATGGCTCATTCCTTCTTTATTCGAAGGCATCCAAAAAATGATTTCTTTTCCTCCTGAATCCCCCAAAGAATGCTGCCTTTCCCTCACCCCTGCTCTAGAGACCAGGGAAGACACAGGTAAAACACAACTATGTTTTCTCTTACAAAAGAGCATGATTTCCTCTTTGACATCAAAAATATCTTAAAAGTGATTTGGAGGAAGAAGACAGCCGCCACTATAAACCTCGGGGTGGTAAGCAGCTGAGCTGACCAGATGCCAGGGTACTTAAAGGAAGGAAGGGCTTGCTAATGGCCAGTTGTAGCAGACGGACCAAGGGTCAGAACACCCTGACACGTCCACCACACGCTTTAGGGGTCGCTCCCCTAAAGTCATGATGTTGTTTCCATGTGACCCACCCTTTCTGCTCACAGCTGACTGGGCCGTGGGTGGGCATCTGGCCAGCAGTCTGTGAAGGGATCTGCCAGTGACACCTGGGCACGAGGTCACGGTGGGGACCTAGACCAAGAAGATCTTCACCTGGATTGGGTGACTTCCCTCAAACCCTGCCTTCCTTATTTCCACACGGACCTGAGCAGTGAATTCTCTGTCACTCTCTGGAACCCAAATGAGTGTTTGCTTTTTCTGCAGCCCCATGTGTGGACTGCGTTAGACACACAGCAGGCATCATCTGGGTTAGAAATCCAGTTCTGCGGACATACCATGCTGCTTCTATCACCGCCTTCACCACACTGCACTATAATCTTCTCTCTCTGTCTCTGTTTTAGGATCCACGTCTTAACTCACTGCTATCACAGAATCGAGTGTATTGTAGACACTAATACATGTTTAAGTAAAGGAAAGCTAAGCAGCAGAGAAGTGATGAGAAAGGCCAGGGGATAACTGTGAAGCAGGAATGAATATAGCACTAATTCAGCATCACCCCAAGCCCTAAACAAACAAAGCACCCCTCCTGAAATAAGAATAAAAAACCGAGCAGTATGTACACAAGCACTCACTCAATCAAATTACTGTAGTTCCCCAGAGAATCACATTGGATGCACACGGCAATATGTAACAATAACTGGGCAGTTCCAGAGCTAAAAAGTATGGTCTTAACTCTGAATATCATAAATGTTAACCTAGACAGAGGAAACTTGATAGAAGACCCTCACTATCTCTGCTGTTCGGGTGCTACATCTTTTGTGATTTATTTTATTTTGCTAAGAATATATTTAAAAAACATAAAATTACCATATGATGCAGCATTTCCACTCCTAGGTGTATACCCCGAAGGATCGAAAACAGGGACTAAAACATACAGTGAGTGTTCACTGTAGCACTGTTCACAACAGCAGAAAGGTGGAAACAACCCCAAAGCGTATTGACAGGTGAATGAATAGACAAGTTGTGGGACGTTCATTCAATGGAATAGTATTCAGCCAGGAAAAGGAATGAAGTTCTGATGTATGCTACGGTGTGGAAGAACCTTGAAAACATTATGCTAAGTGAGATAAGCCAGATACAAAATGACAAATACTGTATGATTCCACTTTGATGAAATATCTAAACTATGAACATTCATTGAGATAGAAGGTAGATTAGAGGTTACCAGGGGCGGTGGGGGAGGACGGAATGGGGAGTTAATGCTTAACAGGTATAAAGTGTCTGTCTGGGGTGATGAAAATATTTCGGAAATAGGTATTGGTGATGGCTGGACAACACTGTGAATATAATTAATGCCACTGAATGGTACACTTAAAAATGGTTAAAATAGCAAGTTTTATGTTATACATATTTTACTACAATAAAAAATCTATTTAAAGTTTTTTTTAAAGATCTATTTTTTTAAAGATCTATTTGAAAGATCCAGCAATCCCACTCCTGGGCACACATCCAGAGAAAAACATGGCTTCAAAGGATACACGCACACAATGTTCACTGCAGCACTGTTTACAACAGCCGAGTCATGGAAGCAACCTAAATGTCCATCAACAGATGAATGCATAAGGAAGATGTGGTACATATATGTGATGGAATACCACTCAGCCATAACAAAGGATGAAATAATGCCATTTGCAGCAACATGGATGGACCTGGAGATTATCATACTAAGTGAAGTAAGTCAGACAGAGAAAGACAAATATCATATGATATCGCTTATGTGCGTAATCTTAAAAAAAAAAGTATACAAATGAACTTATTTACAAAACAGAAACAGACTCACAGACTTAGAGAACAGAAGTTATGCTTACTGGGGGGAAGGGTGGGGGAGAGGGATACCTTGGGAGTTGGGGATTGACGTGCACACACTGTTGTATTTAAAATAGATAACAAACAAGGTCCTACTGTGGAGCACAGGGAACTCTGCTCAGTATTTGTAATAATCTAAATGGGAAAAGAATTTGAAAAAGAATAGTACATGTACACGTATAACTGAATCACTGTGCTGTACACCTGAAACTAACACAACATTGTTAATAGACTATGCGCCAATGTAAAATAAAAATTTAAAAATACCGATTTAAAGATTTCTGATTTTAGCTACCTGGCAGAATGAGCTATCATGGACCCATTCCTGCTATAAGCACATAAAGTTCTAGGTGAAATATAAGAAAGAAATTTAAAATGCAGAGCTAAGCCTGACAGAAAAAAAGAAGACAATTAGTATATGCCAGAAAATAAGAAGTATCAAAAAGACGAAGAAATGTTACTTGTGTTTTGTAGGACTCCTTAACCTGAAAGATTAATTTAAACCATTTCCAGAACAATGAAACCAGTGGGACAATGACACACACAATGCAAAAACATTCCATAATAACACTTCGTAGAATTCATGAATAGGAGAATGAAGTACTAATGAAGATGAGCTCTCACACACACAAAATACAGCCACCAGCAGGAAGAGTCAGTATATTCAAAAATAAGCTTTAAACCCCCTGAACATGCGGCAAGAGAGTAATTTCAGAGAGCCTATAAAATAAGAAAGCTTCAGATGATTAAACATAAAAGAAAAAATGGAAATTCTAACAAAATAATAAAATACTATGAAAAGAAAAGGCAGATTTAAAAAGCAGCAAATAGAACTTCTCCAAATGAAAAATATTGTCATTGAAATTAAAAATTCAGAGGTGAGGATAAATATTAGTAAGACAGAGCTAAAGTGAAAATAATCAAATGGAAGAGAGATCAAGAAAATTTCCCAGAATATAGCAAAGACAGAAGAGATAGAAACGATGAAAATGAGGCTTAAGAGAAAGTAAGGTAAAAGAAGAAGGTTCAATCTATGCTTAAATAGGATTCTAGAAAGAGAGACTGCAATAAGAAGAAGAAAAACAATGGCCATGGAAAGAAGAACCCGAAGAATTTTGGAATTGATCAAAGATGCGATTCTTCAGACTTATGAAACGTAGTGTCTCTTAAACAGGAGGAAATAAACTACCTAGTGAAACTGCAGACAGCAAAGGTGACGGGAAAGATCTTAAAAACAACCATAGAGAAAGATTACCCACGAAAGAATAATTGAACTGGCAGGAGTTTCCTTATCGGAAAAATAAGGTGGCTAAAGAAAATGGAATACTAGCATCAAGGGGTTGAAAGAAAATAAACTATCCGCCTAGAACTTTATACACATCCAGACTTCATTCAAGACTGAAGGGAAAATCACCCCTAACGATACCCAAACATATGCACAAATATTCATTGTGGCATTACTTATAATAGAAAAATAATGAAAATAATTTAAATGTCAATATACAGGAGACTGTCGAATAAACTATGGTACCATGAATTTGCAGCTGCTGTTAAAAAGGAATGAAGGCTTTTATGAGCTGATTTCCAGGATATTAACTGAAAACAAAGCAAGGTGCTCATTAATATATAAAAAACGTTTAGATTTTTATTGATATATTTTATTGATATATTGATATATATTGATATATTGATATAATTGATATATATTGGTATATCAATTGATATAATTGATATAATTTATATATCAATATTGATATATTGATATAAGTCGTATACCATAAAAGTCACCATTTTAAAGTGCACAATTGCGTGGTTTTTATTATCACAAGGTTCTGCAACAATCAATACTACCTAATCCCAGAAACCACAAAACTCCTAGAAGAAAACATAGGCAGTAAGCTCTTCAGCATTGGTCTTAGCAATATTATTTTGCATATATCTCCTCAGGCAAGGGAAACAAAAGCAAAAATAAACAAATGGGACTACATCTAACTACTAGAAAGCTTTTGTACAGCAAAGAAAACTATCAATAAAATGAAAAGGCCACCTACCGAATAGGAGAAGGTATATGCAAACTATATATCTGATAAGGGGTTAATATTCAAAATATGCAAAGAACTCAGAGGATGCAACTTCAAAATAACAAATAATCCAATTTAAAAATGGGCAGAGGACCTGAATAGACATTTTTCCAAAGAAGATATACAGATGGCCAACAGACACATGAAAAGGTGTTCAACATCCCTAGTCTTCATGGAAATGCAAATAAAACCCACAAGGAGGTATCACCTCACACTTGTCAGAACAGCTATTACCAAAAAGACAACAAAGAATAATTGTTGTAGAGGGTGTGGAGACAAGGGATCTGTCATGTATATTGGTGGGAACATAAAGTGGTACAGCCTCTGTGGAAATTGGTATGGAGGTTCCTCAAAAAATTAAAAATACAACCACCACACGATCCAGCAGTTCCACTTCTGGGTATTTTTCTGAAGAAAAAAAAGCCACTAATTTGAAAAGATGTATGTACACCTATGTTCACTTCAACATTATTTACAACAGCCAAGATGTGAAAGCAACCTAAGCATCCACTAATAGACAAATGGACTAAGAAGATGTGTTATTTATGTAAAATGGAATATTAGTCATAAAAGGGGTGAAATCCTGCCAGTTGCCACAATGTGGATGCACTCAGAGGGTATTATACTGAGTGAAATAAGTCAGACAGAGAATGACAACT
This sequence comes from Pseudorca crassidens, assembly GCF_039906515.1. NCBI lineage: Eukaryota > Metazoa > Chordata > Mammalia > Artiodactyla > Delphinidae > Pseudorca > Pseudorca crassidens. Next base: position 2,890,603 of record NC_090310.1, on the reverse strand, counting down.
ACCGTACGATTTCACTCAGACATGAAATTAAAAAAATAAAACAAATCAACAAAAGAGAAACAAACTCACAGATACAGAGAACAAACAGGTGGTTGCCAGAAGGGAGGGGCTTGGGGCATGAGTGAAATAGGCCAGGGAGATTAAGAGGAGCAAACTTCCAGTTATGAAATAAATGTGTCATGGGGGTGAAATGTCCAGCATGGGGGGTCTAGTCAATAATACTGCAAGAACTTTTTGTGGTGACGGACTAACTAGACTTATGGTGGTGGTCATTTGGTAACATATAGAAACATCGAATCGCCATGCTGTGCTCCCGGAGCTCACACCATGGCAGGTCAATTATATTTTGATATAACCAAAAAAACAAACACTTTGTCCCTTTTAAAATTAGGTTATTTGTATTTTTACTGTTGAATTGTAAGACTTCTTTACCTATTCTGGATGACACACTTTACCAGATATATGACTTGCAAATATTTCCTCCTATTCTGTGGTACACGCTTGTTATTGCAAAAAGAAACACAGAAAGGATATAACAGAAACTTAGAAAAATGGCTGTTTATGGGGCATGGCTGAGAATGGAGTACGATGTAGAGATAGGAAACAGGACTGGGCTTCTCTGAGTGTGTCTTTTCATGGAGTTTTAACTTTTGAACTATGCTAATGATTTACATATCCAAAACTACATTACTAAATCAACAGAGATAGGAAATTTTCCTACAGTTGATTCAGACAGAAACTAATCAACCTAATTCTACATCAAATAGATAATTATAATATGCATAAGAAAAAAAAGAATTAATCCAAGAACGTTTGGAACCCAGTAACTGATTGTAACTCTCAATGGGATATCTTTTTTTTTTTTTAATTTTTATGGAGTGGGGTTGATTTACAATGTTGTGCTAGTTTCGGGTGTAGAGCAAAATGAATCAGTTATACATATACATATATTCACTCTATTTTTGTTTTAGATTCTTTTCTCATGTAGGCCATTACAGAGTATTGAGTAGAGTTCCCTGTGCTGTGCAGCAGGTTCTTATTAGTTACCTATTTTATCTACAGTAGTGTGTATATGTCAATCCCAGTCTCCCAATGTATCCCTCCCTCCTCAGTGGGACGTCTTTTATGCACACACACACACACAAAAACCTAGAAAGAAATCCTGAATTGTACTTAATGACTTTATAGTAGGTAGTGGTATTAGTATAGCAATTGCAAACAATTTAGTGTGAATTATAGAATTGAGAAAATAAATAAATATATTAATTTTGTTGGAAATCAGTGTTCTCACTGTGGAATAAGGGAGATACAAATACGTAATGCAGGGAGGGGAGAAAGAACCCTGTGATATCAGTACTAAATGAAATTCAGAAGTGCCAGTGTAAGTGCATGAATTTTTATGTAACTTATATATATAATATATAAAAATATAAATATATTTTTCAGTGGATAGAGGAAGGAGATATATATATATCTTATATAATATGTCTTATATATCTTATATTCTCTTACTATGTATATCTTATATATCTCCTTGCTCTGTCCACTGAAAGAGCTTAAAAGCAATAATACCTCAGTAGTAATGAGCACACCCAGTTCCCAGATCTTGGTTTCCAAATACCATACTCTACTTAAAGGAACCATGGCCTCTTGGAACCTTGGCTGATTCCAGGGCCGTGGGCAGGGAAAATACAAGGTGAGCACCTTCTTGTGCCAGAAGGTGAGAAGTTCTCAAAATCAGATGAGAACATGTTGAAAGGCTATAGGACACACTTTGAATGGACCCTCGCCAGCCAAATGTGGAACAATTTGAGCATCAGAATGAATAACTGAAGGATTATATTATAACATGTTGAACTAACACAGAGAGCACATGAGTCCGTTCTAAACATTTTTTTAAAGGGCGGAGGTATGGAGAAGGAAAAGCAGTTCTTTACAGAAGAATGCTAACTTTAAAAACATAGAATGGTAGACATTTAGAAAATCACTGGCATTTGACTGAAGCAAGAGTCATCAATAAATGTTAAAACCATTGGGAAACAGAATAGTCACATAGTTTCAAAGTATTGCCACACAGATTTTTAACTAATCACAAAGGAAAAGAAATGCATCTTTACATGTGGAAAAATCTGTTGGCCTCCATTTAACCAAATAATTCCTTAATCAAAAATCATCAATAATGAACAAACAGACATCCAGTGGCCTCTGATGTGGTGCACTGAGAAGGGCACAGTATCACCAAAATGTTTAACCTGAATCTAATGAAGATAAAACAATCAGACAAACTCAAGACTGAAGAACATTCTACAAAACAGCTAGTCTGGAGGTTTCGAAAATGTCAATGTTAAGTCGAACAAAAGGCCAGGAACTCTTAGATTAAGGATAAGGGGATGAAGAGGACATGAGAACTAATGCAATGAATAATCATTAACTGGATGCCAGAACAGAAAAAAGCTATGAAGTTCTTTATTGTTATAATAAGGGACATTTGGATATGAACTAGGTACCAGATAATAGTGCTAAATAATGTTAAAATTTAAAGAGCGACATTTCTACCGTGATTATGGAGGAGAATGCTCCTACTTACGGTTGATAGGTGTCGGAGTACTTAGGGGGAACAGCGCGACAAATTTCCAGATGCGTTAGTCTAACATGGGTGTGTGTGTGTGTGTGAGCGAGCGTAAGTGGGAAACACTGAGAATCTGTAAATCTCGGCGAAGGCCGTAAGATACACATCTTATCATCTTACATTTCTGCAGGTCACAATTTTCCCAAATGAAAGTGGGAGAACCAAAGAGTGAAGCGAAATAAAGATATTTTCAGACTTTCAGTAGAAAATGACTTCCCAAGACGGTACTTGTGTAAGAAGGATACCAAACCCAGGAGGAGCGGGGGGGCAGAAGAAATGATGCGTAATCTGAATAAGCACTAACCGGGAAAAGGAATTTTGTGTCATTATTGTAACTAACGTGGGGATTAAAAACAGGACAGAACCCATACGGGAGGCCCCGCAGACGTGAGATGTGGAGGAGAAGCTGGCCAGTACTGAAGTCGGTCCCTTTCTGTTCAGAACGTGCTGCCTGATCTCCATTAGGTCAGTTATGCATGACAGACATTTGAGGGTAACCACTATAAAATGGAAATCTTTATGTAAATTTAAAAACACACACATTCTATATTCTATAGAATCTGGGGGGAAGTAAATGTGTAAGAAAATAGGAAAACACGGATTAGAAGGAGTAACACCAAGTTCAAGTTACTGGTTCCCTCAGCAAAGAGAGGAAGAGGGGGCAGGGGAGAGTGATATTTACAGTTAATTTTTTTATAAGAGAATCCATTCGAACACATAACAGTTTATATGGTGAGGCACCATGTGAGTGAGGGAACCAAAAGCCAAGGGAAGAACTGCACTTTGCTGTGACAACTCCTGCAGCTGAGATGTGCACAAAGTCTGGGGCAGGGGCGCTCGGGGTCAGGGAGCTCCCCCTGCAGCTGTGTCAGCCTGCACTGCCGCCTGAAAACACTGACATTGAAGACAAGGGTGTCCAGGACAGAGAAACAGGGTGGCAAAAACACAAAGCTGCAACAGAGCCGGGCGTTCGGACCACGGCGCGGCTGAGCGTGACGGAAGTGCTGGTGCAGAGGGGAGGATGTTGCTGCCGGCCTGTGAGGGAGTGTGGAGGCAGTGACACCACGTCTGGACCAGATGAGCTGACGGCTTCACCTGCATTCTCATTCATTCTCCCCGACGATCCTCTATGGGAACCTCAGTTACTCCCATCTTACAGACAAGGAAACTGATGCTTCGAGAAGATGAGCATTCCTGTAAGTCACATAGTACGGGGTAGGCACAGGATTTGCACACAGGTCTTTTTGACTTCGGAGCTCCGTTCTTAAAAAGATGTTAACCTGTAGGTGATGGGGAGATATGAGAGAACCTCAAACAGAGGAGGGCATGGACAGATGTGCCATGGGAACAGCCCTGTGAAAGTTTTAAAGCAGAACATCACTGTAGGGGAACTGAGGGTGAGCTGTTAAAAAATCAAGGCTAGTCTGGAGGTCTCTCAACGCCAGACCAAGGAGGTAAGTGTCTTTGTTTTCCAAGACAATTTTCACACACTGGCCCACTTGACATTGACAGTAAATCTGGGAGGATTGCAGGAAATAGATTTTAATAAATTTCTCATGATTAAAGTTGAAATCAAAAAGAAACCTAGAACTATACTGATATAATAATAAAATGAGGTACATATGGGCTGTTTTATCTCACTATATTATTGGAAAACCGTTAATTCAGAATTGATGATAACTCATTTAGTAGGGATTGGGTTAAAAAATCGACATTTGTTTAAAGATAAAACCTTTTCTCAGCAAATCAACAATATAAACAAGATGTCGGGAATAACCTCTTTGCACTTACAAATGAAAGATGTTCGCTGTGATAAAATTACCATCTATTTAATAAAACATGTTCCCAAAGAGCTCTAATTGCTAAGACTTAGTTTGACAACCAAGGGTGACAAAACGCCTTCAAAATAATAAAACCAGAACCCTAAATTAGTCATTCTAATTTTTTACTAATTCAGATGACTTATCGTTAGTCAGAATTACTGCGAGGCTGCTCTTTTGCTTCAGAAGCAATTATTTTCTTCAGAACAACAGGATGTAAAAAGCAAAAGACAAATGATAAAACTGAACAAATATGTGCAATGCACATCTAAAACCATTCAAAAAATCGGCAAAGTGCGTGAAGAAGAAACAACTTAATTTTCATTGTCCAATTTAAATTATCACATACATATATAATTTTCCATATATTGCTTTGAAATTTAAAAAGTTAGCTGAAAAGAATTCTTGGGATAAGAGAGCTGAATGACATAATGACAAGAACATTGTACGAGAAGGCAGAAGGTTTTCAGCTTTGGCTCACATCATTTCTTCGACCTAGAACGGCTCTGCCATCATCGGTAAGCCTGACTGCGCCCAATTCCTAGGACCCAAGTCAACTATCAGTACTTCAGTGAAGCCTTCCTGGATCATCGAAAGTCAAAAATAACCTCCCTCACTGAATAACTGAACTGCTACATCTGTCCTTCTTTTCATTTCAGGCTGCAGTCACTGATGCTCATGCCTCCTGTTCCCTCCTGGAATGTGAGCTGCTTCCCGTTGGCACGTCGGCCTGTCAACTGTGTTGACTGGTCTCCGCACACAAAGCGGCTTCATGTAGCCACACCTCCACCGAAGGAAGAGAGGGCAAAGAGATGGGCTAAGAAGAGGAAAGGAAAAACCCAGAATGAGGGAAAAAGAAAAAGAGAAAAAGGAGGGAGAAAGGGGAGAAGGTGATAAAGAGAAAATGGAAAGGAGAGAAAAAAAGAAACTGAAAATGGCAAGGAAAGGGGACTTGATCAAAGTTGGCTAATGAACTATATCCATTTATCTCTTCTTTTTCCCATGAGCATTTTATATAAGAAAATATGCACACTCACATGCACCTGTAAAAACAAACTGGACGATCTGGTGAGATGGCTATCAATACTCGAAGAGCCTTAACAAGCTTGTGGCATGTTACGGGTCCCTAGAGAACAGCAGCATTGTCCACAATGGCCAAAAGGTGGAAGCAGCCCAAGTGTTTGCTGACAGATCAGCGAATGAACAAAATGTGCTCCATCCGTACAACGGAAATTCAGCCTTTGAAAGGAAGGTAAATCTAACACGTGCTACAACATGGATGAACCTTCAGGACGTTACGCGGCGCAAAGTGAGTCAGACACATGGGATGTGATTCTACTCATATGAGGGATCTAGAAGTTATCGAACTCATAGAGGCAGAGAGTAGAAGGGTGGGTGCCAGGGGCGGGGGAAGGCGGAATGGGGAGTTAGTGTTTAGTGGGGACAGAGTTTCAATTTGGGAAGATGAAAAAGTTCTGGAGGTGACGCTGGTGATAGCTGCACAGCAACGTGAATGCAGTTAACACTACTGAACTGTACACTTAAAATGGTTACGATGGTAAATTTTATGTCATGTGTATTTTACCACAATTAAAATTCTTTTATTGAAAAAGTAGATGGAAAGGACTTTTGCTTTCAGCTGTGAAGGACTTAGAGGAATCAAATTTATTTCCTCACCTTAGACAGCTAGAAAACCGAATGAAACGTATGAAACAATGATTTTCAGATGTTGGCCCACAGGCAGCGAAGAGCACTGATCCCTGGGAGAGACGGTGTGCGGCTGCCCCAGCTCACTGCTTCCAGAGTGTCCATCCCAGGGCGAAGGACCCAAACACATCCCTTTGGGCCTCCTGAGTTGACAAGACAGACTTCAGACTTTGGGGAGGCAAGGAGGCTAAAGCTTGTGGGCCCGAACCCCAGAGAGGAGGTAAGAGCACAGACACGACATCCAGAGATCTGAAGGGGAGTCCCCTCCCGTCTTCTGCTGAGTGCTGGCCTGTGCATCTGTGGTCCGGGTAAGGAGGCCATCCAGGCCAGGGTGGGGCAGGGGCGAGGAGTAGGCAGTACACCCCCAGGAGCCCAACAAGGCCAGAAGGAGTTTGTGCTCCATGACAGCCGGCATTGGACAGACTTTATCACCAGCAGACCAGCTCCAACAGAAAGGTTAAAGCAATGCCTCAGGGAGAAGGAAAAGGATGCCAGACAGAAAGTTGGATGTACGCAAGAGAATAAAGAGCCCCCCAGACAGTAAGAATGTGAGTAGATATAAAAGACTTTTGTTTCTCATTTAAAAATATTTCTTTGAAAGAAAAGTTAGAGAAGCAGTAAAGATATAGAAGACTTCAACAACATTATAACCTACTTGACCTAATTGATATTTATAGAACATTCCACACAACAACAGCAAAATACAAAGTCTTTTCAAGTGCACACAGAACATTTGCCAAAATATTGTGGGCCATAAAACAAATGTCAATAAATTTAAAAGGACTGAAATCATGCAAAGTATGTTCTCTGACCACAACAGAATTAAATCAGCAATCAGTAACAGAAAGACAATCTGGACACTCTCCAAACAGTTGGAACTTAACAACACACATAAATAACCCACAGGTCAAAGGAGAAATTACAAAGGCTATTAGAAAATATTTTGTCATGAATGAAAATGAAAACCGAACATATCAAAAACCTGGGATGCACCTAAATCAGTGCTTAGAGAGCTATTCACACCATCAAAGGTTTACGTTACAAAAGAAGAAAGGTCTCAAATCCGTGGCCTAAGAATCCACTTTACGCAAGTTCAGAAACGGAGTACACGAAGGTCAGCAGCGGGAAGTGGTGAGGGGCGGGGCCGGGAGCCACCGGCTCTGCCAGGGCTGTGAGGAGGTGTCAGTCCAGCGTAGAGCACAGAGCTTCACGGGGCCGGAGCCAGCAAGCTTCCAGGCCCAGGCTGGGCAGCCCCCAGCCCCAGAAGGCTAAAGCGGAGTCCGTAATTTAGCTGGAGCCATGAACGTTTTTAAACCTGCTCCAGATTTAAGTTACAGGGAGAAGTAAACTAAGTTTTATGAAAGCTTTGACTTTTAATACTATCGGCAGTATATTAAAATGTTCTGAAGATGATTTATGACACGTATTTTCCCAAACTGGTCCAACTCCAATGGTGGAAAGCATGGAAAGTTCCCAGCTTAAAGTACTTAAAACACGCCTGGCCCTATCTAGAGAGGAATCTCAGGAGACATGGCTTAAGAAAGTTCCCCTGTCTTTTAGTGAATTCATTCCCGAATCTTTTTTTTTTAAATTTTTATTTTTTTATTTATTTTTGGTTGCACTGGGTCTTTGTTGCTGTGCGTGGACTTTCTCTAGTTGCATCGAGCGGGGGCTACTCTTCGTTGCAGTGCTCACGCAAAAAAGACATGGGAAGCGTGTGGGGAGAACCCTGTGGGGAGTTGCGACACCACCACTTACAAGCGTACCTTAGGCCAGGCTCAGCAGAGCTGCAGCTGACTTGCAGGATTCTTAAGTGAAAAATAAATGTTGGCTGTTGGATGCCACAGAGATTTGGGGGCTGTTAGTTACTGTAGCAAAAGCTGACTAATGCAGAAACCGGTGCACAGAAGGAGGGGCTGCCATGACAGAAAGCTGAAACCGGTGGCATTGGTCTGGGTCTAAGTGATAGGGTGCCAGAAAACTCCTGCAGGAAGTTGGCAAAATGGCAACCCAAGGTACGCGGCACTGACACACCTGCCAACAAATAGCACCTGTGATAACTCAGAAGGTAAAAAATGCACCCACTAAACTTGTTTTCAGAATGTTACCAGTGCGAATTGATTGTTACAGGATACCTTTATATCCTATGCAGGGAAGGAAGCCCCCCACCCCAAAACAAATACAAAAAAAACAACCCACTGCTTTGCAACTGAAAGGGAATATAGAAAATCCAAAAATTCCAGGACTTGAAGGATTTGCAAATGGAACTATTATACTTCTCACCAAATTGAGGCTGGCCATTAAGGCACAGCCTCCTGGTAAAGACTAAATCAAACGTATGACTGTTAACTCCCTTTATCGAAATCCCCCAGTGGAATCTTCTCAGTTGCACAAAATGGCCCCGGGAGAAAGACCCGGAATTTGGTCTCTTGGAAGCACCAAAAGCTCAAAGTACTTGTGACTGAGCGTAGAGAGAGGACCTGGGATCAAAGATTAAAAACAAACAATGGTTTCACGAAGCGCCAAACACACTTTGAACCTGAATGAAAACAGACTGTGACCATTTGCCGTCTCAAATGATCCTCAGCTTCCACCTTTCCTATGGGTAGGAGACAAGTTAAGAAGTCTGCTTGCCATCGGGGAGGGCATTTCTTCTAGCACCTTCCTCAGAGGGAGGCGGGGAGGATGAGAGAAGAGTGTAACTTGCAGAGGGTGATCCAGAGTCATGCAAACGGCAGACTGGGGCGCTCTCCTAATCAAGGAACACCCGAACCCTTGCCTCGGGTCTGAAGTATTTGCCCAGCAGGATATCAGGACTGGCGTGGGCTGTGGTGGGTCTCCTGCCCTTCCTCTTTCCAAAGTGGGGAAGCAGTGGTCCTGCCTTTTGGTTCACGAGACTCCGCGTCAGGAGGGGCTGACTGGACACAGTGTGGACCTTGACCGCGTGACGCCATAACTGTGTGAGAGTCTTTCATGTGGGGGGAGAGTGCACACGTGTGACCGGCAGGGCGGAATGCGGCACGGCACATCACATGCTCACAACCGCTCGTGACCTCCCTGCTCTGGCTGTGTTTTTCCAGCAGGCAGGTACACAGCCCTGCCACATCTACTGCGGACTTGGGCACGCGAGCTGCTTTGACCAAGGGAACGTGAGAGAAGTGACGGCGCACCAGTTCCCAGCAGAGGCTTCAAGAGGCACTGGGTGTTGCTGCTCCCGTGCTGGAGCTTCTACAGTGTGGAGAACGTGCCCCCGCGAGCAGCTGCTCCACGAGAGCCTGGGTCCCAAGCGAAGAGCACGTGCAGCCCGGGCTAGAGGTGCCCAGCCTGGCCCAGCCCGGCCAAGCCACAGCTGACTGGGAGACCAGTGAGAAACAAGTGTGCGCTGCTGTAAGCCCCGAAATTGCTGCAATATTCGTTACCGCAGCAAAAGCTGACTAGTGTTCAAGCATAATAAGCACAGACCCAAGGCCACCCCCAGAGAATCGCACGTCATCTTCTCTCATGGCTGTATTCAGCAGCTTTGCTCAAGAGGAATATACTCCAGCTCACACGTGTATCTTTAGTTCTACTGGCAGCCACACTGAAAAAATTAAACGGTAAGAAGTTTAAAAATATATTCTATCTCATCCAGTATGTCTAAAATATAATCATTCAAAATGTGATCGAGGGGCTTCCCTGGTGGCGCAGTGGTTGAGAGTCCGCCTGCCGATGCAGAGGACGCGGGTTTGTGCCCCGGTCCGGGAAGATCCCACGTGCCGCGGAGCGGCTGGGCCCGTCAGCCATGGCCGCTGAGCCTGCGCGTCCGGAGCCTGTGCTCTGCAATGGGAGAGGCCACAACAGTGAGAGGCCCCCGTACCGCAAACAAAACAAAACAAAACAAAACAAAATGTGATCGATACAAAAACGTAAACTTGAGATAGTCTCCTAGTTTTGATACTAAGCCTTCAAGACCTGACAGCATTTTGGTACAGCACGTCACAACTTGTGTGAGCCACATTTTAAGTACTCGATAGCCACACGTGGCTGGGGGCTGCCACACTAAACAGTACAGGTCTCCAGAATGACTCTTCTTCCTTATTAGAACTTCCACGAGTGAAAGGGAGAGAATGCCAGAACCAGCTCCAGCTGCCAACTCTCTACAGAACTCTGAGCAAGGAATATGTCTCGGAGTCATCTTAAAATGAGAGATGAGACCATTTCCCGAGTTTCTCTCTGCTTTGGGCACTTAGGAAATGTCAAACCAATACTGACTGCTCAATCACTCGGGAGTTCTTGGTTATAAACGATAGAAAGCAACTCAGGCTAACTTATGTAAAGCAAGGGGTGGGAGGTTCCCAGGAAGGTTCTCAGGAGTTCACAAAACCAGTAAGAGGCTGGCCAGGCAGTCTTAGAAGACAGACAAACAGGAGCTAAGGTATGTCTAAGACAGCCTACAGTCAACACCTTCTAGTGGGCACGGTCTGGAGAGGATGTCAGTGGCACTGCTGTAGGACTTGCCACCTTTGGGCACAGCCACGGGGAGTTCTAAAGCAGCTACAGCGCCTTAGGTAGAGGAACCCAGCCCTCCCTTTGTCTTTGTGTCACCCAGGCTATCCCGTGTCCTGGGAGATCCGGGTTCCTGGGTGCCAGGCGGCAGGACGGGAGCATCACGTCCCTACAGGGTCTCGCTGCCATCTTCACCAATGCAAGTGCTTTTGGACATAAGGCACTTGTCTTAGTATTAGGAAGTATGCAATAATTCAATTACATATTTTCTATCCTCAAGGATCCTGGTGGCATTGATTAGACATCACTTTAGTGGGTTTTTGAATTTCCAGGTCCTAGAGGACAACAGTGCTATGGGCAATTTTGTCAGGATCCCTGAAGTCGTCTCAATGCATCTCATTAAAAAATTAAGAGCAACAAGATTATGCTATTCCCATATCGCCACTTTAAAAAAATCAAATTTCATTGTTCCTTTTAAAATTCTTGCAATTATCAGAAGTGCTCACAGATTCATTTTTGATAAAATGAAAGAACTAAAGTGAACATAGCTTATCATATAGAATACGAAGAGAATGATTCAAAAGATATGAAAACCTTGTCGATTCTGCACCAATACCTTACTATGGAAAACACTGGCTTCTCACAATATGCAGAAGGTTGTTTTGCCTCTGTACAATGCAAAAATGAAGTCTACCGCTCCCCAAATCCTGATAACCCCAAATTAGATCTACACTAGAATTCTAAGATCCTATTAGTGTATAATGTATCAGAGTCATTTCCACTGTGGTGATATCACCATTGTTTTGTGATGATATACTGTACAAAATGCTATTATCAAGGAATTACATTCTGTGAACAATGAATTCAGTAGCAGTCTGTTAATGCATTACCATTGATTTATTGGACACATTTTCTCTTTGGGTCCTCAAAAGCCTTTGTAAATCCACTCTACAGCAGGGCAAGTAACAGCACAAACCCTCCAGAGCAGAGTGGGGTTCCTGTCCTGTCCTGCTCTCAGGGGCCAGAGACCAGGCTGTAGGATGGGGCACACTTATGAAAACAGCATCGGACTGTGGGAGGAGCCCTTCTCACTCAGAGCAAGAAGTTATTTCCACGGTTTTCACAACAAATCGCTGAGTGAGGACAGCCTGGGAACAGCTGCAAAAATACGGTTTCCTCCCTCAGCAGACAGAATCTGTGCATGTCCGCGGGAAAGAGAAGTAGGGCCGCAGATGTAGAAGAGAAACTTACGGTTACCGGGGGGGGGGGGGCGGGGGGATAAACTGGGAGATTGGAATGGACATATACACACTACTATACGTAAAATAGATCATCAGCAAGGACCTACTGTGTAGCACAGGGAACTCTACTCAGTACTCTGTAATGGCTTCTATGGGAAAAGAATCTAAAAGAGAGTGGCTACGTGGATATGCATAACTGATTCACTTTGCTGTACACCTGAAACTAACACAACATTGTAAATCAACTACATTCCAACAAAAAATTTTTTAAAAATGCATTTTTTAGTTGTTTAGGTTTCAAAACAGCTGTGAGAACAATGGTTTATTACTACCCCACGATGATATTTCATGCCAAGAAGATTTATTTCCAAGCATAACTCGGAGGGACAGGAGAGAAAAAGATGTTACAACTAATACGATGTATAAAGTGAAGAGAACACATCTGCTTAAAGAACCATCAGGACGAGGGAAATGACAACATGCTCTTTTGAATTTTTAAATAACAACATGCTTTTCTTGATTTGTTAAATAACCAAACAAATATATCTTATGAGCAAGAGCAACCTTGTCTCTGGGCATTTCTGAGGAATTAATGAGCAACTGACACACCCAAGGCAAAATTCTTCCAGCCTTTCAGAAATCCCCAGAAAAGGCCGTAGGCGGGCCTTGATCATGACTGCTTACTTAATGGTACTTCTCCTACTGGGGAAGACGTTTCTGGGTTTCTGGGGTTCACTAAGACCCAGCAGTCCCTCCCCTGCCCTTGCTGGGCACTCGGAAGACTGCACTTCCCAGCCTTCTCGTAACTAGTTGGGCCATGTGACAAGATGTGGTGAATACAATGGAACTAGAAGCGGCATCTTCATTTCAGGGCTGAATCAGTGAGAGGCCCCAGTGGGAGCGCCCATTCATTCCTGTGACCTGCAAAGGCCCGATGGGCTCGGGGCAGGGGAGCCACAGGATCAACACCGCCCAGCTCCCCGAGTCACCACGTGGACCCGCAGTGGACTCTGTGTGGGTGAGCGATAAACCAGTGTTGCTGTCAAGCCACTGAGACCACGGGGTTGTTTGTGACAGCCGTGGAACCTAGTCTACTCACTACTCGAAGTTTAAATTAAACACACGTCACTCCAACAGAAGTATTTCCCCAGCCTCATCCATTTCTCTTCAGAGTAGGCAAGTCCTTCACTGAAGCAAGTAGGCTCAGCATCTCAAGAGTCAACTTTTGGGTCAGAGTCAGGTGGAGAAGACCCCCAACCCAGATGGAGGAGGTACCAAGCCCATGAAGCCACTGTTGAGCTGAACTGCTAGTTAAATCCTTGGGTTGGCAGGAAGCAAGGGGAGTTTCCACAGAGAAAAGAACAGGAACGACCTGCAAGTGTCACCTAAAGCCAGTCACTTAGGCCACTAAGACTCAGTTTTATTACAGTAAGTCCCGTACATACGAACGAGCTCCGTTCCAAGAGCGCGTTTGTGAAGTCCAACACAGTGAGCCTAGGCACCCACATAAGAAAATCGGCTACGCAGTACTGCACTGTAAGAGGCCGACAATACTTCCCACACAAATCATACATAAAAAACATACACAAAAAGTAAACGTTTTTCATCTTACAGTACAGTACCTTACAGTACAGCAGCGCAGCACAACAGCTGGCACACAGGGGCTGGCATCGAGGGAACAGGCAAGAAGAGGTACTGACTGCAGTGGGGAGAGGAGGTGGGAGATGGCAGAGCTGAAGGGTCGTCAGCAGTAGGAGACGGAGGGCGAGCTGCAATGTCACTCACGCCTGCCGTGGATGGAATGCACGTGCGCACGTTTGAAAGTTCGCGACTTGAAGGACTGTGTGTAGGGGACTCACTATATCTGTTAAGTGAAAGTGACATGACGGCCTCATGCAGCTGATGCTGTGGACCCCTGCCTGCATCCATCCCCTCCGCCCCCCGCGGCAGTGCCCACTGGCAACCTCCCAAGGCCAGTGTCTGTATCCCTCCCTGACAGCTTTCTCTGGGGGCCGGAGCCTGCTCTGCCTTCACCCACAGTGGCCAGACATGCCAGAGAATTCGCTCCCCCCACGCACCACTGTCAAACCGACGATCATGAGCTGTATACACACCTCGGCCCCCTCCCCCTCCCCTGTACACGTTCTGCACTGACTCCAGAGTCCCCCAGAGGGATTAAGCTCTGCTCATCTACGGCACTACCGCTACCGTGCCTGATAATAAGCCTCCGCTGGGCCGCCTTCCCTTAGCTGTGTCACATGTCACCCCTGTCCTAGGACTGCCTCTTGGATAAACCACTTGCATTGAAATCAAAACTCAGAACTCAGCTTAGGGTAGAAGAGGGAGAATTCAAAATAAAACGACACACAAAACGCACGGTCCTGTGTCCTGTCTGCAGAAAGTGCTTACTAGATGCTAGCGTTTATCACTGTCATCGTTATTTACTATGAACTCTGGGAGGAAATAAGAGAGAGGAAAGGCTCCAATGAAACTGTACAACCAAAGAAGGCCGGCACTGTGGAATGATGGGGGAGGAAGTAGGCCAGCAGCATCCATCCTGTTTATTGGAAGACATGATAATACATATGCTACAGGCTTCACCAACGTAGGAGAGACAACAGGCACACAAACACGCCCCAGCTCCGCGGAGGGCTGGGCGCGGCTGCCAAAACGATGGCCAGGGTGCGAGGCACGTGCTGACTCGATATAAAAGTGACACATGCACAGAAAGCTTATGAATAAGAAACACCCAGCATGAAGGGGACAACCGTCAGAGGTCTGCACTGCATCCTCTACAGAATGCGAGGGCGTGCCATACTTCCAGCCCCACACCGGTGCTGTCGGCCCCAGTTAGCTGCACTGGGGGACCAGCCCGAAGGGCACCGGCCGGTTTGCATGTGTTAACTCAGGAAGCGGCCAGCCCTGAGGACCTGCCGCTCGTTTGCATCTCCAGCTCTCCCTGTGCCGCACACGCACTGCACTCCGGCCAGCTGCAGCCGTCTCACCTGCGGGCAGCTTCAGGCTCAGGCACGTCAGGTTCAGGTATACCTGACCCGCCCCTCCCACCACCCCCAGGGCCGCCCCTGGGGTTGCTGTCGGAGAAGCCTGGGGGAGCAGGAGGTCGAGGAGAGCACCTTCCTTCCCGCCCTTTCTGATTTTCCCACCTGCAGTGACAGGGGCCAATGGCAAGGAGAGGGGACAAGCTCTCACCTACCCAAACCCAGGCCTCGAGCCCAGGCCTGCTCATGAGTACGGAAGCCTCCACCCCATCTGTAATGACCTACCTGGGGTGGGGTCGCCTTTCCCTCTGCAAGTCTGAAGGAGCCGCAGCACAGGCTGCCCCACGTGCCCCGTACTTCCCCTGCCTCAGAGCTTCTCCCTCTGTCCCCCCACCAGCCTGTGAGCCTCCTGTGTCCCCAGCAGGGGCCTGGCACCCAATCGGTGCTCCCAAATGGCTCAATGAAAGGATGTTAAATAAATATAGTCAGGCAGGCACTGATGTTTCCTCATCTAAGAGACGGAGTTGGAGTTAGCCACTCCACTGCGCAGGGTTCTTGAGAGGAGTTAAAAAGAGGCCCAGGTCCCTAAGTCAGAGGCCAGCACACAGCAATGCCAGGGAACAGCAGCAACAGCAAAGCACTGGGGAATCCCCTTCAAACACACTGAACACCTTTTATGCGCATGGCACAGGGATTCAAATGCAGGAGGCCCTCAGGGAGCCTCCGCCTAGTGGGATATAAAAGACGCAAGGCCAACAAAAGCTGTCCACAAAGGAAGCCCTCAGAAGAAGACTGCGTGCCTTGGGAGGAGCCTTGCACACCTGGTTAAGAGGCTTGGACAGTATCCGGCAGTGTTATTTTTAAGGGTGGGGACTTGCACACCTGGTTAGGAGGCTTGGACAGTACCTGGAAATATTATTTTTAAGGGTGGGGACTTGATCGCATCTATTTTTAACGTAGGATTCTTGAGGCCACGTGGAGCTTGAGGAGAGGGAAGAGGCCGGGACAGTAGAAGCATGAGCAGCTCACATCCTGAGGAAGATTAGATTCAGGGCGTCTGGAGCAGAGAGGAGGGGCCAGGTTCTAGACCCAGCGCCTTGAATCACTGGGCAGAGTGACTACCACGGGGGCTGACAACGAGAATGGGGCCCGGGGAATAACTCTCGGGCGTCTGGCTCCGTCTTCGTGGTAAAGTCTACACTCCTCAGCAGGGAGATGAAAGGCCTTCGTACCCTGGGGTCCTCAAAGTCTTCCACTGGCCCCCAGGAGCCCTGGTTAGCCTTCAGGGTGAATTTCTGAAACTCACTTTTGCGATGAGACAGCCTCGGACAGCAGAGCTTCACACACCCTTCACACCACACCAGCCCCCCCCCCCACACCTGGACCAACCTGTGGGAGTCTACCCAAAGAACTTTGTCCTTTGCATACGCCCCTTCCTCAAGGCTCTCAGGAAGGAGACCGCCCTGTCCTTTATAAACTCCTTTGAGACAGAGCAAAGGACTATACAAAAAGGGCTGTGCATGCTCTTAAACTTGTAAGAAACATTTGTTTTCTTCCTACAAAAATCTTAGGAGGAACTTCAACGTAGAAAACAGAGGAACAGGGGGCCACGCTGGACGAAGTGTGTGTGCTGGACATGCCTGAAGCCCTGCCCGATGCCGCCCGGGAAATCTGCTTTATGCCTGGGGGCCTCTTGGCGCCTTCCCAGGACCCCTGGGCTCTGCAGCACCCCGCAGAAAAGCCCCTGGGCTCCATCAGTCACGCCACTAGCTCACATGAGGGCCACATCTGTGTGGCTCCTCCAGGCAGCACTTGCACTGACCTATGGGAATGGGGCAAAAGCTGCATTACCGAAATTGCACTTGAAGAGAACAAAAGCCGGAACCATCTCTTGGGAATGCGTGACTAAATTGTTTTCTGCATCAGTACAGTACGGTAACTCAGAGGACGCAGAGGAAGTCTAAATCATAGAATATTTTCTTTTGAATTAGTTTCATTCATTTTAACGGCTCAAATGAATTGCTAACGAAGTGGTTCCAGAAAGAGGCCCTGCTGAGGCCACTTGAATAAAGAGGAAGTTCAGCAGTAGGAGTGACATCAGTGGCGCCTAAGCCCTTAAGAAGAGTCTGTTCCGGTAAGCAGGCAACAGGTGCCCCTGCAACGCTATTTACAGTCCAAACTGGCTCTCTGTCTCACAGATGGGGCAAGGGCAAGGGTCACCCCAGGCCAGGCCAGGTGACCATAAACCCCAAACGTGAGGCTTACGGAGTCTGAGCACAAATTCCAGGAGGACAGAATCAGGGTTTGGGGTCAGATTACGAAGGAGAGAAGAAAGACGAGAGCCCTGACAGGACGGTGTTTCTTGGTCAACGCTGGCCGGTCAACCTGCCTGCACCACCCCAGGAAGGGTCTTCTGCTGCCCCCTGTGCCGCCTGGGTCCGCGGCCCACCCCTAACGTGGAGGGAAACTGCACAGCGACCTCTCAGGAGAAGGTGAAGCTAACGTTTGTAGAGACACGTTGAAAAGCCGTGTGGATTAACCACGCTGGTGGTGGATCCCTTCAGAACGTCCCCGAGCCGCGCTGGGATCCTGGCGTCTGCAGCCAAGGTGCCGCTCTCTTTTATTCTCGAGGGTGGATGCAGCCAGTTCCTCATGTCCTTCCGATCCCCTCCCAGTCTGCGCTCGGCCTCCCTCCGCCTTTTCTCAGCAGGATAAATGACCCGCCCTGCGGCCCGAGCTGGCCTTGGCGCTGGCCTTGCGCTCAGCGGCCTGCGGTGTGACTTCCTGTCGAGGCCCTGTCAGCTCCCTTTGGGCCGCCTCGACCGAGGGGCCGGGTTTTGGGGAAAACCAAATAAGAGGGGGCGTGGGTGAAGTAGCAGCAGGCAGCCGTCTGGGAATTTAGCTCGGGTGCTTCTGAGCTGGAAGGATTTCTGATTTTCACCTGTCTGCATGTTCTTAAAAAGAACAACAGGGCATTGTTTTAAGACGTCACCACACATCTGTGCGTTGCTGCACTTGTATTTTGCTCTTGGCAGCCCCCCGGGGAGGTGGCAGAGCGCACGCAGGGCCGGGTCCCTGCTGCCCTGCGCCTGCCGCCAGCCGGCAGTGCGGCCCGACTGCGCATCACCCGGTCAGGCCCTCTTCGCCTAGCAGCCGGTGCCACTCACCCCCCAGTTCTTCACTCGCCCGCTGCTGCGTGTGGCTGGGCTGCAGCCCTGACCAGCTATTAGGCATTCATTTCTAATAGGGCTAACACTTAACAATTATTTTTGCCAGAAATGAAGGCCCACCTCACCATCCTGGGGTCTCAGAACACACCCTTCTCTCTGCGAAGCACGGCAAGAATTACGTTCATTAAAATCTTTTCATAATGACATCCTTGCTACCAGAGGGCACGGAGGTGATTGACCTTGGCATCTGGGATTAAGGCGGCGTTATTTTTCTTGATTACCAGCAGCAGAATAGAAGGGAAATTATAAAGCCATTGAGAGGATTAATACAGCCTCGATCTCTCTCTCTCTCCTGGCTCTTTATCTCAAGTGATTAAAATTCTGCAGGAAAAAAAAAAAACGGTCATGTGGCATACGCCGGCTGCCACAGACAGATACAGTATCAGCTCCCTGCATCAGCTCTCGGTGACAGCCGCGCAAAGGTTAATTATGCATGCTGTATATAGTTTTAATCACTTTAATCAGAGCACTGTTCCGCTACAGACCAGGCTGTAACTTTTCTACAGGCAGGGGAAGCAGCGCAGGCAAGGCGGTGTTCGTGCAGGAAAGAAGAGAAGAAAAAGGGTACATTCACCACAAAAAAGAAACATGATGCAAAAGCTACTGACTGAACAACAAGATTAAGGCGGGTGTCCATCCTTAACAGGCAGGGGAGGGTGAAGGGAGGCTGGAGGGGCTGGGAGGTGAGGCCGACTTCGAATCTTCTCCGCTCCAGTCGTGAGGCACAGCCTGGCACCTGGTCCAGGAGGCAGGCTACGGCCTCTGCACCCATCGAGCACTGCGGCTGCAGGCAAACGGCTGAGCTCCCAGGCCTGTGTTGCTGGCTGCTGCACCATATAATCTCACAGGCACTTCTAATTCCCTGCCACGTTCCCTGATGCAAAGTGCACAATTCCTTATTGTACCTCCACCTTTAACCAAATAATAACTTCTGCTAAACGGTTCATATCTGGTTTCTGGCCAGCATGTACAGCAACGTACCTTCAATTACATGCTTTTGCATACTGCCGTGTTTTGCCCTTACAATTTCGTGGTCTGGTTTCACTGTCAAAGAGTAAGAATATTGAGAGCTTTTTCAGTGCTGTGGATAATCTAAAAACCAGGCAAGTTACTACACACAGAATACTGAGAATTAATCGCCCCCAGAGAAGCATAGAGGAGGGGAGACCAATTGGGTACATCCTCTCAAAGAGAAATTATTGACTGTCTGATGTAAAGGTCACAGTTTAAGGAATACGCAGGACAATTATACATTTTTCATTATGGTCACCCGTATTAGAAAATGTTAATAGAAGTTTTTTTTGTTCTTGACCTGGGTGGTGATTACACAGGTGTGTCTACTCTGTAACAATTCATTCAGCTGAGATTTTTATACTTTTCTGTATGCATGTTATACTCTTCTATTAAAACAACTTAAATGTCACAGGGCAGCCCTGAGGTTAAGAGAAAAATAATATTTCATCTAGGAGTAGAAATGATGACTATTCCAAGATGAGGAGGCAGGTGACAGGAAGTGACAAGGAGGATTTAGGACACTGTCCAACCCTCTGACTTCAGATCTCACTTTGCTCATCTCTAAAGAGAGATGCTTCTCCAGGACGGAATTTAAGACCCCACTATGATTCCGACGAGCACAGTTTTAATAGTCACAACGACCAAAGGATTCGGTTTGCAGTTAAAAGCTTTTATTTTTTAGATAAGTGAATTTTTAAAAACTTTAATATGAAAAAAATTTTTTTAAATATGCTATTTGATTTTAGGGAGAAAATGTGAAGAAAATGCTCTCACTTATCGAAGAATATAGAAATATTTTATTTTATTCTAAAACTCTCAAATGTGGAGATCTGAATGCTACATATGTTTAATGGGAGTGTAACTTACAACAGCCTTTCCAAGTGAACTTGATAATATGTCACATTTAAAATATGCTTTCCTTCTGTCCGGCAAATCCACTTCTAAAACTGTTTTCTAAGAAAATAACCATATATGTATGAAAAGACATACGGATAAGGGAGATCACTGCAGTTCACCAGAAGTAAGCTAAATGTCCACTGATGGACATTATTCCAAATTTATTTAATTTGGAAAATCCATATAATGACATTCTATGATGATGTTATATACTGACGTGGAAACATGTCTATGATATGGCATTAAGTGAAAAGGAGACTAGAAAACATTGTATTTCATATAATACCATCCCTGTACCTATTTGCATATTTTCAAAAAACATCTGGAAGGCTATACCTCCAAAGTTGACAGTGGCTGATTCTCTATGATAGCATACAGGTGATTTCACATTTCTTTTTCTTACTTTTTCTGTATTCTCTCACTTTTTCATACTTTTATAGCCATAATTAAAACGGGAAAATCACCTAAAGATTCCTAACTGGAAAACAGAGAGAAGTCTCCATCAGATATAATTCACATCTCTAATGGATTAACCAGCCCCCAAATGCCACGGACGCAGGGCAGGCACACAGGGGTCGGAGGTAGCTGAGGAGCATTTGCTCTTTACCTCTTTGGATATCTGACATCTAACAACGCCATAACAGCTACCTTCTGCTGAGGGCCTACTGTGTGCAGGGAGCCACTGTCCCTCGGTTAATCCTCATAACAGCTCTGCCAGACAGAGATTATTGTCCCCACATCTGGAAGAAACCAAGGCTCAGAGAGGCTGAGTGCAGGGACAGTAGAGAAGGGATGATGCCCAGTGGCTTGAGGCCACAACAGCCTAAGGGTTAGGGGCTCTCTGATAGGTCAGGTGACCATTCTGATTAGTCAGAGTTCATTCTGATTGGTTAGGATCTGTTCCTGGCTGGAATTGGAATCTAGTTCTCTCTAATTCTGAAGCTGGATCTTTTAACTGTGCCGTTTCATCTAGGAACATGCTACCTCTCAATCTAAGAATTAAAATTTACACATAAGACCAATGGGAGGACAGAGAGAGAGGTTATTTACCTTATCCAACAAGTCTTTGTGTTACAGAAAGAACAATGTATAATTTATTTTTACCAATCCCTGTTAATATTAAGATATATTTCAACCCCCCAAAATTGTTTTGGGGACACAGAGTAAAGTATTAAAATGCTAAGGTTTGCTGAATGCAGCTCAGTATCTATATCCCACCTTAGCTACTTCACATGGAAGCATGGTCACTTATCTTGATTAGAAGCGCCACCATGTCAAGAGAAAGGAAGTATCCATGTCCCTTTAAAAAAACCTTTCCTTTGGCCCCTGCAGATCCACTACAGCACAGTATTTTGAGTTTTGAAATCCGAAATGTAATCTTTAGTATCTTAAAGTTGAAGTACCTTAGGATGCTACGAGTCATCTATTTCACAAATTGTAAAAATAACATCCAGAGGAAAGGTAATGTCCTGCAACCAGTTACTAAAAGCATCCATTCTCTTAAATAGAATAAGTGATGATAAGAGGATGATAATATTGGATTCTTCCTGTCTTAGTTCTATTGAGGCCCCAAGAAATTGAAGTAATGATTCCTTCCGTATCCCACAGTGTGAGATCTCAAAACCAGACCTGCAACATTGGATGTAAAAAATCTGTTCTGTACCTTTCAGCTGCAGAAACCTGTTCTGCAAATTTGCAACCTAAAGGAGACTGGGGAAAGTAGCACCAAAAAAGCTGGAGATTAGAAAAACATTTTGGAGAAAGTTACCAGAATGCCGGGAATCTAACCTTTATCCCAGTTCACCTCAAGTCAAGCGACTGGGGCTGCAGCAGACCCCCGGCAGAGTTTGGTCATGCGTCCCTGGCAATTTGAGGGTAAAGTACAAGCTGGTGTCCAGCTCACATCAGACCAGGCAAAAGGACTGGAGAAAGTGCCTACAGTGCGAGAGCTGCCCCGGGAATGTAACTACCCTCCCACGCCTGGCAGTGTGGAAGTTTCCCATGGATCGTGTATGAGCCAGTGTGGCAGCGTCTTGGACCTTGCCCAAGAGAACTGCCTGGAAAGTGAAAGAAGGTAGCAGCAGGTACCTAGGGGCTAAGGAAGGGAACACAAGGACCTGCAGGCTGGAGGAGGTGCATTCTTCCATATTAAAGGATCTATAGCTGAAGATTCCCAACATGAATTGGTCTCAGGATTCACAAGGGCTCTCACGGGAGAACTTCGCTTTTTTAAACACCTATGCACGTTCAAGAAAGTACTAGTCAAATAAGAACTTTCCTGCACCCTCTTTATATCCCTTCCCCAACCCAACCTCTAGTCAATCTTTCCTTCCTCTGTCCGCAAGTCCACAGACGGGGAGGGTTGAGCTAGCTGGGAGACAGACAGAGGAGAAACAGAAGTGGGGAAGCCAGCCACGAACCCCTTTCCCACGGCAGGCTGCCTGTTCCACACAAGCCTGAAAAGAGCAGGGGGAACGAAGAGCTTCCAGAGCGTTTCCTGTGTGTTCTGTCAGTGTAATTTCTGAACTGGAGATTATCTGCGGTATTAAAGGGAGGGAAGGAGTATTTATTTTTCTGAGAGTGACTTGGAAGGTAAATGGTAGAAACTGGATATCGTACAACTCTGGTGTTAGCTCCTACACGTAAAGAGCGCCACCTCCACGATTAGAACAAGAAAAATGCTGGACAAAGCGCAAACTAATGACTTTTCTTGAAACTGCCAGAGAGCTGAAGCTGCAGGGCCCTGTGAACCTGGGGCTCAGGGTTGTGGCCCTAACAGGTGTCCCTGTTCCTCCCCTATGTGCCATGCTGGCCTGGCATGTGTTTCTGTCTCTCCCCCAGAGGCAGAGCCCCTGACCCGACTAGGTTCAACAGTGTTCTCCTGCTACAGTTTCGTTGCTCTTTCACATGAATAGTAAGGCTTTTGTTTTTTAGGGGGATTAGAGGAGATGGGTATGGGAAGCATTGACGGTGACTGCCATTTGCCTCTTCCGGCTGCTGTAGGTTTCCACCAGTGCCTAAAGGCTGTGGTTGTGCCGTCCTTCCCCCTGCAGGTGAGGGGTTTTGTTCTTGCGGGAATAGAAGAGATGGGTCTGGGCAGAGTTTCAGCAGCGCCTGCTATTCTTCTCCTCCCGCCAGCCCCAGGAGGGGAGCTTTCTTAAGACTCCCGTCGACCTTCCCTGTGAGCGCCCTGCAGGGCTCTGGAGGAAACTCTGCGCTAGGCTGTGAGCGCCTGCACGCCTGTGGCCCTTAGGGCTGCACAGTCGCACCAGGCCACACTTGACCGTAAACAATTTATCACAACTTGCAGCTGAATCTTCCTGTGGGCTTCAGTCCTGTCCAGTGGCGTCTGTCCCAGGTAAGCACTGCAATGCTCGGGTACTGTTTCTCCCTGGAGGTGCCTGTCTCTTTCTAGATTTGGAGTTAGTTGTTTGCCCTGCAGCTTCAGTTCTCTGGAACTTGAATACACACAAAGAAACAAAGAGCATCAGCAAAGAAATAAATGAAGGTCAATTAAAATACTTTTCTTTCTTTAAAATTAATTAATTAAATATTTTTGGCTGTGTTGGGTCTCATTGCTGCATGTGGGCTTTCTCTAGTTGCGGCGAGCGGGGGCTACTCTTTGTTGCGGTGCGCGGGCTTCTCATTGCGGTGGCTTCTCTTGTTGTGGAGCACGGGCTCTAGGCGTGCGGGCTTCAGTAGTTGTGGCTCACAGGCTCAGTAGTTGTGACTTGCCGGCTCTAGAGCACAGGCTCAGTAGCTGTGGTTCACGGGCTCCAGAGCGCAGGCTCAGTAGCTGTGGCTCACGGGCTTAGTTGCTCCGCGGTATGTGGGATCTTCCTGGACCAGGGCTTGAACCTGTGTCCCCTGAATTGGCAGGCGGATTCTTAACCACTGCGCCACCAGGGAAGTCCTAAAATACTTTTCTTATTTTTAAATTATGTAAAAGACTACTGACTGTTTAAAGCTGTAATGGTAAGAATGTATTGTGTGTTGTAGCATATTTAAAAGTAATATTATGATGATAACAGTAAAAGAGATGAGAGAGAAGAATTGGAAATATACTGTCAAAAGATCTTTATACTATACATGAAACAGTATAACACTGTTTGAAGGTAGATTCAAATTATTTTCAAATGTATATTATAAACTCCATAGCAGTCACGATAAGAGTTTTCAGAAAAGAGGTACAGAGTCAATGAAACCAAAAGTTGTTTTTTTAAAAAAATATATAAAAAAAGTAATAAACGTCTAGGCAGGATGATTGAGAAAAGAGAGAAGACACAAATTACAAATACTGAAAAGAGAGAGGGAACGTTACTACTGATACCATATATACTAAAAAGATAATAAAGAAATGCCACAAACAATTCTACACCAATAAATTTGATAACTCAGATGACAAGGACTAACTCCTTGAAAGAAACAAGTTACCAAAGCTCACTCAAGAAGAAAAACATAACCTGAATAGTCATATATCTATTTTTTTAATGCTTATCATATTAATTTCATTTAAAACTTAAAACAAAGCGTACTTCAAAACACGGCACGGCATATTATCACAAATAAAGGTGGACATTTTATGATGACAAAAGTATTAATTCATCAAAAAAGTCATATATGTATTAACAAAATCATATTTGTAGTTGAAACATTTAAAAATAAAATGAAAGAAAATTCCAGTCCCAGATAGTACCAGTGGTGAAATCTTCCAAACGCACCAACTCTACAAAAAACAGAAGGGAAGGGAATACTTCTCAACTCATTGTATGAGGCCAGCATTACCCCAATACCAAAGCTAGATAAACACATTACAAGCAAAGAAAACTACAGATGAATACCCTTCATGAATATACATGTATATATTCTCAACAAAATATTTAAAACTTGAATACAGGAATATAAAAAGTGTACGAAAGAAACATACATCATTACCAAGTGGAGTTTATCCCAGGATTGGAAGGTGGGTTCAATGTTGAAGAAAAACAGTCAATGTAATTCATCTTAACAGATTAGATAAGAAAAACCATATGAACATCTCAATAGATGCAGAAAAAAAGAATTTAATAAAATTCAACGTTCATTCATGATAAAACTCTCAAAAAATGGTAAAAAAAAAAAAAAAGGAAAGTTTCTTAACCAAACATAGGATATCCACAAAAAACCTACAGCTAACATCGTACTTAACAGAGAAAGACTGAGGACATTTACGGTCAGGAATAAGGAAGGGATGTCTTCTCCACCACTCCTATTCAACAGCCCATTCAATCCTAACCTATACAGGAAGGCAAGAAAAGGACATAATACAGATTGAAGAGAAGGAGAGAAAACTGTCTCTATTTACAAATGAGATGACCTGTCTATGTGGAAACTCTTAAAGAATTTATGAAAAAGCTCCTAGAATAAGTGAGTTTCACAAGATGACAAGGTACCAGATCAATTTGTGAAAGTCAATTGTATACCTGTATATCAGCAATAAACAACAGGAATTTGTGGGGAAAAAAGAACGCACCACTTACCCTAGTACCAAAAACGAACAGAAAAGAAAAGAAATACATAGGTATAAATCTAACAAAACTTGTGCAGGATCTGTATGCTAAAAGCTATAAAACACTGATGAAGGAACTCAAAGAACACCTAGATAAATGGAGAGGTATACCATATTCATGGAAGATCAACGTGGTGAAGATGTCAAAGTCTCTCAAGTTTCACCTATAGATTCAATTCAATACCAAATAATCTCTTCAAAATACCTGACCCTTCCAAAATGTCAAGGTCATGAAAAACAAGGAAAGAATGAGAAACTTTTACAGATTGGAGAATAAGGAGACATAACAACTAAATGCAACAGGACAGCCTGGAGTGGATACTGCAGCAGAAAAAGGACCTAAGTGGGAAAACAGGTGAAATCTGAATAAACTCTGTAGGTTAGTTAATGGTACTGTACTAATGTTAATTTCTTAGTCTTGATAAATGTATTATGGTTACAAAAAATGTTAATGTTATGGGAAACTAGATGAAATGTACACAAAACTTTCTGTACTATGTAATTCTTCTATAAATCTAATATTATTTAAAATTAAAAGTTTAGTTTCTTTTAAAAAAAGGTAATAGCACCTGCTGGAGATTTCTCCCAAGGGGTCAGGGAAAGACTGGTCTAAGGAGAATGTCTTGAAATGACAGTGAGAGACAAGAATTAAAGATATTTATTTAAAAGCTATTGCATCCTTCTATGTCCAACTTGTCCAGTGTAACAGTTACGCCCTCACTGAGCACTTATTTTATTCCTGATAGCTGTCAACTTCCCCCAGAGATTGGCACATAAGGTCAGCTGCCTTAGCTTAAACGGGGCAAAGAGCTGTAAAAATGAGAGGTGGCAATCAATTGATATATTAGAATACATTTATAGAATAAGAGAGTTAAGTTTAACATATCAAAAACTCATAGAAACTCTGGCCTCTAGATTGTAATATCTTTATGGAATCTTCAAAGCAAAGCATTATACAGCTTTACATAAACTTTTCTGAGTGCTGACAAAGGCTCTGTATTAAAGAATAATGCATTTTTAAATGCCCTCTATTATTTTGATCATTTTTACTTCTAATGACACAACGACAGTATGTACTCCATTTACACTGAACCTTTCACGTTACACTCAGATGGATGATCCGGAATAAATCCGTGAGACACTTAAGTTGTAATACTCAGGGAATGATAAATATCCGATGGCATTTCTTTCAAATAAAATTATTTAAACAGCATTTTCTTCTTCTACCCTGTGGGACCAAAGGAATCCACGTATGATTTGTTAAAGGTTGCATGCGATGAGCTATGTTAGCTTCTGGTCTGAACTGTCCATGTGAGCCCTCCTCCCTTCTGCTGGGCAGCATGGCACTCCCAGGTCCAGGTGACTGCCCGAGACAGCCCATGTCCTTCTCCTGGTGAGGTCTCAAAATCTTCAATTTCAAAGAGTCAAAAGCAGCGCGCCTACATCTTCTCATTGGCAAGGAAAACGCACCTGGCCTGTGGAGCGCGGAGCATGCATGAGAAGTTGGAGGAGTTCTCCAGGAGAGGAGGTGGGGCTTTGAAAAGCTCAGAGCCGACGCTGACTTCCTGCCGCCCCACTTCCCTCTGGGCTTTGCTCCCCCGGTGGAAATCTTAGACAAATGAAAAACACAGCTGTGCCAAAATGCACACCGTGTTAGTTCCCATTTATGTTTTTTAAAGAAATCTTCAACTGAAAATGCTCTGCAGCCGATCAGAATCCCCTACAAGAACCACCAGAGTTAGCTTTGCTTTTCCCCAACGAGAAATGTCAATCACCCTCATACTTCCCTTCTGTATTACTGCCTTTCGACAATGTAATACAGTAATTTACATTTTCTTGAACAGAGCAATGATCCTGCACACATCATTTATCCATCTCAGGATACTAGGCAACAAAAGCAAGCAATGCAGACGTTTCTCACTCTGAAGGCTAAAAGGATACCTTTTTTATAAACAGTAGCTCTTGAACATACATAACAGAAATGTTTGCAATTTAAATTCTGTTATGGAGAAAAAGGTATATGCTATACTACGTGTAACTTACGTGCCCTTAGAGGTGCCCTTAGTTTCTGAAGCAACAGAATAAACAAGAGTATAGATTTATATTCGTGCTAATTCTAAAATTAGAATGAAAGTCTAGGCTGTTTACCATGGTAGAATGCAGTATTAAAATACTGGTACATTTTTGTGGAAGGAAAATATAGAGGAAAGAACAGGGTTTGACCAGAGTAGCAGAGCATATGACATTACCTGGTTGTGAAGACTTCCACATATTTTATTTCATGTAATAGTAATGCAAATTGTGTTTTCCACAAAAAGAGCAAATTTATTAACCAGATGCCACCCAGTCTGTAAAGCCAACTTTGATAAGGTGGCTCTCTTTTCCTATTTCTTTATTAACAAAGTCTAGTTCCCCTGTACAGACAGTTTTAATCTCATTATATCAAAGGCCTTCTTGATGGTATTTAATAACCGCAGCACTTCCCTGAGACAAACCTCCTTGCTCAGATGAGTCCAGTCACCGAAATAAACCAAGCAGTGTGTTTTTGTCAGAATCAATGATTGGTGACAGGTTTGTTTATTGTTCATTCATAAACAACAAACGATAACATTCCTAGTGGGTAATGGTCAGGTTACTTGATTATATTTCCTTCCGATTTATGAGGCTGACCTGTGACTTATCAGTTTGGGCATTTCTTCTAAACTTCACACACCACAGAGTTGCAATCCTTCGTCACGGAAGCTAAACATGCCAGAATTAACATTCTGCTAAACATTCAAACCAAAATGACTCTCGAGTTATGAAATAGGGTTTTTATGAGACATTTTATGTAATCTGTGAACTCCGATCATCTCTAGGAAGATATAAAGGATAAGTAATGGTCTGCCAGAAAGCATTTATCTCTTCCATGAAAGAAAAACAAACACAAAAGAGAACACACAGTGCAGTGGAAAACCATGAACAGCCAACAGATGACAGCTAGAAATAAAACACGCTGTTATTTCCGAAGAAAATGCTGATTATAAAGACCCCACTATCTCAAAGGTGGAAAATAACCTAGAGACCCAAAAGTGTATTTTAAGGGTTTTCTTTAACATGTTTTAATCAAAAGGACCCACGTTTTCATATATCTTCACACCAAAAAAATCAAAGTCTAATTTCTTAACGTGATTGGGGAAAATATGCTTTCAATTAAGAGTTCCTTTTTTTTTTCTCTCCTGTGTTAAAGGCCCCTCTTTTTCCTTCAGCCAGTTTGAGCTCATCTCCTCAGACTGATCGGCCAAGACCAATTCTTATTTCATCTTAATCCAACACAATAAAATCACCAAACAAGCTTTTTCCGTGTTTGGTTGAAACTTAATTTCCCTTAGTTCTCAGGTCATCACTTGGAGAAGTAGGACATTTCCATCAGTGCCAGGGATGAAAACCCACTTACAACAGCCAGCTCTACAATCTCCACTGTTCCTTGTTAATTCGCCACGAGGGCAGAGGAAAGGGGATGGCTGCGTCCTCCAGCCTGAACCCTTCAGGGAACCCACAGCCTCGCCACCACACTGGCCACTGAGCTGAGTGCTGTGGGCTCAAGGCCGTTCACTCTCTTGGTAACCCAGCTCCCGTGACCAATGGGGTCCAATCCCAACTCTTCAGCTGGGAAACTGAGTCCTTCACGGTGGGTCCTGACTCTTTCTCTCACACTGTTTCTCCATCGTCACCGCCCTTAAAACGCATCACGTGCTTCCCACGCAGGGGCCGGTATGCTTCCTCCCTCTAACCAGCTTGGTTTCTGCATGCCCCCAGTCTCTCTCCTGCACTAACCTGTGGTCCATGGATTCTGGGGGGGAGGTGTGGGGCATCATAAGCTCCCTGGGATCGTGTGAACTGTTGTGTGAGTGTGCGCGTTGTTTCGGAGAGCTGGTCTGCGGCGTTCACCATCTCACGCTACACTCCCCCTTGATAGTGACGCTCCAGTTACTCTGGCCTCCTTCTCCTAAACCTAACAAATCCCTTCCTTCCTAAACCTTTTGTGCTTGTTCTGTGCCCCTTTCATCATTCAAAGCACACATCAGCCGCTGGAAGGGCTGCAGAGAGGCACCTGTTTGCTGTCTGTCTTCCTCTCGGAATGGGGCTCATCAGAGCAGGGTCACAACTGAACTCCCAGAGCCTGGAACAGGTCTAGGCAGAGAGAGAGAGAGAGAGAGAGAGAGAGAGAGAGAGAGAGATAGAGACAGAGACAGAGACAGAGAGAGAGAGAGAGAGAGAGAGAGAGAGAGGGAGGCCCAATCGATATTTGCTGAATTAATGCATATGTGAATGAATCAGCCTTTCGAAGTGGTTTGAGACCTAACAGAGCTTCAGATGTGGCTGAACTAGATGAGGGCAATCAGCTTCCCAATACTCAAAAGGGCTCTGCCTCATTCACTGTAAACCATCTGACTCAACTAATACAGTATAACCATGATGTTCTGTTCCCTTTGCCTTCCGCTCTGTTACCGTGGTCCCCTTTCCCTTCAGGCAGGGATCAAATCTCCTTTCAGGTGTATGTAGTGCCGTGTTTGCAGCTCTTCTCTCTGTTTTTCCAAATGCATATTTAAAGCTTGCTGACTTATGACTGCAAAGGCTTCCTTTCTGTGTGAACCTCAAAATACTTTCTGGAAAGACATTAGTGGTAGGGATCTTGGGTTGTATGTGGGTTACACAGAAGAAAACCCATAAAACTGATGTGTTGAGAACTGAGGTGACTAGTCACCTGGCTTCTAGCTGGGGGCTGTCCCATCATTTCTTCATGCAGACAGAATTTTGGTAAAAGGCACATCACATGTAAGAAAAATTTCTGAGCCTGTGGTCATACTACTACCACCTTCCGACATCCCTTCAAAGGGAGAAGGGTGCACTGCCCTACCCCATTCTCTCTCTTTGTCAGACTCACTCCCTTAAGGCTAATTCCAGCCTCCCTTTGTCAGGAGGCTCTGTCCACCCAAACCCCACTTTCACCCCCCCTTTTTCCTCCCCTCTCTCTCTGCCCGCTTCACAGTGGCTCCAACATGGCTCCTGTAAATCTCATCTCCATGGACATACTTCACTCCCCAAGACCAGCGGCCAGGGTATGTTCTTTCTATTCCTGTCTGATGTCTAGGGGAAGGGGTTTGAATGATGGAAAGCTGAATAAATGTCTGGAAACGCTAGCAACCCCAGCAGCAGGAGAGGAAGTTCAAGTAGGAGCCAAGGAGACGGCTAAACCTGGAGGGTTCCTTCTGGGGAGGATGCTCTGGCTCACTTCCGCTTCCTTGTTTGTAGAGAGACATCCATCCTCATCTCTTCCTCTGTCTCTTTCTGCCCTGTCATTCTCTCCCTCACTGGGGAGACGTGTGACTTCGCTAATTAGTGGATTGGGGAAAAATACATAGACAGGGTGTGCTCAGCTCAGCACCCCCTCTTCCTCTTTCCTGGGCAGGCTACCCAGCCCACAGAGCTGCGCCTGCCCCGCTCCTTCCTGCTCCTCCTGGAGCTTCACGCGTGCTGCCCAGGGCCGCCCAGGACTGAGTGGCTAAATTCCACTCTGGTTTTGGTGTTAGCAAGCCCACCTTCCTGCAGATCCCAGCCACACCTCCAAACTCTGCTTTATTAGTCATAAAGATACGACTTTCACCTCCTGTCTGCCTTCCCCTTTTGTCTGACTCCATAGGCTGAGAACTCAGGCAGGAAAGGGGGTTATTGTTTATTGGGTTCCTCAAACCGTAACAGATGTTAGCGTATATTTACTCTCTCTCTCTCCCCAAATGCTTCTTAAATGACAGTAAAAGATTTTTTAAAAATTATTGCTCTCTAAGTACAAGGCAAACGGAAGAGCAGATACAACAAATTCTTAGAAGAAAGGAATTGATAGCGAGTTACAACTTAAGTGCCTGTTTCTTAAAAATATACCTTTAAAAAGTGAATACTGTAGAACCCAGAAAAAGAGGTAGGCCCTGGAGGCTGCAGGTATCACAGGAAGTTCGGTTGAGTTTAAGGGTGCAAATGGAGAATGTTGCCTATCTCTATACAGAGCTATTGGAACCCCTCCCCAAATTTCACCTAAAAAGAGTATCATTTTTGTGTGTGAAAATTTTAGAAGTAAGCCCATTCCAGACACAGTTGTACTAAAAATGGGACAGCCAACTGCTTCACACCCATTAGAATGTCTACTGGGATAAAAAACAAAACAGAAAATAAGTGTTGGCAAGGATGTGGAGAAACTGGATCCTTCGGGCCTTGCTGTTGGGAATGTGATATGGTGCAGCCACTGTGGAGGACAAGACGGCATTCCTCGAAAAGTTAAACATAGAATTCTCATATGATTCAGAAATTCCATTCCTTGGTATGTGACCAAAAGAACTGAAAGCAGAGACTTGAGCAGATATTTGCACATCCATGTTGATACAGCATTATTCACAGTAGCCAAAAGGTGAAAACAGTCCGAGTGTCCATTGACGGATGAATGGATAACAAAATGTGGTCCATCCACACACTGGAATATTAATCAGCCTTGAAAAGGAAGGAAATTCTGACACCTGCTGCAACATGGACGAAGCTTGGAAACATTATGCTGAGCAAAAGAAGTCTAACACAAAAGGACAAACATGGTATAATTCCATGTAGAAGAGGTGCCTGAAGTAACCCTATTCACAGAGACAGAAAGTGGAATAGAAGCTATGGGTGGAGGCAATAACAGGGGCGAGTGTGTAATGGGTACAAAGTTTCAGTCTGGGAAGATGGGAAAGCTCTGGAAATGGATAGTGGTGGTGTTTGCACAACAATGCGAATATACCCAACGCCACTAACTGCACACTGAAAACCCAGTAAAATGGTAAACTTGAGGCTATGCATACTTTATCCCAATTTTTAACAAAAGGGCCTGCTGGCCATGGGGTGCCGAAAGGGGCACTAAGACATCGATGGAAATGTTGAGAAAAGTTTCTACCAGAACTTCTCTCAGAGGAAGTTGTCTGCTAAGTGCACTGATGTGAGAGGCAAGGCGCCCTGCAGACGAGCAGGAGTGACACTATCTACTCCCTGCATTCCTCCTAAGGTGTCTGGGCCACACTGCCAAGGGGAACATTCCAGTTTGAGACAGAGGTGAGTGGTTGAGAATGACAACGAACTGGCTGGGTGTTCTCACCAGCACTTCCCTGCCCCACCCCCAAGGAGCTCTGGAACACGGAGCTAAGAGCAGACGCCCCAAAGGAGCCACCAGTATCCCAGATCCTAGTTTTGTCAGAAAAAGGATGACATTTCTGGTAAATACGAGGAAGAGACTAAATGAAAGTCACCGATTATCCAAGCTTTACCTAACAAATAATTCAGGGGACCACATTTTCCTAATCGAGAATTAGAAAGTATCTGAGAAAGGAATCTCTCATTCGTAAATATGGGGGAAAGAAGCCTGATAAGGTCACAAAAGTTACCTTTCGTTATATATTTAACACACACCCTTTACGGAAAAGAACTGTCAAAAATTATTCTACTCTAAAAAGACACGGCCGCTATGTCAGAGCGACGCAGGCTGAGACTGCACTCCCCGGCGAACGCTGTCTCAATCAGGGGTTCTCGATCTCGGCTGCAGACTGGAATTGCCTGGGGAGCTTCAAAAAGTGCCTATGCCTAGCGTCCTCCCCTCACACTCTGATGGAATAGGTCTGGGTGGGTTCTGGGACTTTCCAAAGCTCCCCATGTGGTTCTAATATGCAGACGACAGCTGAGCGCTTGTCTAAATAAAGGAAACCAATTTCCTAATCATTGCATAAGCAGATAGATCTGCAGATGTAGTCATTCAAATGAGATGTCTGTGCAGGAAACTCGCCCCACCATTGGCAAGGAGTTTTTGGAAACTTGCTCTCAAAAACGTTTATACAAAGCAATACCCAGGAGCCTTTGTTTTGTGCTGAGAGCTTGAGTGTCCTGGATAGCAAGTCAATCCTCACTCCCAGTAGGTCTGCATAAAGGAGAGGCTCCTCCACAGCGAGGCTCCTGTGCCCCAGCAGCTGCTGGGACTGTTTTCCACGGAAGATGCCCACCTTTACACTGGGACGATAAACACACACTCTTCTGACTCAGTAATCAGGACAGATAATTGCACCCTCTAATTGTCTTCTTTTTTCAGCTTAGGTTCACTTTGACGGGAGAGGGTAAAATTAGTCCACAAGCCCCGTGAAGTTTCCTTCTTTGCTGATTAAAGCCTTAACTGATTCAGAATGTTTTCCAAATCAATCTCTGTGAATTACTTCAGGCACATGAAGGCATCTTATAAAAAAGCGTTAGCCCCAAATAAGGTCTTGAACCAGCACCAAGTTAACAGAGACAGCCCTTCTGGCGAAGACAGTCAAGTTCTCCGTGGGATGGAAATGAGTCTTGCTTTCTCCCATTTGTGTTCAAATTACTCATTCCATTGCTTTTGGCGGCACCCAAGAGCAGGGGGGCAACTAAAACTCTTCAGTTTGAAGCACACAACCACTCCCCAAACCCAAAAACGCCTGTGTGGTATCACTACCCCGCTGTAAGCATGGGAGCAACACGACGTACAGGAGACGGTCCGATTTTACAAAGACATCAAAGAAAACAATGGGTGGATCCCATTTAAACAAACAAAAAATGACTTAAGTAGCTAGTGGAAAGACATTGAATCAGTCTTCTTTCCTGATCCTTATGCAGGGTGCTGCCTTGACCTCTATGCATAACACGGCACACTGGACACACAGAGGGTGCTTAACCAGCCCGTGTCAGGACTGTTTCCAGTTTACACCAGTACAAACATCCCCCTGTGTACTTCCTCGTCATCACGAGCAAGTCTCTCTCAGAGCAGTGAAAGAAGCGTTACAGAGCAGGGACTTAGTCATTTTAACAGATATCAGCGACCTCCTCTCCAACGTGGCTATATTAACTTATACATTAGTTAACAGCATTTGTAAAATTCCATTATTCTACACCGTGCTCAACACTGGATACTATCCAATTTTTCAAACGTTCGGCAATTTGATGAGTGAAAACTTATATTTTGTTTTCATTTGGATTTCCTAAATTAAAAGTGAGCTTGCCCATGTTTTCCTAAGTTTGCTGGCAGTATGTATTCATTTTCTCCCAACTGCCTTGTCATATGCTTTGTCCATTCTTTCCACTGAGTTGTCTTTTTTTTTAATATTGATTACCTCTAGGATATTAAACCTTTGAAGATTAACTACGTTGCAAACATTTTCTTCCAGTCTGTCTCTTGTCTCTTAACTTTGTTTATCGGGCCCTTTGTTACACAGAGATTTTAAATTTTGATGCAATAAAATATTGTATCCGTTCTCTCATTGCTTTAAGTTTGGGCTCTTATAAAGGCCTTCCCTACACCAACACTTCCTAAGGCTTTAACAGTTTTACATTTTACCTTTATGTGCTTGGTCAATTTGGAATTTTGGTAAGTACAGTGTAAGACGTGTCATGGACACTGTGGTTGACTCATCAATGCTGATTCGACCCCTGGAAATGGGTCCAAGCCAATGAGCTCTCCCCTGGCGGCTGTAATTGCAGTTGACTGAATGAGACAAAAGGGAAGGAATTTTCATGGTGTGACTCTCTTTCTCTCCTGATAACGTAACAAGGAAGCACGAAGCCCGAACTGCCACCAGCAGTCACCTTGCAACTTCAAGGAAAACCAGATGCGGAATGAAGGTGATGCTGAGGATGCTGAGAAAGGCAGGAGGAATCTGAGGCCCTGATGACATCATGGGCCACACCGGACACTGCTCTGCTTTTGGACTTCACGTGTGATAATAAATCACCTAACTGTTAAAAGCCAGTTTGAGTTGAGATTTTTCTGCTCCCTGAAGTCCAAAGTAACCTAACTGATTAGTGGATTTCACCACATAAGAGTGCCACTACCCTGAAGACACCATAAGTAAAGGTCCTGGAGAATGAGTCACCACGAGGAAAAGCCACCTTGGAAGGAGACTTGTAGCCCAGGACCTAGCTTGACCACGGGTGGGCCAGAGATAAATCCTCTAGCTGAGTCCTTCCC